>NC_053392.1:458751609-459113945 GCF_905171765.1 Bufo bufo
TCTGCTGTCTCCAATCCAAAAACAATTTGACAGCTTACATAAAACTTGCACAATTATCAGAAAGAATTTGTGTTGAAGGATAGTCACATTATCTCAGCCTTTCCAGAAAGGATTTTTTCTTTAATCATATTCAGATGCACAACATATCTCTATCAGTATCCAATGGTTCCCTACTTGCTTATGGCAGTCAGCACTACTTTTCCCCAATTATCTATCTATCTATCTATCTATCTATCTATCTATCTATCTATCTATCTATCTATCTATCCATCATGACTTTGCTTGTGTACTTTGTATGACGAATGGTGAGGACAGTCAGAGTCAACCCACAGAGCAGCACCAAAGACCTACAACATCATCTTGCTGCAGATGGAGTCACTGTGCATCGTTCAACCATTCGGCGCACTTTACACAAGGAGATGCTGTATGCGAGAGAGTGATGCAGAGGAAGCCTTTTCTCCGCCCACAGCACAAAAAGTGCCGCTTGAGGTGGGCTAAAGCACATTTGGACAAGCCAGCTTCATTTTGGAATAAGGTGCTGTGGACTGATGAAACTAAAATTAGGTTATTTGGCCATAACAAGGGGCGTTATGCATGGAGGCAAAAGAACACAGCATTCCAAGAAAAACACCTGCTACCTACAGTACAATATGGTGGTGGTTCCATCATGCTGTGGGGCTGTGTGGCCAGTGCAGGGACTGAGAATCTTGTCAAAGTTGAGGGACGCATGGATTCCAGTCAGTATCAGCAGATTCTGGAGACCAATGTCCAGGAATCAGTGACAAAGCTGAAGCTGCGCCGGGGCTGGATCTTTCAACAAGACAACGACCCTAAACACTGCTCAAAATCCACTAAGGCATTTATGCAGAGGAACAAGTACAATGTTCTGGAATGGCCATCTCAGTCCCCAGACCTGAATATAATTGAAAATCTGTGGTGTGACTTAAAGAGTGCTGTCCATGCTCGGAAGCCATCAAACCTGAATGAACTAAAGATGTTTTGTAAAGAGGAATGGTCCAAAATACCTTCAACCAGAATCCAGACTCTCATTGGAACCTACAGGAAGCGTTTAGAGGCTGTAATTTCTGCAAAAGGAGGATCTACTAAATATTGATTTCATTTCTTTTTTGTGGTGCCCAAATTTATGCACCTGCCTAATTTTGTTTAAACAATTATAGCACACTTTCTGTAAATCCAATAAACTTCATTTCACTTCTCAAATATCACTGTGTGTGTCTCCTATATGATATATTTAACTGACATTTTTTATCGTAACAACCAACGATTTATACAGGAAAATCATGACGATTAACAAGGTTGCCCAAACTTTCGCATCCCACTGTATATAGTTCCATGTGAGGTACAAGGCTAGTTTTAGCTTTTTTAGAAAGAGTTTTTCATGTCATTTATGAAGTCTGATTTTCATTTTCCCTCTAGTCATAAATGGTTAAAATTTTAGAATGTAGAGAGTCCTTTATCAGTAGGTAGCAAGACTTCTAATATACAAATGTACAATAAATTCACTTATAGAAAAAGAACATAAAATCAAAATGTATCTCAAATAGAAATTATAACCATGAAAAATGATAAATTTAGGGAATGAGTACAATCAGGAGATATTTCTATCCACTTCATTGATCAAACGTTATACAGTATGTATCAACAAGTATTTTGGTAGGAATTTTGCTTTTGACTTCTGCAACTTTACACACCGTATAATATATATACACGGTAATCTCTTTGGCATCAAGGACAGTCCGAATTGTACTGTAAAACCGACAGATGTCTTACAAATTATCTCAGCCACACAAAACATTGGTAAGAATCAGTCAAAGTGGAAATGGCTCTAAATACTTCAAACTGCATAGGTTTACTGCACTTTATGCAGATATTAAAGACTTCTGGCTAGCTATTAATAAAAATTTTAATATTATTATGTTCCTCAAACTGTCATGTAGAAGTCATTTGTTCATCCTATTACAGCAAGTAGGATATGGTATATCATACTTATTGCTTATCGACTGGTTTTCTCCGAAAATCATCTTTTTATTACTCACTATTAAGATTCATGCACATAGCATAGCTATGTTCACATCGCCGTCTGGCACTGCACAAAAATATAAAGAGCCACATGGCCGCCATTTTCTGCAGATGTTGTGACTTAGATGAAGATCAGATCACATTTTATGATTTGTGCAAAAAACCATATCATTCCAAAGGGTTCACATACTTTTTCTTGCAACTGTACTTTCTGGCACTTTAGAGCCGTTTGAAAGTAGTTTTAGTGATAGATGTACAGCTAAAAGGATATCTGACCACAATCTACATGCATCTCTAGTTTACATTTTATAGTTTGTGATTACTTTGGATTACTTTGGAATGCAGATTATGAATTGATTGGCTCTTGTTTCTCCTCACAGTAAAACTGACAGTAATTACAGCATACCGGTATTCAACTTGGCACAAATTATAGAGCTATCAACATGAAATATGTACAAGGGTTTGATTAGATTAAACGTGCTTCATTTTCCAGTGAATGTTCGAAAACAATTTCGCCAAGCAGCTGGTAAGCTCCAGTAATCGGGAAGTGGTCTGTATTAGTATGTACACTAATTGTTCAGGTAGATCTACCTCTGCATAATGATATTAGAACAAAATGGTGGAGATCTGCCTTTGAGGTCACCAGAATTATGTCCATTTATTATTAGAGATGAGCAAATTTTTTAAAATTTATTTCATGTCTGATTTGATTCAATTCTGTCCGAATAAATTCTGTCACATCTAAAGTGCCCTGATTGCCCCGAAATATTGTGTATGACACTCTGAAGTCTCCTAGGACTGTATCCAACCCCTTTCAAGCTCTTTAATGCCAAGACAGCATTAGTAATGTCAAAGTGACAGCAACATATATGGTTATGGTTAAATGAATGATAGCCAGTGGTAACAGCCTGTTTAAAAAGACACTACACTGTTGAATTTTTTAGGCTTTTTAAAACTAAAAACAGTACAAAAGTTATCCCTTTTTAATGGTATATACCTGCTTGTGCTTATACATAGTAGTATCAGAAAAAGCAGCATCAGTACAGCATAGAACATAATGGACAAGGCAGTAGATGAGTGGCTGTGCAGGGGCAGCAGCAGCAGTACATTATGGGACATGATGGACATGGCCGCAAATGTGCGGCTGTGTAGGGCTAGTAGTAGCGGCATCAGGGGTAGCAGTAGCTGCATCTTCATCAGAAGATATACAGTATGGAACATGATGGACAAGGCATATGATGTGCGGCTGTATAGCGCTAGTAGTAGCGGCAGCAGGGGTAGCAGTAGCTGAAGTAGAAGCTATACAGTATGGAACATGATGAACAAGGCATAAGATGTGTGACTGTGTAGGGCTAGTAGTAGCGGTAGCAGTAGCTGCATCTGCAGCAGAAGCTATACAGTATGGAACATGATGGACAAGGCATAAGATGTGCGACTGTGTAGAGCTAGTAGTAGCGGCAGCAGGGGTAGCAGTAGCTGAAGTAGAAGCTATACAGTATGGAACATGATGAACAAGGCATAAGATGTGTGACTGTGTAGGGCTAGTAGTAGCGGCAGCAGGGGTAGCTGCATCTGCAGCAGAAGCTATACAGTATGAAACATGATGGACAAGGCATAAGATGTGCGACTGTGTAGGGCTAGTAGTAGCGGTAGCAGTAGCTGCAGCAAAAGCTATACAGTATGAAACATGATGGACGAGGCAGCAAATGTGTGGCTGTGTAGTGCTAGTAGTAGCGGCATCAGGGGTAGCAATAGCTTCAGCAGAAGCTATACAGTATGGAACATGATGGACAAGGCATTGAATGTGCGGCTGTGTAGGGCTAGTAGTTGCTGGAGCTGAAGATGAAAAGAGTCACATATCCTGAGTATCCTCCTAGTGGTGCCCTAGTCTTCCTAGTGCTCCCTGCATCACTCCAGTCAGAAAGCGTCATTATATGACATCATACTGCTAAGATGTGTTGCATCATAGCTCATCACTTGGTTTCGATTGGCCGACGTTCAACATGTCATAGATCTAACTGAGCTGCCTGAACCACTGAGGCATCAGCAGCACATACTTTTGGAACTCTATTTGACGTTAATCAACATTTTGTAGTCATCATAATATATAATGCAAGGGATTATCCATTAACAACTAATGTACTATTAGTAATGCAAACAGGTTTCAGCAGGTTATGTTTTTAGCTTATTACTAATAGCTGAACGGTCTATACTGTCTTAGGCATATTTGGTGTGTGTAATGGACATTTACAGACAAAATTGAAAATAGAATTCATTTTTAAATGTGTTAATAGAGTCCTCTCATAGTCTGACAAATAGAAGTTAGACTAAAGGGGTTGTCAAAGATAATTGAACATTTTGGAAAGCCTTCCATTTTTTATTTAGCACTGCAACATTAAAATATTGTATACAATAGAAACCTTGTGTAGGACTTGTGCCAGACTTGTGTGCTTACTAAGAACTGGACTCCTATCTCTGCATTATGGGTATTATTGCTTTATGTTCTGCATTGTTTCATTATAGCTTTTATACTGTAGCTGATTAGTTAATTGCAGGTTGTCCAGGAATTCATGATTATTCTTATTTTTGGACCAGTTTACACACATTTATGGGAGGAGATATTTTAGTCCTACATAAGGTTTCTATTGTATACAATATTTTAATGTTGTGGTGCTAAATAAAGATTATATATATATATATATATATATATATATATATATTACGTGCATTCGGTTTGCATAGTCCTTCTGGTTTGCAGTTGCATTATATGGTATATAGGGACGATTTACTGGCACTACATTACATTTTAAGTGTTCCCTCGTTTTCTATTTTTGAAGGAAAGCCTTCCAATAGACATGTCTATACTCACCCCTTTCTTTAGGACTATCTGTCCGATCCTCCGGCCATTGCTTTTTTACAAACTGCAGCTGTGACGCACCACTATGTGCCACATGGCTGCTGCAGCCAATTGCTGTCTTCAGCAGTCTAAAGCTGAGGACAGTGATTTCTTGTAGTGGTCATGTGCTGTGACGTGTGTATGTACGACATGTGACTGCTGCAGCCAATCACTGTATGTCACCATGTGCATCACCAACACTGTGACCTACTGTGATATTTCTATTTTCTATGGTATCCATGCATTTTTTTGAGAGCTTGGACTATTACTATTTTTGTATGTAATTGGTATTGTCTATAGTTTCTCACAAAATATAACTGCTAAGAAAATTATACTTTAACATTTCCTTAATTTCTATTTGACATTTATGTTCTTGGAAGTGCCCATTTTGATGTGTTCACCTTAGCATGCTGTATGATCACTTATTTGCACTTAGGGATGATTCTGCATTATCCTTCCTATCCAATCAGAAGCACTGAACATATGATGCTTGCGGTGACACATAACAGAGAAGTGATTTCATTTTATACCCCCCATTTGGCATTTTGGGGGGCCCGTTTCTTTAAAGGGAATCTGTCACATTTTATGGTGTCCTCACTGAAGGAAGTGAACGAGTGACAGATCCCCTTAGCAAAACGCTGGATCACTTTCTTTAATTGACTCAGCTGTTTTGCTAATGTCTTGTATTGAACAGCTTGAGCGTATGCCAATGAGTCCTGATTTTCATGAACTCCAGACTCTCTCTCCTTCCACCTACTGTTGAATGCATTCCAAGAAAAACTGTCAATCAGAGGTGGGGGGGACAGGGCAGGGGCGTTGCTAGGGTCTCAAAAGATCCGGGGCTCAAGCCCCAATGCATATGTGCCATATTCTTTAAATATCCGCCCTGTCCCCTCCCCCCCACACTAGAAACAGATTATACTTTTTAGCCATTTCCACCTGAGATCCATTTTTTAGACAGGAAAAAAGTAATGCAAGCAGGACTTTTTTTTCCACCTTAAAAAAAAAATAGATTTCTGATGGAAATGGCTAAAACGGATGCACAATGTTCATAATGAATGCACAGGTTCCGTTTTTTTTACAGGATCTTTTTTTTCTTTCTGTTCTTCAGAATGGATCAGAAGAACGGAAAATGAAAGGCGACGTGAATCCAGTTTTAGGATAGCTGTCTCTTTCAACTCCCCCATACACATACATACTAGCCGAGAGTGCATGAGTTTTTGGTGGATAACAATTAAATAAATCCAGCGACTGATCCATGACAATACCACACTTCCAACCTTTGTACATGCTTCTTCTTTTTCTTTTCTTTTTTATCTGTTTTTGTGTTATTATATTCTGAGATTCAAAATGTTTTTATTTTTTCTGTTGATGGAGCTGTATGAGGCTTATTTTTTGTATTATGATTTATGAACTGTTTTCATTCTGGGGTACCTGCAACTTTTTGATCATATTTTCTGTGTTTTTGGTGGGGACAGATGGGATATGACCCTTTCCGGCATTCACTATGCATTATAAATAAGACATTTATTTTACAAAAATGGATAATTAAGGCTTGAGTGATATGTGCCCACAGTCACATCACAGGGCACTGATGGCGTGACAGAGTGTGCCCCTCCCTCTGTTTAACTGGATAAATGTGTTCATATACAACCCCTTAACGCTTATCATGTACAGTTCTGTCATATAGTTTTTAAGGGGTTAATGGCTAGGATCTGTTGGCTGTCATTTGGGGTCTTTGATGGGGTGTTTCATCTAGAGGCTTTCTGGGGATCTTTATTTGGGGGTATGCTTATAGATAAAGGGTGCCACAGGCAGAGTCATTTACTCCAGGCCCCTTCCATAACTTATTGGAGTGATTTTGGAATTATCGGGGATCACAAATCAGCTTTACATTAGTGTATATATTTATTAGACTTAGTAGAAATATAATGTAGTTTGCTTTTTGGTCCCAGATACTGTAATTCCAAGATAATTTCAATCTAGTATAGAGGGAAAGTGGAGTGAATGACATTTGCCTGTAGGAATCACTCTGCCCACCTTTCGAAAATAAAGTGAGTGTAGCCTGCATTGTGTCCACAACCTTCCCCTGGAATGTGCAGTAGCCGTCCTGCTGCCGGTGCCCTCATCCATCCCAACCACCACATTCCCAAGAACACAGTTGTATAACTTACACTGTGGCTGGCTGTGGCTGGCTTTTCTCATGGTGTGACAGAGCCGGCCAGCGCTTTCAGCGTGCTCTCTGTCAGCATGCAGGAGGAGGCTCTGATTAGTGGAGCAGCAGCAATGAGAGAAGCCTGCTGACTGCTCCTCCACCAATCAGCGTAGGTATTGTAGAAGAGAGGGAGGAGCACTGCTTGTCTACTTCTTTCTGCGAAGTATTAATGTATCACACTGTGCCCTGCGACTGCCATAACATTTAGGGCCCTGGACAAAACATCCGAGCTCAAGCCCCGAATGTTTTGACCTGGCAATGACCCTGGGACAGGGAGATATGGGATCTCATGAATATGAGGACTCATTGATATATTCTGGTATATTCTGGGGTTGTTAGCGCTTAGAAGTCAGAGCAGCATAAAATTCCCTTTAAAGGGACTATCCCATGACTAATGTAAAAAAAACAACACACATTATATAGTAGATGACAATCTCTTTCTAACAAAGCTAGAACCAGCCCTATACCTCACATTGATCCAGAGATCTCCGCATTCTTTGCTCTGCTAGATTTATATCAAGCTGGCAGCTCTAGGGGAGTGTCAATCTGTGCTCTTCCTATCACAGCTCAGGAGGCAGTTAAAGGATGAAACTGAGCATGTGCGGCCATCTCAGTGAGCCGGACAAAGAAATAAGAAAAAAAAAAACAGCAGGTGGAGCTATGCAGATACATTTTATTTAATAACTCATTAGCTATACAAAAATTTTTATTACATACAATTGCAAAAGTATTCAGATCTAGATGCTGGTTTTTAAAGTGTAGAATATTTTTGTGGGTCAACCTCTTTAAAGCTAAAAGTAATTATATTTTTTAAATGGAAACCAATAGTGTGATGCAGTTTCCTGAACTGTTTATTTATTATAAAGTATTACTCTTGTTTCAGTCTCTTTTTAATACCGTGAAGGGACAGGGACGATAAACATTTTGTAATATATTTTGTTAAACAAAGATGTTTCTTTGTACTAGAAAACATAGTGTAAAGAGTCTTTGTAGCAAAGCTCTGTGTGTTGCTAAGAATCTGTCTTCAGTGTTCTACTGAGCGCAAATGGTAGAAAAATTGCAACAGGTTTTTGGAATGAAAGAGGCGCAATTGTGCAGCATATGCAACAAAATATATGCTGCTGGCGATGCTAATATGGCAATTGCACACTTATAAACTGTGGAAGCTTTGTAACAGTTTTTTTGGGGAAAAAAAGGCTGGCTTCTATGTTTGGTCAGCTCCATTCCTGGATAAAGACACTGCAGCACTCCTCCCCTATGTTGTCCCTAATAATAAAACCTGACTTTCTACCTAGTAATTCAATCTAGTATAGGTCATCAATATTAAAATCCCAGAAAACCCCTTTAAATATATCTTCTTCACAATGCCTACACTGTACCTATAAGACCATCCCTAACATGGCTGACTTCTGTTTCTAATTGTTGTCTTATTACATCTGTTCTAATGCATCAGAGCTCACAATAACATCTGTGCTTCAGAGCTAGCGTAGAACCTGATAGACCAGCCAATATCTTCCCTGTTGGCTGTCAAGCTGACTGCAAAGCTCTGGGTCATGCAAATATCCGTCCACATCTTCCCTGCCCTATTTCCCTTGCTAGTGTATTGAATTTGAAAAGAATTTTAAATGGTGGGCACCATTCTGCACAATTCGTCCAATGTGAATTTCCATAATTTCGGATTTGTTCAGAAGAAGAATGTTTGCGAAATTTGTGATGAATCTGATTAGTTTAGAATCAATATGCTCATCTCATTGACTGTTAATTTGGATTTTTCTGTCTTTATCTTCATTCCCTGCCACCATACGTCCTTCCACTCAGAGGAACCAATTTTTTTTAGCTGGCTACAGACATAAGCTACAGCACCTGTCTGTTGATCAAACTAAATTTTTATGTGAGCACTGGTTGATCTGCCTGACTCCTGAATAAACTCCTCAAAAATGCAATCACAGATCTCAGGGGCTGTTTATCTCCTGGACGCGGAATAGCCAAGTTTAAATCCATCCTTCCCCATAGGACCACTAGGAATGCACTATAAAATGTGATTAATAGGATTGATTTCCTGTGATTATGCACGTGGCTCTAGCTCATGGACTGCTCAGATACCATGGTCACATTTGAAAGCGGCATCTGAGGGGTGAAATGCCGCAGGTCTCTGCTGTTTGAAACAGCAGAAACCCGGTGGCTTTGGCGCCCCCTGCATGCGCGAGTGGGCACCATGTTTAAAGACTCAACTTCTTCCATACATATACGATGGAGGCCCGAAGGGGTTAATACAAAGCTGCATGGTTAATGTTATTTTTTTGTAGCCAAATATAATCTGCATTTCTTAATATTTATTCAAACCCCATGTTTGTCTAGCACTTTCCGATACACACTGTCTTATGTGTTCTTTATTAGCTGTTATAGTATAAACCCGGAATTATTACCTGCTTTGTTCTGAAAGACTTTGGGAATTCTTAGTCATTAGGGTTCTTATAAAAATAGCCCACCATTAAATATACTAAATACTTAACAGTTCTCATTCCCATCTGGTTCTTATTGGAAGTAGATTGGGAATAAAATGTATCGCTGCTTTAACAGCAAGAGGCTATCAAGTCAAAAGTAGAAACAAAAGCTATTGTTACCAAACTTCAAGTTTAATATATACAGTGTGTGCACATTCAGAGACTTCATAGCAGTCTTCAATTCTCTCCAGAGCCCAGTTTTATAGAGAGACTTTCAACTGTATGAATGCCAAAATAAATTTCTAGGCATGTGTTGCTAGGCTTTCATATGGACTGCTCTCTGCGTTTTGTAGAATTGTCAAGCCTTGGGCATTTGTCACAGACGAAACTGAAACTGTGTACAATGTGGGACTTGAATTATATGAATGCCCTATCAAGAGGACTTCATGCATAGGGTCTCATTATGTATATCACATTAACCATGCATGTTCAATACATGTTTCTTTATATTGCTAAAAGCTGGATTCCGCTTTGATGAGGTCTAGTGTCTGTGTTAAGGGAGTTGTCCCACAAAAAATATTCTGTGGCTTTGAAACCAGCCCATGCCCCTGAATACTTTTGCAATTGCACTTAACTAAACATTTAGTATAACCAGTGAGTTATTCAATAAAATATATCTGTATAGTTCCACCTGCTGTTTTGTCTTTTTCTTATTTCTCTGTCCACCTTGCTGAGGTGTATGCACTTGCTCAGTTCCATCCTTCAACTGGTTTTAGTTTTGTTACACAGATATTGTCATGTACTATATGATGTCTGATTTTCATTTTTACATTAATCATAGGATTACCCCTTTAACCCCTTAAGGACTCAGCCCTATTTCACCTTAAGGACTTGGCCATTTTTTGCAAATCTGACCAGTGTCACTTTAAGTGCTGATAACTTTAAAACGCTTTGACTTATCCAGGCCATTTTGAGATTGTTTTTTCGTCACATATTGTACTTTATGACACTGGTAAAATGAAGTAAAAAAAAAAATATTTTTATTTATAAAAAAATACCAAATTTACCAAACATTTGTAAAAAATTGCAAATTTCCAAGTTTCAATTTCTCCACTTCTATAATACATAGTAATCCCTCCAAAAATAGTTATTACTTTACATTCCCCATATGTCTACTTCATGTTTGGATCATTTTGGGAATGATATTTTATTTTTTGGGGATGTTACAAGGCTTAGAAGTTTAGAAGCAAATCTTGAAATTTTTCATAAATTTTCAAAAACACAATTTTTAGGGACCAGTTCAGGTCTGAAGTCACTTTGCGAGGCTTACATAATAGAAACCACCCAAAAATGACCCATTCTAGAAACTACACCCCTCAAGGTATTCAAAACTGATTTTACAAACTTTGTTAACCCTTTAGGTGTTCCACAAGAATTAATGGAAAATAGAGATACAATTTCAAAATTTCACTTTTTTGGCAGATTTTCCATTTTAATATTTTTTTTCCAGTTACAAAGCAAGGGTTAACAGCCAAACCAAACTCAATATTTATGGCCCTGATTCTGTAGTTTACAGAAACACCCCATATGTGGTCGTAAACCGCTGTACGGGCACACGGCAGGGCGCAGAAGGAAAGGAATGCCATACGGTTTTTGGAAGGCAGGTTTTGCTGGACTGTTTTTTTTTACACCATGTCCCATTTGAAGCCCCCCTGATGCACCCCTACTAGAGTAGAAACTCCAAAAAAGTGGCCCCATTTTAGAAACTACGGGATAGGGTCTGAATTGACCTGCGGTTTGCGGCGATCGCCGATACGGGGGAGGTCACATGACCCCTCTGGGCATTGTGACAGGATGCCCGCTGAATGATTTCAGTTACCATCCTGTTCGGATTAACCCCCGCGGCGCCGCAATCACAATTTAAACGTATTACGTACCGGTATGCCCTGAGTCCTTAAGGATTCTAGATTGTACCGGTATGCCCTAAGTCCTTAAGGGGTTAAGACACACAGTTATGCTACCTTGGCATATTTTATGTGTATTTCACTAATATAGATACCTCTTATGTTGAAAGTGTTCTTTCAGGTTGACATTTATTATGGTACTTACACCACAATTGTGGCATAAAAAAGTCACAAATTCTGGTGCATGCCATATTTGCGACTTTTCCCCCTTCTCAAAACTTCTAAAAAGAGGACTTGGTGAGAGCAGGAGGGGGCCGGGCTAGCATGCTCAGCACATTTATCTACATTCATACCAGTTTTCTGGTGTAAATTTACATAAATCTTTGGCAGCTAGGAGGCGCCTGGTGCATGGCCTGTGTCTCTGCATAAATTTGGTGCTACGTCTGGCAGCGCAGAGGGCATCAAGACCGGTGATGAAAACACAAGTGTTGATAAATATCCCTCTCAGTGTTTAGCATTAATTTAATTTTTTTTGTCAATTGTAAGCCAAAATATGAGTGATACAAAACAATGAAATTCTTGTAATATGTAAGGATTACCAAATAGGGGTAATTTTATTGTTGTAAGCCATGTTTTAACTAATTGAATTTTGTCTAATAGTGACAGCAAAAAACTGGTATAGAACCCTATATATGCCCCAATTAAAGAATCCTGTACTAATTAAAGTATTTACCAGTATAAGCCTATGGCACACACCATAAGAAAAACCTACAAAAATTCTGGTTAGGCCATGCCCCCTCCCACTCCTCAGCCGACAGGGATTGAAAAAATGAAGTTAAAAATCAACTTCTAGGTCCCGCTCAGCCACGCCTGTGATTCGGGTAGGCCACGCCCCCTCCCACTTCTCAGCCGACAGTGATTGAAAAAATGAAGTTAAAAGTCAACTTCTGTGAGCTGCAGAGGTGGGAGACTTTCTCATTGCAGCTTACACTCAGACAGCACAGAGCTGCTGTCTTAGAGTGAGCTGTTCAAAAGCCAGTAAAGGCCACTGTTAAAGGGGCGGGCCACTGTGGAGGTCACTGTCAAGGGGGTGATATGCTGTGAAACTCACTGTTAAAGGGGAAGGCTGCTGTAAAGGTCAAAGTTAAGGGGGTGGGCTGCTGTGAAGGTCCAGTTGTAAGGGGTGGGGGCCTGTGGAGGTCACTTTTTTTTTTTTTTAAAGACAATTTTTATTTTCATTGAAAGGATGTAACATAAAGTACAAAGAATACAGAGAACAAAGCACAGCATGACTGTTACATATTATTTTCCATAAAGCATACATTAACACCTGATTGGGCAGTTTAGAGATACGTAACAGAATGACCCCAAGAGATACGTTCCTCCTAAGGCGTTTCCCCCCCCCCCTCCCACCAAAAACCTAAGCCCCCACCCTCCCATCCTCCCAACCCCAAATCAAAACCAATTAACTTTCTTTTCTCTTTTTTTTTTTTTTTTTTTGTCCTGCCAGAACAATTGCCAAGCTTCATGCCAAACAAGGGCCAACAATATCATGTCGACATATGGGCAAATTCTCTATTATTGTGCCAAGCGACCTAGCGTCCCTTTCAATTGCTCCTCTAAATACCACTTTGTAAGTGTAAAAGGTTTCATAATATCATCAATCTCGGAATTAGTAAAGAACTGGATTAGAAAACCTCTCCATTTCCTAAGAAACTTGCCTCCCTTCCCTTCCTTATGTCTTATTACATCTCCTCGTTCTAAAGCTAACAGTTCTTTAAGACTAGCTATAATGTCATCCCTAGAAGGGACCAGAGGCTGAAGCCAGCGTTGCAAAATGCTCCTCTTGGTAACCATGCAAAGTGCATGGAAGAGAGTAGGCAGTCTACGCTCCACAGGGACCCCATCCTTTAGTTCCTCCCAATAATGAAACAAAAAGATCATCGGGCTTAACGGGACCTTCAGGTTCCAACTATCCTTTGAGAGCTGGGCTACCTGGGACCACAGTCTTTGAATTTGAGGGCAGGACCATAAACCATGATATAGATCGGTGTGCATCACTTTACACTTTGGACAACTAGTGATCCTGTCCGGTTTGTCAGGCGCCGCCGGGAGATTGAAAGCATATATGGCATTGTGCATTATCCTGAACTGTGTGTCCCTCCAGGTTTCATTTATGACCGAGTTCCTTAACGCCCACCATCCTTTTAAGATCTTATCTCCTGCCTCACCATCCTCTAAGATACGCTCCCATGGACGAAAAGCCAGTTGTGGCAGTCCGTCTCCCATTATCTCCCGAAGTTGGGAATATAAGAGAGAAATGGATTGTGGGCCAGTGCCCTTTAGTACTATCTTATCAAACTCATTTTTAGTTCTTTCCTTAGCGACATCCTTCAACCTCTCTGCGAGAAATTTACTGACTTGGGTGTATTGGATAGTTTGAAAGGGATTCAGATGAAAGGTGTCTCTAACTTCCTGGCACGACAACCACCTATTCTCAGTCTTATGCAACAAATGCTGGGCCGTTAATATTCCCTTCTGCTTCCATTCCTTAAATAAGGCATTACTCCTACCCTGCTCAAATTCCGGATGTCCCCACAAGGGCAAATATTTTGAAACCCTCTGGCAGAGTCGCAGATTCTTCCTAATGCTACGCCATGCTGCCCAATTGTGACGGATGGAGGTCACTTTTAAGGGGGCGAGGTGCTGTAGATGTCACTGTTATAGTGGATAGTGTTGATATCTTTAAACGAAACACACAAACATTAAATGAAATAGATTAAATATACCCGAGCGAAGCTGGGTCCTTTAACTAGTATATACTGTATATATATAAACCATTATCACCAGGAAACCTCTTCTCAAGCATTATAGAGGAAGCAATCAGATTGACTTGTGTAGCTCTAGTATAGAGCTTTTATAACTTCTTTCATATGTTCATTATTACCTTTACTTTCTAATTCAGGGTGGATGAAGTTCATACCGGCGAATAATGCTGAAATTTAATACAAATAAAATCCTTGGCTGCTACCCACAATGTGAATATTTTGCTTTGTACTTGTTCCAGTATAGAATCCACCATTGTGGAAATGTGGTCATACACCAGTTATCCCCAAAATGTGAGGTGTAGTATCCATACACATTTAGATAGTGCCAAATACTGTAGGTCAATAAACTGCTAACAGACTGCTACCACAGTACTATGTATGTAGCTGTGTTCATGAAGCCATAGCCATGATTTGGTTACCAACTCACCTATCTAGTTGCACATGTCAATCGCTCTGTGTGTCATAATTTTACATTTTTTCCCACACAGTAGTATTGTGACTAGTCAATAATGACTGGTCAATCAGGAACGTTTAGACTGTGATCTGATCTTGACCCATTTCATTTTTTTGATTGGCCCTTTTTACATCACACTCAGAAAGGTATATTTTTACCTTTTAAATATATGGACTTTAGCTTTTCTCAATTATTGATTAAATCTTATGAATAAAATTTAAGCATTTGCCCACCAAGGACAAAATTGTCCAGTACTTAGGAATAATGTATTACAGTTCTGGAAACCACCATGTTTTACAGAGCTTCACTACTGCATCCACACACGTCTATGGATCTCTTCTGTACCTACCGTATGTATTTAACAAATTTCCTATGGATGTATAAGTATTTTTTTTAAGTTGGATTCAGTATTAATCTGGCAGAGAGCATCTTTTTATGGGCACCAACTGACACCTTATTATGGAGGCATTATCCCTAGAAGAGAATGCCCTTGTAATGATGCAGATGCAGTACGGAGGCACAATGCGGCAGAGTGTTTGTGGCTCTGTAGTACAAAATGCTGAGACTCCATTTGCATCTGTACAGTTACCATGAAACCTATCGCAAAGTTTTAAAATATTCTGTTAGTATAAGATTTAATGCTTAGTTGATTCAACCAGTTTATTGTTTTTAGTCATACATGTGTGAACATATCTGTATAGTAGCATGGAAGCTTCATAACTGAAGCCATGTGTTCTATAAAACTGGCCATTCAACATGTAGTTGTATTTTATAGGAACGTTCACATTGTAAATCCACATAAAAGCATGAGGAACTTTGTAAATACTTTACTTTTGCATACCTTCAACTGATGTTTTCCTTGCTATGTGTGTTTCAAGCTAAATTCAGAATTCTGCTGGTTTCCTGCTACTAGCATGCAGTGCATTATGGGAGCTCAGATGACTGATTACAAAATCAGATCTAAACTTTTAGGTCACATATTTGTTTTGAAAAACTTAGCTTCGAATTGGTGAAGGAACATACTAAAATACACTATATGGACAAAAGTATTGGGACACACCTCTTGATCATTGAATTCAGGTGTTTCATTCAGTTGCAACTGCTTTTGGCTTTTACAACCATTTGTGAAAGAATGGTTCATTCTAAGGAGCTCACTGAATTTGAAAGTGCTGCTGTAATACAGTAAGATGTCACCATTGTAATTTGTGGCTGCAACGGCATCAGAATGGAAGTTTACATCCTGGGAGCGGCTGAGGCCACGGAGAGAAGGAGCGGGGAGCCAGCATTGGAAAACAGGTAAGTATGGTTCCTTTTGCAGGTCTGTCCAAAGTAGGGGGGTTTGCCAAACCTCACGAAAGTTGCACAACCCCTTTAATGGATGTTATCTGAAGAAGGAGCCCATTCAGCTCTGAAACATCTTATATGCATCCCTTAATAAAGAATTAAATGAGAATACTGTCTCCTACACGTTCTTCTTCTGAGCAGCGTGCAGACTTTCTTCTATTCCTTACTGTCTACAACCCCTTTAAAGCCATAGATGCAGGCAAAGGATGGATTCTCAATGTGTGGGGTCAGATGTGCATATAAAGTGGCATTATACAGTTATATCAAGGTTGTTACTCTCTCCACTTAGATTTTAGTAGAGTGGATTATATCAAGGTGGAGACTTTTCATTTTGACATGTTTTCTGTAATAAACCACGTGCCTCTAGCTGTTAAGTCTAGACTTTGCTAGCTTGTGTTAATATATAAACAATTCTTATTATTACAGTTGTAGAAGTGAAAGGGTTTTCATTGTGGGAATCTTTGTTCCCAAAGCACGTAATTTTTTTTCCTGTAAGGAAATTTTAAGACCCAAAGGGAGGGGTACACTTGGCGGAAGTTCATGTAAGCTGTTCTTGTAAGCTGCACCACGATGTGGCCCTTGTTGAGTTCCTTTTTCCTTTCTCTCCTGTTGCTTCTCAGGGATTTGGAGCCAAGCTAGGTGAACTGCCATTTGACTTGTGCTCCTATAGTGTGTACTGAAACACTTTCATTTATCTCGTAAGTGGCTTGGCTTTGAGGTACTGGAGTACTGAATTGTTCATTAGGATTTTTAGGTCCCTGCTCAGTTACAAGTGTACTATGGAAAAAATTATTAAATGACCTGGAACCTCCTTTAAGGCTAGGTTTACACGGGCTGGCTCGTGCCTCTCTGTGGTGGACAATGGCCCACAATTTTTCTGATAAAGCCAGGTCACATCATTTAAATAATGAGGCCAATGGCCCCCACGGTTGGGTGGAGTCTCGGACGCAATATCCAGCTTCCCCATGTAAACCCATCCTTAAACTGCAGTGAGTTGATTACATTATCTTTGGTGTGTCGCCTATTATTCCAATAAAGTTGTATACACATATCAATCTTAATATTAAAACTATCTACCTAATACTGTGTAGGTCCACCTTGTGCCATAACAGCTCTGATCCCTTGACATGGACTCCACAGGACCATCACAAGATTTTAGCAGCAGATCCTTTCAGTATAATGGAGCTCATTGTCTTGCTGAAAGAGGCCACTATTGTTTACCATTGCTATAAGGGGGTGTACTTGCTAATCAACAATTTTAGGTAGGTGGTATATGTCACAGTAAACACACATCTACTCTATGCCAGGACCCAAATTTTACCAGAAGAACATTGTATAGCGCATTACATTTGCTCTATCTGCTTGTCTGCATCCTGGTATATCTGTTTCCCAGGTAAGTGATGCCCACACTTCTGGCTATCCACATGATGTTAAAGAAAACATGATTCATCAGACTAGGCCACATTCTTCTGTGATTCTATGCTCTAGGTCTAATACTCACATTCCTATTGTAGGTACTTTCAGCTGAGGACAGGTGTCAGCATGAGTACTCCAACCAGTCTGTGACTACGCTACCCTCTGTGCAAAAGGCTGTGATTTGCCGTTCTAATTCCCCTGTATCATAACCAGCATTAATTTTTTTTAGCAAGTTACACTACATTAGTTCTTTTTGGTATCAACCCAGATGAACTAGCCTTTTTTTTCCCATGTGTCCTGCACACTCCACAAGACCTGCCATTTTGGAGGTGCTCTGACAAGTTGGCACAGTTGGCCCTTGTCAAAGTTTCTTAGATCTTTATGTTTGCAATTTTTTCCTGCTTCCAGTAACTTCGAGAACTGATTATATACTATATACCCAATATATTCCACCCAGTGGCAGCTGCCATTGTTATGAGTAGAGTTGAGCGAACACCTAGATGTTCGGGGAGTTCGGCCGAACTTAAAAAAAAAGTTCTGGTTTGTTACCCGAACTTGGACCCGAACCCCATTGAAGTCAATGGGGACCCGAACTTCACTTTATTATTTTCCGTTATAACATGGTTATAACGGAAAATAATAGTATTAGCTTTTTCAGATCTGAGTTTTCACGATCGTGAAAACTCAGGTCCGGCAGTATATTCTAACACAGAGGCTTCAAGTTAGAATATACTAAGAACTGTGTACATAACTGCCCCCTGCTGCATGGCAGCACCCAATCTCTTACAGGAGGCTGTGATCCGCATAATTAACCCCTCAGGTGCCAGACCCCCCTACCTCCCCAGTATTAATTAACCCCCCAGTGTGCCCCCCCCTATTAAAATCATTAGTGGTTAGTGCGGCCCCCCCCCCCTATTAAAATCATTGGTGTCCAGTGCGGCATCCCCTCTCCCCCCTAATTAAAATCATTGGTTAACAACCCCCCTCTCTCCCCCCATCATTGGTGGCAGCGGAGCGGCATTTACGATCGGAGTCCCAGTTTAATTTACGATCAGAGTCCCAGTCCTGGCTGCCATGGTTACTTAGCACTTTTAGCAGCATTATACTTACTTGCGCTGTCTGTGGCCGGCCGGGCGCTCCTCCTACTGGTAAGTGACAGGTCTGTGCTATAAGCAATGCGCCGCACAGACCTTTCACTTACCAGTAGGAGGAGCGCCGGCCGGCCACAGACAGCACATGTAAGTACACTGCTCAAAAAAATAAAGGGAACACAAAAATAACACATCCTAGATCTGAGTTAATTAAATATTCTTCTGAAATACTTTGTTCTTTACATAGTTGAATGTGCTGACAACAAAATCACACAAAAATTTAAAAATGGAAATCAAATTTTCCAACCCATGGAGTTCTGGATTTGGAGTCACCCGCAAAATTAAAGTGGAAAAACACACTACAGGCTGATCCAACTTTGATGTAATGTCCTTAAAACAAGTCAAAATGAGGCTCAGTAGTGTGTGTGGCCTCCACGTGCCTGTATGACCTCCCTACAACGCCTGTGCATGCTCCTGATGAGGTGGCGGACGGTCTCCTGAGGGATCTCCTCCCAGACCTGGACTAAAGCATCTGCCAACTCCTGGACAGTCTGTGGTGCAACGTGACGTTGGTGGATAGAGCAAGACATGATGTCCCAGATGTGCTCAATTGGATTCAGGTCTGTGGAACGGGCGGGCCAGTCCATAGCATCAATGCCTTCGTCTTGCAGGAACTGCTGACACACTCCAGCCACATGAGGTCTAGCATTGTCTTGCATTAGGAGGAACCCAGGGCCAACCGCACCAGCATATGGTCTCACAAGGGGTCTGAGGATCTCATCTCGGTACCTATTGGCAGTCAGGCTACCTCTGGTGAGCACATGGAGGGCTGTGAGGCCCTCCAAAGAAATGCCACCCCACACCATTACTGACCCAATGCCAAACCGGTCATGCTGGAGAATGTTGCAGGCAGCAGAACGTTCTCCACGGCGTCTCCAGACTCTGTCACGTCTGTCACATGTGCTCAGTGTGAACCTGCTTTCATCTGTGAAGAGGACAGGGCGCCAGTGGCGAATTTGCCAATCTTGGTGTTCTCTGGCAAATGCCAAACATCCTGCACGGTGTTGGGCTGTAAGCACAACCCCCACCTGCGGACGTCGGGCCCTCATATCACCCTCATGGAGTCTGTTTCTGACCGTTTGAGCAGACACATGCACATTTGTGGCCTGCTGGAGGTCATTTTGCAGGGCTCTGGCAGTGCTCCTCCTGTTCCTCCTTGCACAAAGGCGGAGGTAGCGGTCCTGCTGCTGGGTTGTTGCCCTCCTACGGCCTCCTCCATGTCTCCTGATGTACTGGCCTGTCTCCTGGTAGCGCTTCCATGCTCTGGACACTACGCTGACAGATACAGCAAACCTTCTTGCCACAGCTCGCATTGATGTGCCATCCTGGATAAGCTGCACTACCTGAGCCACTTGTGTGGGTTGTAGACTCCGTCTCATGCTACCACTAGAGTGAAAGCACCGCCAGCATTCAAAAGTGACCAAAACATTAGCCAGGAAGCATAGGAACTGAGAAGTGTCTGTGGTCACCACCTGCAGAACCACTCCTTTATTGGGGGTGTCTTGCTAATTGCCTATAATTTCCACCTGTTGTCTATCCCATTTGCACAACAGCATGTGAAATTGATTGTCACTCAGTGTTGCTTCCTAAGTGGACAGTTTGATTTCACAGAAGTGTGATTGACTTGGAATTACATTGTGTTATTTAAGTGTTCCCTTTATTTTTTTGAGCAGTGTATAATGCTGCTAAAAGTGCTAAGTAACCATGGCAGCCAGGACTGCAGTAGCATCCTGGCTGCCATGGTAACCAATGATTTTAATTAGGGGGGGGGGAAGGGGGGAGGCCGCACTGAACACCAATGATTTTAATAGGGGGGCTGCACTAGCCACCAATGATTTTAATAGAAAGGGGGTGGGGGGCCGCACTGGCCACCAATGATTTTAATACTGGGGAGGGAGGGGGGGCCGCACTGGCCACAAATGATTTTAATACTGGGGAGGGAGGGGGGTCTGCCCCCTGCTGCCTGGCAGCACCCGATCTCTTACAGGGGGCTGAGATCTGCACAATTAACCCCTCAGGTGCGGCACCTGAGGGGTTAATTGTGCGGATCACAGCCCCCTTTAAGAGATCAGGTGCTGCCAGGCAGAAGGGGGCCGTTATGTCCACAGTTCTCAGTATATTCTAACTTGAAGCGTCCCCATCACTATGGGAACGCCTCTGTGTTAGAATATACTGTCAGATCTGAGTTTTCACGATCTAACTCAAATCCGATGGTATATTCTAACATAGAGGCGTTCCCATGGTGATGGGGACGCTTCAAGTTAAAATATACCATTGGATTGGAGAAAACTCAGATCCGATGGTATATTAATATTACCCGAACACCGAACCCGAACTTTTTCTGAAGTGTTCGGGTTCGGGTTCGGAACACCGTAAAGTTCGGTACAAACCCGAACTTTACAGTTCGGGTTCGCTCAACCTTAGTTATGAGATAATTAACGTTATTCACTTCACCTGTCAATTGTTTTAATGCTATAGCTGGTGGGAGTATATATATAGCCATAACTATATGATTGGATATAGACATCTTTATACTTCTTTATGCTCTAGTAAAAGTGCCTGACAACATTTTTGTGAAATGTCTTCTGTCCAAGGAAATAATATAAACCTAAACTTTTTGTAGCGGAGATGGAAATTATGAGACTTTAGTCAAATGGAAAGTATGTGAAAAATTGTTTGTCCTTCCCTGTTGAAGCTGAATTACGGTATTATAGACACATGTTCATAGTCACAGACCACAACATGGTTACTACTAAATAAAACTGGACTGAATCATTATCAGGCATCACAGTAAAATGGATTTGAGATCCAGTAGGGCAGATTTACTAATCCTATAGATGGCATAAAACAGGTTGTCTAGACCTCCACCAGATTTATCAAAGGGGCTCAAGCTGTAGGATAAATCTGGTGCAGGGATAGACACTTTGTCTAACTCTGTATCAACTATTAAATTGCTTACTTTACAACAGAATTTTACACCAGAATTGTGGTTCAAAATGTTGAATATTAGACTAAGGCCGCTTTCTAGTGAAGCCACACCTCTTTACATTAAACCACACCCCCACCTTGGGCTATGTGCATATCATTTCTCTAAACCACCAGGTTCCAAAGTGCACTGCACTAACATTAGTAAATGTGCGCCACTTTTTATTTCATAGTATCAAACTTTATATAATCTATAAAATCTTCAACTTACAACTATCCATATGATATATTAAGGCAAATTGCAAAATGTCCTGCAGAAGGCACATTCATGTATTATAGTGTGGCATGATCTTCTCCTATTTGCAAACCTAGTTTCAAACCGCTCTCAAATCTGAGCTCTGTTTAAGGTTGGGGCTCCTACTGTTTGTAAAAAAGTTTTCCCACTGTATAGCATACTGTTAGATATGTCATCACTTTATAGTAAGCGGTGTTCCTACTGTTTAGAAAGTGATTTGCCGTTTTCATCAATTTTGCCCGAATAGCAACACTCTCAACTATCCACTGTGAAACCTATTCATTTTAGCAGATCTGTGTTGTCCTGTAGTGCTGTTGCTCAGGAGAATTGGCTTGTTGGGATTCCTGGAAGTCAGACTTCCTTTGAAAAGAATGTTTCAGCATATTCCAGTGATACACTATATGGAAAAGTATGTCTTTACAAACATTTGTGAAAGAATGGGTCATTCTAAACAGTTCTCAAAATTCGAAAGTGGAACTATAATAGGATGCCACCACTGGAACAAGTCAGTTAATTGCATTTCTTCCATTCTAGATATGCCACAATCAACTGTGAGCGCTACTGCAAAGTGGAATCATTTAGAAACCACTGTATCTTTGCCACCAAGTGGCCGACCACATAAAGTTACAGACAAGGGTTGCTGAGTGCTAGGACGCATAGTGCACAAAAGTCACCAATGCTCTGCTCAGTAATTGTAGAGTTCCAAACCTTCTCTAGCCTTAACATCAGCACAAAAACTGTGTGCTGGAAGATTCATGTCATGGGTTTCCATGGCTGAACAGCTGCAAGCAAGCCTCGAGTCACCGAGCACAATGCCAAGCTTCATATGGCATGGTGTAAAGCACGCCGCCACTGGATTCTGGAGCAGTGCCAATCGCAGCGCAGAGCTCACAGCCTGGGAGGTTATTTTCTCCCAGGCTGTGAGCTCTGCAATGCGATTGGCCAGCGCTAGGGCAGACTCCGCCTACCATAACTTAGGGAACGGAGATACCGGAGGGCATAGCAGGAGAACGGAGCGGCGCCCGGGGATAATAGTAAGTGCAGAGAGATCACCGGGCGCCGCTCCACATGTCTGTATACTTAGTTCATAGGGTAAGAATCAGTGAAAGGTCCTCTTTAACATTCTGAAAATTCTTAAATTTAACCACAAGCATTTTGAAGAAAACATTGGAAACACATTCTCATAAACTTTCTAAGCTCTTCACTTGAGCTGCAACTTGAAAAAGATGAAAAATCACTCCTGGTAGTTTCTATCCAGCCAACAATAGAACTGGGTTTAGCCATCTATGAAAGAATGTAGCTCGGGGTTTAGACTGTACTGGACAGAGAGCAATGCTAAGACTTGTTCTCAAATCCTCAGATATTCTATTTGTGAGGTTGGTAGCTTAGTGATTTTATATCTTTCTCGTCTGCCTAAGAATTGGTAGAATAAACATACAGAAATGTAACTATGCCCTTGTATTTATTAAAGGCCCTTGTTTTTATTACAGATGTTTCAGGGATAAAATGTTTCATATGCATTTTAAATGTGGTATTTTCATTTCTTTTGAGGTAGCTAAAAAAACATTTATTTCTCATATTGGCAGCAAGTGTGCTCAGCAAATCCAACTTGTGGCTTGCTTTTATATTGCTGACTTCACAGTTATCATGAGGATCTTGGAACAGAGACCATTATCTTATGGCCTGAAGTTACGAACAGAGTTAATGTATTTTCCTCACTTGACCGCATAAAGGCATAACTAATATCTGTCACTGGGAAATTCTACCCTTGAAAGCTCCTTATGGAACTGAGATTTGGCATTTTCTTAAAGGAGCTTTTTACATAATATGTTGCTACATTAGTTGATTAACTCTAATTTCAAATTTATGGACATACAGTATAAGATGTGGCCAGACCTAAGATCGAGAAGAGCTGAATGCTGTGATGGATATAAAACACATATAACAAATGATCTATTATACTTTATTACATTTTTGGAATGCCATATACTGTATATGGTAAAGCAACTAAAATGGAGGGGATAACATTAAAGAGCTAAATAAGAAAATATGAGCTCTACTACATTTTAAATAGGAGGTTCATATCAGCATTGTAGATTCCATCAAAAAATCCAGTCAGACTATAGGTAATGCAGCATGCTACGTTATTTTGCCCAGTGAAAGGATGGATGCTATGCGGAAAGCTGATGGACCCCATTATAGTTATTGAGGTCTATTGGGCAACATTGGTGTCCTTCATGTGACAGATCCAGCACGGGCATTATTTTAACTTTTCTGTTCCTAGAGTCGAATAGAAAGTTGGAAACATACGAACTACTGAACCTAACCTAAAAAATTTGGGAATATGAACTACTGCCTTCTTAAACTCAGTAATCTGTCAGCAACAATAGGCGCAGCTGAATGTTTTCTAAATTTGACTTCAACCTGTCACAAGTTAGGATATTGAGGTCAGTCATAAATTTTATTGTCATGTGTCATGTTTTCCACAATTCATGGTTTCTTCAACAATGGTTAAATTAATCTCAACCTGAAACAACAAAGTGTTCAAATAGCATCAGATTGCCAACACCATGTTAGACTTTTGGTATCTTACTGTCGCTGTTATATGCTGTATTTCCTTTCTAATTGACAGAATAGGATCTGTGTTGCCCAGTGATTATATCTTAAAACAGATTGGAGATTACAAAGTTGTTGTTTTTTGCAATTCCTAGATGAACGTTAAAGGGAACCTGTCACCGGGATTTTGTGTATAGAGCTGAGGACATGGGTTGCTAGATGGCCGCTAGCACATCCGCAATATCCAGTCCCCATAGCTCTGTGTGCTTTTATTGTGTAAAAAAACCGATTTGATACATATGCAAATTAACCTGAGAGGAGTCCTGTACGTGAGATGAGTCAGGGACAGGACTCATCTCAGGTTAATTTGCATATGTATCAAATCGTTTTTTTTTTACACAATAAGGCTCCATTCACACATCCGCAATTCCATTCCGCATTTTGCGGAACGGAATTGCGTACCCATACATTTCTATGGGGCCGCACGACGTGCGGCCCCGATCTGGAATTGCGGACCCGGGTCCGCACTTCCGATCCTGAAAAAAATAGAACATGTCCTATTTTTGTCCGTAATAGCGGACAAGAATAGGCATATTCTCTTAGTGCCGGCAATTGTCAGTCCGCAAATTGCAGAACGCACATTGTCGCTGTCCGTGTTTTGCGGATCCGCAGATCCGTGGATCCGCAAAACACACACGGATGTGTGAATGGACCCTAAAAGCACACAGAGCTATGGGGATTGGGTATTGCAGATGGCCATCTAGCAACCCATGTCCTCAGCTCTATACCCAAAATCCAGGTGACAGGTTCCCTTTAATGATATTTTTGGGATAGCAGTTGTTACCACAACTTTGCTTCCCAAATAATCTCATTTTTGCCAATCTCTTTCTCAGTGATGTCATGAACAATGACATTGACTAGGGCTACAACAGCTCTTTTTAGAAGCATTGTGACCTCTTGGATGAGTTGTAATTGGTAATAAGTTCTTGGAGTATTTTAGGTACCTACTGGGAAAAATCATTGTTCATCCAGCTATTCTCCAAATGGATATTATGCATCTCATTGTGCTTCAATAGAGTTCCAAAGCCTTCGAAGGATCTCTGCAATCCTTTCCAAACTGATATGTTTTTTTTTCATTTGTGCTGATCTATTTTCTGCTCATTTTATATTGTTTTTAAAACTCTTTTTTTGTGATTTGGTCTAATTTTAAACTTGATAAACAATTTTTACTCCATGCCTTCCAAAAGACAAGGGTGGGTGGGTGGTGGCGGTGGGGTTATTAAAGCTGGTGCAAAGAAAAACTGACTTAGGCTACTTTCACATCTCTGGCATGTCTGATCCAGACAAAAAAACGCTGCATGAAGCAGTGTTTTCCTGGCCAAAAGCCAGCATTTATGCTGGTAAGCAGCTGGATAATTTTAGTCAATGGGGATCGGCAATGCTGAATCCGTTGAACTCTGGCAGGCTGTTCTCTGCTGGATATTTTCAACAGTGATGTGCAACCAATCAGTCCATTTATTTTTCAGAGCTCCTTTGGAAGATGAAAGGATCAATTTGATTGGTTTCTATGGGCAACTAAGCCAGTTTTTCTTTGAACCAGTTTTGATAAATATCTTCCATTAAAGGCTATGTACACCTTTTGGAGCCAATTTTTTTATGATTGCATGTTACTCTCATTTGGTTAAAAAAATATTGAGCTGTTCTGTCACAAAGGGTTAATTGTTTTTCTAGCTGTGTGACTGGTACTTTCACTTTCACTTTGTGACAGGTCATCTAAAAAACCTTATCTCTAAACTACTGAGAGGTTGTAAATACTTATTTGAGCCATATTCTTATAAGATAACTGAGCTGTAATGAGTGTTTATAAGGTCACAGAGCAGAGATAAGGAGTCCGTCAGCTCCCCAAATGACGGAAAAGACAGAAAATCCACAGGCTTCCACTACAGCATATCATTTATTTAAAGAAAAAAGGATGCCGTATTTTTAATAAAGACCAATTAAAAATAATCTTTAGCTCAAAATTATTTAAAATCATTAAAAAAAAATTGCCCCCAAAGGTGTACATAGCTTTTAAGTACCTTTTTTTTAAAATTTTATTCATATAACATTATAAGGATGTTGTTTAGTGGAACAAGTTGTAATTGCTATCAGAGCCATTTAATGTTCCTTACAATGAATTGGTAAGCTGGAAAAAAAATATATTAATGGGTTGGACATGGAAAAAACATTGTGCCATGATTTTACAAGTTTTGTACTTTTTCACGATTGAGCAGTAGGAACAGTATTGTAACGGGGTTCCGAAGGTGCACTCGGTCCCCCATTAGCCGCAGACCTGCTGCTTAGCTTCGGGAGCAAGGATCTGTGTTTGACCTCGTTCCCAGGGCGGCTTTACTAGCAGGGTGGCTCCCTGCTCCTAAGTCTGCCTTGAGCGCCGAGCTGATCACTCGGTGCTCGACTGGTTGGTCTGTCGGTCATGTGACGCTGGCCACGTCACATGACCCTCACTCCCCACTATAAATACAGGCAACCTGTGGCCAGCAGGCTGCCTGTATTTAGGTTCCACCTGTGGTTTTGTCTTTCCTGGCATACTTACCTCCTGCTGAATTCCTGACGATCCTCTGCCTGCTCCTTGTGTACTTTGCTGCTCTTCTGGTATTCTGACCCTGGCTTCACCTGAAAATTCTCTGCTTGCTCCATTTGTACTTTGTAGCTTTCCTGGTATTGACTCGGTCCGTTCACGTTCTGTTGTTTGTCTGTCTGTCATCCCTGCACTTAGTCCAAGCTAGGGATTGCCGTCCAGTTGTCCCCTGTCATTAGGACTTGCGAGGCAAGTAGGCAGGGCCAGGGGTAAGGGTGGAGCGCAGTGGTCACTTCCCTCCCCCCTGTGTGTGTGTGTACGTAACCGTTACAAGTATTCTGTAAGCTACAAAGCTTCCCCTAGTTGTGACAGGAAATACACAATTAGACCACTCAATGAAATAAAATATGATAAAATAAGATATGCTGTGCTTTTAATGCTGTTTTTAAAACTGACTTTTCATACTTTTTTACCAAATTCTCATGCATGGTTTCTCTTCTGCTTTTTAAGAAAGGAAGCATCCAAGCAGAACATTTAGAGTTCAAGCTCGTAATTCTGATGACCGATCACCACTCCCCCAAAGAGCAGGAATGAGAACTGTGCGTAGATTTCGGGCCCATCCTTCCAATCTAGGTGAAAGTGCAAGAAGAATTAACTATGCTCCAGTAAGACCAGTTGTTCATAATGAAGACAATAAGCAGAGAGGTAAGCCACCGTTCAGTCAGATGTCAAAATCAATCATATATGGCAGGGATGGCCAACCTGCGGCTCTCCAGCTGTTGCAAAACTCCCAGCATGCCCAGACAGCCTACAGCTATCAGCCTACAGCAGGGCATGGTGGAAATTTTAGTTTTACAACAGCTGGAGGGCCGCAGGTTGGCCAGCCCTGATATATGGCATTGGAAGCAAAGGAATGTTAGGCAGGTCACAGAATGCACTGTAATAGATTTTAAGTATAATTGGATTCTAACATCCTGGCACAACTGACATAAGTCTATGTAGCTTGTGGTAGAGGGCACTACATGAGAGAAACTGGTTCCTGGGGGGAAGAGATTTGTGAAGCACTGGAAGTGAGCAGAGTTTGATCGATGTCAGGATCCAGTGTGTTGTGTGTGTTTTTCAAGCACAGAGAAGAAGATAATGTGGTGCGCAGAACCAGAGAGAACCAGCTGAAGTGGCCAAACAGTGAGTGATAGTAGAAATGCTGTGTGATTGGTAAGAGAACAACAGCATCCTTCTGGACAATGTGTAGTTCACTCCATAGCAGTGGATCCTGCATTTATGTGGCTTCATCACCTGTTAGTTGTGTCACTTAAGCAGATCAGTGAGCTAGAGACTGCAAGAAGCATATCCTAACAGTGTGAAAAGCATTAAAGCTGGTGATGTCTGAAGAGGAGTTAAACAAAAAGCAGGAGGCATCTGGTCTCCCAATTTCATAATTTAGGCTACTTTCACACTCGCGTTTTGGCTTTCCGTTTGTGAGATCCGTTCAGGGATCTCACAAGCGGTCCAAAACGGATACTTTGGAGAGAGTTCAGAGAAGAGCTACTAAACTGGTACATGGATTGCAGGATAAAACTTACCAGGAAAGATTAAAGGACCTTAACATGTATAGCTTGGAAGAAAGATGAGACAGAGGGGATATGATAGAAACTTTTAAATACATAAAGGGAATCAACAAGGTAAAAGGGGAGAGAATATTTAAAAGAAGAAAAACTGCTACAAGAGGACATAGTTTTAAATTAGAGGGGCAAAGGTTTAAAAGTAATATCAGGAAGTATTACTTTACTGAGAGAGTAGTGGATGCATGGAATAGCCTTCCTGCAGAAGTGGTAGCTGCAAATACAGTGAAGGAGTTTAAGCATGCATGGGATAGGCATAAGGCCATCCTTCATATAAGATAGGGCCAGAGGCTATTCATAGTATTCAGTATATTGGGTAGACTAGATGGGCCAAATGGTTCTTATCTGCCGACACATTCTATGTTTCTATGTTTAATGCATTCTGAATGGAAAATGATCTGCTCAGAATGCATCAGTTTGACTCCGTTCAGTCACCATTCCGCTCTGGAGGCGGACACTAAAACACTACCTACAGCGTTTTGCAGTCAGCTTGACGATACTGAGCCAAACGGATCCATCCTGACACACAATGTAAGTCAATGTGGACGGATCCGCAAAAAACGCTAGGTGAATGTAGCCTAACTAAGACATCACAGACTTTGTTGTTATCATTTGATACAAATACTGTGGTGTTTTAAGAACTCCAGAGACCCACACCTGAGAACCAGGGTGCATAACTAGTCCTGTCCTGTTCCAGATCGGTTTTCTATTATTGCTCACTGAAGTGTTCAGTAACCCGTTAAAGAGTGACAAGAAAGGCACCATTTTTTCACTTGTCTGGTGTCTGCAAAATTTCCTATGAAATCCCAGCAAGTTCCACTACACAACTACTCTACTCTCAAAAAGTTGATCAAATTCATGTACTCATTTAATAGTTTACTGCATGTTAAAGGTACTAATATCAAACTATCCTATTGTTTAAATTACTTCTTAGCTTACTGTAAATTTGTCACAGCAGAGTACTGCTTCATTGATATTATTAGTATCCATATTTGATTAATCCTGAACAAAAGAGATTCAAAGCATGGCATTCACTATAAAAAGTTTTCCCTGATTTAATCCAGTGTGCACATACAACAAGGACAGGAGGGAGATGCAGGAGAGTGGGCCTCCTATCCTTGCTGTTGCTGCATGCTGGATTAAATAAAATAACATTTCTATGGTGAGTGCCATGCTTTGGATCTCTTTTGCTCTGGACTCATACTGCTGCATTGAGCATCACCATATCATCGTGGCACCGATCGCTAGTGCGTGTTTTCTCTTATAAAAGAACAGTGCCGGCCATGTGTTTTCTCTTTCATTTTATATTTGATTAATATTTCTAACTAGCAAAATGGCGCATATCTAAGTGGAGCTAGTGTGGCATTTGCTCCAGGTTCTGGGTGCCAGCAAGCCACTCAGCCTTAGGGATACCAATAAGCCATTTTGCCTTGGGGACTCCACCCACCCACTCTGCCTTGTTCAGAATATTTAGACACATGGTTAGGACAACCAACTGAATCTTTGCTGTTGGTGAAAGAATGCCTACCAACTGCCAATGCAACTGGGAAACACTGACACAACACTGAGCCTAAGGGCAGATTTAGACGGCAATTTGCAGACCGCACATGGCCGCAACCATAATAGAAAATGTCTATTCTGCAATGGAACAACGGATGCGGACAGCACCCGGTGTGCTGTCCGCATCTTTTGCGGCCCTATTGAAATGCATCCTCAATTATACGGCCGTCTAAATGAGCCCTAAAAACCTAAAAGAAAGACACAAATAATGACGTTAGTACAAACAATGCAATTCATTTGTAATGATCTCTTTATTTCCACTGTGTATCTATGAAAGAGGCCTTTACATTTGTAAGTTACTAGAGTGGGGCAGAGGTATTTACAGTAGTTGTAAATTACCATTGTGCAGCTACTAGAGGCTAATCATATCATGTTCTCTAAATAGAAGCCTGCAATAATTGTTAAAATAATTGCTGACATGAGGGTAACAAAATATATGTACTAACAAAATATTCAGATTTCTACTGAAATTACACTACTGAAGCTCTTTAATTTCTTCCTTGCAGCATCTGAGTCTGTACACATGGTCTCCCTTCAGTCAATGAATCCCCAAGGAAAAAGCCAGCCGGTATATCGGGCAGCTGCTACAAAGCTTAAAATTCCAGGTATGACGTTTGCTTACTTTGATAACAGGCCAAACAGTAGCACTAGGGCTGTAGAATTAAATCCAGACCTTATTGGAGTTGGAGGACACAAGAGTGAAGAATTTCCTTTCCTTTCTATATGTGTATATATATATAGCTTCTTTTGATGATTTGGTGCAGAACATAGTAACATAATTTCTAAGGCTGAGAAAATACATATTTCTATCCAGTTCAACCTATTCTACTAAATTGATCCAGAGGGGTCAAAAACAGAGCCCAGAAATTATAGGCTGGTTAGTTTAACATCTGTTGTCGGCAAACTGTTTGAAGGTTTTATAAGGCCCCTTTCACACGGGCGAGTATTCCGCGTGGGTGCAATGCGTGAGGTGAACGCATTGCACCCGCACTGAATCCTGACCCATTCATTTCTATGGGGCTGTGCACATGAGCTGTGATTTTCACGCATCACTTGTGCTTTGCGTGAAAATCACAGCAAGCTCAATATTCTGCGTTTTTCACGCAACGCAGGCCCCATAGAAGTGAATGCGGCCGCGTGAAAATCGCAAGCATCCGCAAGCAAGTGCGATTTTCAAATGCGGTGCGATTTTCACGCATGGTTGCTAGGTGACGATCGGGCTGGGGACCCGATCTGTATTATTTTCCCTTATAACATGGTTATAAGGGAAAATAATAGCATTCTGAATACAGAATGCAAAGTAAAATAGTGATGGAGGGGTTAAAAATAAAAAAAAATTAACTCACCGAGTCCACTTGATCGCGTAGTTGCGGATCTCTGTCTTCTTCTGTAATGTTGAGCTGTCGGCTAAGGACCTGTGGTGACGTCACATCACATGATCCAATCACATGGTCCCTCACCATGGTGATGAACCATGTGATTGTACCATGTGATGAGCACAGTGATGTCATCAAAGGTCCTATTCCTGTGCACAGCAAAGAAGAAGACAGAAGAGATGCCAGCTGCACGATCAAGTGGATTAAGGTGAGTTAAATTATTATTATTTTTTTAACCCCTCCAGCCCTATTGTACTATGCATTCTGTATTAAGAATGCTATTATTTATCCTTATAACCATGTTATAAGGGAAAATAATACAATCTACAGAACACCTAACCCAAACCCGAACTTCTGTGAAGAAGTTCGGGTTTGGGTACCGAACATGCCGATTCTTCTCACGCGCGTGCAAAATGCATTACAATGTTTTGCACTCGTGCGGAAAAATCGTGCATTTTCCCGCAACACACCCGCATCTTATCCGGGCAAAAAACATGACGCCCGTGTGAAAGATGCTATCCTGGAGTATCTCAATTAAAATAAGTGTATAATGCCATATCAGCATGGCTTCATGAGGGATCAGTCATGCCAAACTAGTTTAAACATTTTTCTATGTGGAGGTAAATTCTAGACTTTAACGGAGTGAGTCAATGGATGTCGTATATCTCGACTTCTCCAAAGCATTTGATACCATGCCACATAAAGGGCTAGTATATAAAATGAGAATGCATGAACTTGGAAAAAATGTCTGTATGTGGGTAAGTAACTGGCTCAGTGATAGAAAACAGAGGGTGGTTATTAATGGTACACACTCAGATTGGGTCACTGTCACTAGTGGGGTACCTCAGGGGTCAGTATTGGGCCCTATTCTCTTCAATATATTTATTAATTATCTTGTAGAAGGCTTGCACAGTAAAATATAAATTTTTGCACATGACACTAAACTGTGTAAAGTAATTAACACGGAAGAGGACAGTATACTGCTACAGAGGAATCTAGATAGATTGGAGGCTTGGGTAGAGAAGTGGCAGATGAGGTTTGACACTGACAAATGTAAGGTTATGTACATGGGAGGGAATAATGCAAATCACCCGTACATACTAAATGGTAAAACACTGGGTAACACTGACACGGAAAAGGACCTAGTAATTTTATTTGACAGTAAGCTTAAATGTAGCAACCAGTGTCAGGCAGCTGGTACCAAGGGCAATAAAATCATGGAGTGTATCACTTTACAAATCACTAGTAAGACCACACACGGAGTATTGTGCACATGAAAGACATAGCAGAGCTTAAGAGGGTTCAAAGACGGCAACTAGAATGGGTGGACTACAGTACCCAGAAAGATTATCAAAATTAGGGTTATTTAGTTTAGAAAAAAAGATAGCTGAAGGGGAGATCTAATAATTATGTATAAATATATCTAGAGAATACAGAGAACTTTCCCAATGACCTTTTTATACCCAGGACTGTCATTGTGACAAGGGGACATCCTCTACGTCTAGTGAAACAAAGTTCTCTACACAAACATAGAAGAGGATTCTTTACTGAGTAGTGAGACTATGGAACTGTCTGCCAGAGGAGGAAGAAATGATAAAAAGAGTTTAAAAGGGGCCTGGATGTATTTCTGGAGTGTAATAATATTACAGGTTATAGTTATTAGACTTTGGTAGAGGGGTCGTTCATCCAGGGACTTATTCGGATTGCCTGATTGGAGTCGGTAAGGAATTCCCCCACCACCATCTTCCTCTGCATAATAGGTTGATCTCGGTGGACATATGTCTTTTTCAGCCTTACAAACTTTGTTACTACGTAAATCTTTTTTCCTCTAGATGTAGAGGTTGTCCTCTTATTACAGTCACAGTCCTGGGTATATATAGCATCCAAAATGAAAAAGTTGATTGAGAAAGGCTTTATGCCGAAATGTTATATCTGCCAATGCATTTCTAATAACTATTCCTTGAAGTGCTGTTCCTTTTTGCATTTGCTGGGTACAGATAGATCACTTATTACTTTAGTTGCCTGCCTTTAATCCTCTCAATCTCTGATATGTTCTTCTTTAGCAAAGGTGCCCAAAATTCACATATTTTCTTTGGTATGCACATGCAATACATTTGCGCAAAAATTGTCATCAGTGACTAACTGTACGTTTATATATACTGTATATATATATATATATATATATATACACTGTATATATATACAGTACAGACCAAAAGTTTGGACACACCTTCTCATTCAAAGAGTTTTCTTCATTTTCATGACTATGAAAATTGTAGATTCACACTGAAGGCATCAAAACTATGAATTAACACATGTGGAAATATATACATAACAAACAAGTGTGAAACAACTGAAAATATGTCATATTCTGGGTTCTTCAAAGTAGCCACCTTTTGCTTTGATTACTGCTTTGCACAATCTTGGCATTCTCTTGATGAGCTTCAAAAGGTAGTCCCCTGAAATGGTTTTCACTTCACAGGTGTGCCTGTCAGGTTTAATAAGTGGGATTTCTTGCCTTATAAATGGGGTTGGGACCATCAGTTGCGTTGAGGAGAAGTCAGGTGGATACACAGCTGATAGTCCTACTGAATAGACTGTTAGCTGCTTTTTTCTTGCCATAATACTAATTCTAAGTAAAGAAAAACGAGTGGCCATCATTACTTTAAGAAATGAAGGTCAGTCAGTCAGCCGAAAAATTGGGAAAACTTTGAAAGTAAGGGCTATTTGACCATGAAGGAGAGTGATGGGGTGCTGCGCCAGATGACCTGGCCTCCACAGTCACCGGACCTGAACCCAATCGAGATGGTTTGGGGTGAGCTGGACTGCAGAGTGAAGGCAACAGGGCCAACAAGTGCTAAGCATCTCTGGGAACTCCTTCAAGACTGTTGGAAGACCATTTCAGGGGACTACCTCTTGAAGCTCATCAAGAGAATGCCAAGAGTGTGCAAAGCAGTAATCAAAGCAAAAGGTGGCTACTTTGAAGAACCTAGAATATGACATATTTTCAGTTGTTTCACACTTGTTTGTTATGTATATAATTCCACATGTGTTAATTCATAGTTTTGATGCCTTCATAGTCATGAAAATAAAGAAAACTCTTTGAATGAGAAGGTGTGTCCAAACTTTTGGTCTGTACTGTATATATATATATATATATATATATATATATATAAAATGGATTTATTCAAGATTCCTAAGCCATTGATGCATTTAGCCAAGAATTCAGAGACAGTAACTGCTTTAGGAGGGAGGGACCTATACTATTAATTTATGCAATTTGTTGAAAGTGCAGTGCCTATTCACATAGCTTTTAAAGGGAATCTGTCAGCAGTTCTGACAATGCTAATCTGCTGACAGCATTAGGTAGGTGCTGGGAAAAGCAGTGCAATTATATCTTTTGCCCAGGCAGAAGTGCCCAGAACAGGGTTTCACTGTGAAGTGCTCCTTGCTTCACATCCCCTCCCCTCTGTTCTGAGTGACAGTTGTAGCGGTCTCCTGGTTGGATGCTATAGCTGTCACTCAGAGCAGATGGAAGGGACTATGAAGCAGCTCAATGAACAGAGCTGAGAACACTTCACAGTGAAGCTCCGAACTGGGTACTTGAAAGGCCAAAATCTGGCAGAATATAAATTCATAGCCACACTACTCCAGATTCTAGGGATTTAATTTAATTGCATTGTTGTTGTTTTTTTATCCTACTGGGATTGATGGTTTCCCTGCAGGCAATACCTTACTAGATATTCATTTAGATAAATCCATAGTCAAAACACAGTACACAGTCAACAACTTTCTAATATTGTACACTTCACCATGGATATGCTTTACTATCAATCAGGAAAGAAGCCATTTTATTATCCAAGTCTTTCATTAACTTTAAAGAAAATGGACATGCATATAACTGAAATAATTATTTAATGTAAAAAAACTGTTTCAAATGAGTTTTCCAGTCTAAGTCTTTAATTTCCATTTCACTTTCAAGATTTCTGTCTTTCTTGTCAGTGTGTGGAACCACTCTTACGGCTGCAGGGCTGAAAACTGATTAGATTTGCTGGTGGGTGGTGGGCGCTGATACACTTAAAGGGGTATTCCGGTTACAGGTTACCTTCCTTGTTCCATAATAGGGTACATACAGTCAGGTCCAAAAATATTGGGACAGCGACACAATTCTAACATTTTTGGCTCTATACACCAGCACAATGGATTTGAAATGAAACGAACAAAATGTGCTTTAACTGCAGACTGTCAGCTTTAATTTGAGGATATTTACATCCAAATCAGGTGAACGATGTAGGAATTACAACAGTTTGCATTTGTGCCTCCCACTTATTAAGGGACCAAAAGTAATGGGACAGAATAATAATCATAAATCAAACTTTCACTTTTTAATACTTGGTTGCAAATCCTTTGCAGTCAATTACAGCCTGAAGTCTGGAACGCATAGACATCACCAGACGCTGGGTTTCATCCCTGGTGATGCTCTGCCAGGCCTCTACTGCAACTGTCTTCAGTTCCTGCTTGTTCTTGGGGCATTTTCCCTTCAGTTTTGTCTTCAGCAAGTGAAATGCATGCTCAATCGGATTCAGGTCAGGTGATTGACTTGGCCATTGCATAACAGTCCACTTCTTTCCCTTAAATAACTCTTTAATTGCTTTTGCAGTATGCTTTGGGTCATTGTCCATCTGCACTTTGAAGCGCCGTCCAATTAGTTCTGAAGCATTTGGCTGAATATGAGCAGATAATATTGTCCGAAACACTTCAGGATTCATCCTGCTGCTTTTGTCAGCAGTCACATCATCAATAAATACAAGAGAACCAGTTCCATTGGCAGCCATACATGCCCGCGCCATGACACTACCACCACCATGCTTCACTGATGAGGTGGAATGCTTAGGATCATGAGCAGTTCCTTTCCTTGTCCATACTCTTCTCTTCCCATCACTCTGGTACAAGTTGATCTTGGTCTCATCTGTCCATAGGATGTTGTTCCAGAACTGTGAAGGCTTTTTTAGATGTCGTTTGGCAAACTCTATTCTGGCCTTCCTGTTTTTGAGGCTCACCAATGGTTTACGTCTTGTGGTGAACCCTCTATATTCACTCTGGTGAAGTCTTCTCTTGATTGTTGACTTTGACACACATACACCTACCTCCTGGAGAATGTTCTTGAACTGTTATGGAGGGTATTTTCTTCACCAGGGAAAGAATTCTTCGGTCATCCACCACAGTTGTTTTCCGTGGTCTTCCGGGTCTTTTGGTGTTGCTGAGCTCACCGGTGCGTTCCTTCTTTTTAAGAATGTTCCAAACAGTTGTTTTGGCCACGCCTAATGTTTTTGCTATCTCTCTGATGGGTTTGTTTTGTTTTTTCAGCCTAATGATGGCTTGCTTCACTGATAGTGACAGCTCTTTGGATCTCATCTTGAAAGTTGACAGCAAAAGATTCCAAATGCAAATAGCACACTTGAAATGAACTTTGGACCTTTTATCTGCTCATTGTAATTGGGATAATGAGGGAACAACACACACCTGGCCATGGAACAGCTGAGAAGCCAATTGTCCCATTACTTTTGGTTCCTTAACAAGTGGGAGGCACATATGCAAACTGTTGTAATTTCTACACCGTTCACCTGATTTGGATGTAAATACCCTCAAATTAAAGCTGACAGTCTGCAGTTAAAGCACATCTTGTTCGTTTCATTTCAAATCCATTGTGGTGGTGTATAGAGCCAAAAATGTTACAATTGTGTCGATGTCCCAATATTTATGGACCTGGCTGTAAATATGGGTTTTCTGGGAAACCTCTTTAGATCAATCTAACCAGGTTTGCTGCTGAATGATACATCATAGTGCAAGAGAACCCAACATAACAAGGAAAAAGTGCAAGTTGCTGAATTGTGTAATAAGCCAAATGCATAAGTTGATCATTAATATGTAATGTGTTATTACAGAGGAAAATTATCTTATGGGGGCTAAGGAAGTAAGTGTGAGAGTGTTGTCTTCTCAATCGGTGCTTGTTACATGGGTGGATCCAATGTATGAAAAGTCCCCAATGGTTGACTCAAAGAGGTAAGTTGCTGAAAATATCATACAAAGGCCAAGTTTGTGTTTAAAAGATATAAGATTAAAAGAGTTCTCCAACTTCTTAACAAATTTTGGCTGTCCCCCTCCTCCACTGAACCTGTGGAGGGAAACATACATACGGTACCTGTTCTCTGCCGCTCAGTGCTGGCTCTTTCAGTCCATACCTACATGCATCCTAGAAGGAATTTTCTATGGAGCTAACATAGCTCCGAAATACCTCGGTAGGGAGCAATACTTTTGGGTTTATTGGAGTCCCCAAGTCTTAACAAATTTTGGCTGCTCCCCCTCATCACAAGACCTGTGGAGGGAAGGTGGTTAACTGCTTTCCGATACCCTATTCTTGCCCCTTCAGTTCACCTCTGCATTTGCCACGCACCAGTCCCTGCTTTTAAACTTCCAGCATGGATGGGCGTCACATATATCACTGAAGTCAATGACTGATCGCAGTAATGGTGTGTCCTCCAAGCGGAATGTCACTGGGTCACCTACCCCTTGGGGGTCATGATACCGCTGTGGTCAATCATTGGCTTCAGCAGCAAGCATGATCCTATCTATGTGAGGAGTTTACAAGCAGGAACTAGAGTGCAGCAAATGCTACGGGGAACCGAAGAAGCCAGAACTAAGTGCTGGAGAGCAGGTAAGTATGCTTCCCTCCACAGGACTACCAGGCAGGGTGGGCAGTCAAAATTTATTAAGAAGCTGGGGAACCCCATTTAAGCCAAAGGCATAAGCTATGCTCTCTTTGTAGGTATTTCATTGCACCCATATGCACTTAGTCTGGGTAACCTCTTAAACTCAATACTGACAGTTTGTTAAGGATGTATGTAGAAATGTTTTTAGTGTACTGTAATTCCCATTGGAGATCAGAACTAATGGGACATACACTTTTGTCTGAAGATGACCATACACAGTTATCTCTCCTGATGCCCCCCTTGGCTGGGCCAAGTATATATCTTTTTTCAGTGAGAAAGAAGAGAACCTGCTGCCAAACATAATCTGTCAGGTGGGAGTCTGGAGCGCCCCATAAACACAAAAATGTATTCTGTGCACTGGTTTGACCGATAGTAGTTTAATAGATTTGGGGGCCTTTACGCTGTCTTTCCTTTCTCAAATTTAAGAACGTTGAATGCTCACTTCATGTAGGACTATTTTCTGCTCAAGTCATGACGTTCTTCATCAGTTTTGGGATGATAATTGTAGCAGAGTTGCCAATACATAATTTATCAAAGCCAACAATAGTCTTCAAACATATTAATTTTATTTTTAACTTAATGAAGATAAAACGTTTGATAAACAAGATATTACTCGGTCAGAGTACAGAACCATGCCAAGTTCAATTGTCTCTGAGGACAGGTGAACTCTGAGAGCATCACATAATGCTGCTTCAGAAGAATTAGTTCTCACTTTGTGTTTTCTGATGGTAACTGGCTACATTGGGGATCTCAGCAGCAGACCTAAACGAGACAAAGATTTAAAGGGACTAAAATGTTTTTAAAATACAGTATGTTTTATTATAAACATTTACTTTTTGCATTTATGTTTTTACATTGTGTTTTTTTAATTTTTTACTTTTTGACTAGTCACTGAAACACACACACACAATAGACTAACATTTCCTATTTTTACAGGAAATGTGTTTTTGGGCTTACTCACACTTGATAAAAAAAAATAACTAAATAAAAAATTCAGGCATGGTAAAAAAATCTGTGAAACACGTCCAGAAATTATCATTGTGGATGCAAAATGGTGTCAGTCTTTTTTCGTCCACAAAACAGACGCAGACATGTGAATAAGGCTTAAAGCTGAAGTTTGGACTTTTTCGTAATTGATTTATTGATTGCAAAATAAATGATACTAAAACAATTTCATTATAAAAAATGTTTAGGTCAGTTCACTAATTAGTACAGAATCAGAAAATAGCCAACAGTTAAACAGATGCTTCAGTTCTTGCAAAGACTACAGCTTCTAACAGACATTGTCGTTTGACAGACATTACACAATTCGATACCGTGAAAAGGGAGAGTCTGCACGTTGGGATTACAAGCAAATAAATGCAAGACGTGCCTTGATTGAAAAGCTAAATCCTGATGCCATGTATGAATTTTCTGTCCGTATTTCCCAAGGAGAGGAAGAAAGCCAATGGAGTTCTTCAGTTTTTCAAAGGACACCCGTATCTGGTATATATATATATATATATATAGCTTTTTATATTTTATTTAGCAAAATTCGTACAGATACATATTGTATTTGGTTGTAACATTAAATTCTTTTATTTATTTATTGCATAATGTATTAAACTGTGTGTGTCACAACTCAACACTTTCAAGACGCTGTGATCTTCCATTTTTGGGTTTTAGTTTTTTACTTCCTGCCTTCCCAGAACCATAATCTTTTTTATTTTTTCATTCACATAGCCGTATAGGGCTTGTTTTTTGTGTTACAAGTTGTACGTATTAATGACATAATTTACTGTTGCATACAATATAGTGGGAAACTGGAAAAAATTCTAAATGGAGTGGAATAGGGAAAAATAATTCAATTCCGCCACAGTTTTATGGGTTTTGTTTTTACAGCATTCCCTATGTGGTAAAACTGACCTACTGTACATTCATTCTTCTGGTCAGTATGAGTATGGTGATACCACATTTATATAGTTTTTCTTGTGTATTAATACTGAAAATAAAATAAAAACTTTGGACAAAATAATTTCCTTTCATTGACATATTCTGACCGCCAAAACTTTTTTATAGTTATGTCTACGGAGCTGGATGAGGCAAATTTTTTGCAGGATGACCTGTAATTTTTATTGATGCCATTTTAGAATGTGTAAGACATTTTGATCACTTTTTATTCAATTTTTGGGGGGAGGTGAAGTAATGAAAAAATTGTGAAACGGCAATTGTTTTCACGTTATGCCGTTCTGCTGTACGTGTATGAGGATAATATTTTAATAGTGCAGGTGTTTTAAGATGATGTTTAATTTTTTATTGTTTATTTTTTTAATTCTAGGTAAATGGGGTGATTTGAACTTTTTTTTTTAATATTTGTAAAAGCTTTGTTTTTTCTTTTCTTTTTTAACCCTGTCAGTACTGAGTCACTTTTCACCTTAAAACCCAGGCTGATTTTTACAAATCTAATATGTGTCAATTTATGTGATAATAACTCTGGAATGCTTTTACCTAGCCAAACTATTCTGAGATTCTTTTGTGATTCGTGACACATTGTACTTCATGTTAATAATACATTAAAATTGATGTTTTACTTTTATTTATAAAAGAAACCTAAATTTAACAAAAAATTCGGAAAAATTCACAATTTTTGAAATTTGAATTTCTCTGCTTTTAAGGGCTCATGCACACGGCCATGTGCGGCTGTTCCATGCATTGGGGACTGCAATTTGCGGTCCCCAATGCAACGGCAACATCCGTGCGGTAGCCAGAACGGATCGAGACCCAGTCAACTTGAATGGGTTTGTGATCCGTCCCCACCATAAAAAAAATAGAACATGTTCTATTTTTTTGCGGTGCGCAGGTACGGACAGAAACACCACGGAAGCACTACATAGTGTTTCCATGGGCTTCTGATCCGTGCTTCCGTTCTTCACCACACCACATCTCCCGGATTGCGGACTCATTAAAGTGAATAGGTCCGCATCCGTTATGTGGGGTGCACACAGCTGGTGCCAGTGTATTGCGGACCTGCTGTATGCCTGAGGGCTCATTCAGACAGCCGTATGCTGTCCGCAAAAATGCAGATCCGTTTATTTGCGGACAGTTCAGCATGTCCGCAAAAAAAGTATTGCATTCGTTTTTTTTGCTGACCCATAGACTTCAATGGGGCCAAGTCCTGATTTTCACTGACAAGTATAGGACATGTTTCATTTGTTTTGATGAGCTGTGCAATGGAAGAAAAAGCCCCATAGAAGTGAATAGGACAGCATCTAATCCGCAAAAAAACGGATCCGTATGTTTGCTGACAGCATACGGCCGTCTGAATGAGCCCTAAGGCAGATAGTGATACCTCATAAAATAGTTATTACTTTAAATTTACCATATGTCTAGTTCATGTCTGCATAATTTTTTGAAATTACATTTTATTTTTTAGGACTTTAGAAGGCTTAGAATTTTTGAAGCAAGAAGTCACTTTGTGGGGCTTACATAGTAGAAACCACCCATAAATGACCCCATTTTAGAAACGACACTCCTCAAGTTATTCAAAACTGATTTTACAACCTTTGTTAACCCTTTAGGTATTAAAGGAAAATGGAGGTGAAATTTCTAAATTTCACTTTTTTTTTTGCAGATTTTGCATTTTAATCCATTTTTCCTGAATCAGAGCAAGGATACACAGACAAACAAACCTCAATATTTATTACCCTGATTCTGCAGTTTACAGAAACACCCCATATGTGGTCATAAACTGCTGTACAAGGTAGGGCTCAGAAGGGAAAGAGCATTGTTTGGTTTTGGAGAGCAGATTTCACTGGGATAATTTTAAGTTGCCATGTTGCATTTGAAGAATCCTAATGCACCCCTAGACAGGAAACTCCCAAAAAGTGACCCCATTTTAGAAACTGCTGGATAAGGAGACAGTTGTATTGGTACTATTTTGGGGTACGTATCATTTTTAAATGCTCAATTGTACATTTTTTGTGAGGTAAGGTAACTAAAAATGCCTGTTTTGGCTTTTTTGTATTTTTTTTATGGCGTTCCCCTGAAAAGTTTATTTTTTGTTTCAGTTTTACATAACAAATCATAAAAAAAAAAAGAAAAAGGTTTTTGTGTCTCCACTTTCTGAAAGACAATTTTTTTTTATTTTTCTGCCGAAAGTGAAATATAACCACACATTCAATTTATATTGTACTGCCACTTTGTCTGACTTGTTTATATTAGTACATTCATGCATTCCCCATAATATAACAATTCTGGAGCTTCTTTCCTCATCTTACAACTCTGCATTGTGCTCTTCTGTTATTCCTCATAGAAATTTGTGAAAAAATTGACAACTGGGTCCCCTGTTATAGGTGTTTGCACTTCATAGTCTAATAATGCACAGACTGTGTAGGTATACACCCTCAACTGGTAACACCCAGTTGTCCATTTCAACGGATACATTTCTAATTAAATGAAATGAAAGTAGGAATAGCAGAGGACTGGCACAATGCATTATAAGGAAAGATGCTCCAGATTTGTTGTATTATCAGGAATAAATGTAAGTAGAGATGGTCCTGTTTAACAAAACCAATAGAACACAATTGCTGAGGAGTGTATTTCATATTCCTCCACTTACTACATTAGGGTTCATGAAATAATCTGACAGTCTTATACAGAGATATCCATTTTCATTTTTCAGATCAATCTGCTTAACTTGCCTAATCTAATTTATTTTCAAAGCTCCAGTAACTGCACCTGAAAACCTTTACGTGGAACCCCTGAAAGGCAAACCTACATCTGTGAGGGTAATGTGGGATGAGCTTACTGACAATGCTGGAAAAATAAAAGGTAATCACAAATCTGTTCTATAAAAAGTTTTGGCTTAAAGGGGTTGTCTTCAAACCAGCACCTGGATCTGAATTCTTTTGTAATTGCATGTAATTAAAAATTTTGCATATCCACTGAGTTATTCAATAAAATCTGCATGGCGCCACCAGCTGTTTGTTCTTTTTCCTATTTCTTTGTCCTGATCAATGAGATGGGCGCACATGCTCAGTTTGATCCTTTTACTGCCTTCTGAGTTGTGATAGGGAGAGCAGAAAAGACACTGCCCTTGAGCTGCCAGCTTGATAAAAATTCTAGACTATCATGTACTATATGATGTCTGATTTTCATTCTTTACATTAGTCATGGGATAACCTCTTTAATAGTTTTTAAAATCTACCTGTCAGGTTTTCCGACGATACAAACACATAAAGTATTTTTGACTACTGAATTAAGATAAGCTCTATCATAGCTACATACCAGACCCCATATTACTTTCATATTCAGAAATCAAGGTCATTTTTGTTAAGAACAAAAAACAAAAATTAAAATATTTTGATGCAAAGCAGTTTATCAATTCAGAGTAAAATGAAGGGATGGCACTCTAAACATAAGTGGTGTATGGAAAAGAGTATTTATTATGAGATGGCTTGTTGTGCCAAATAGCAACAATGTATAATCATAAAATTAAGAATAATATATAATCATAAAAAATAGGATATAAATATGTAAATATTCAGATCAAAACAAATAAAAATATTAAAATATATGAAGGATAATAAAATAAGGAACGATGAACCTTCAGTTAGATGACAAATCCTAGGAAAATCAAGCATACATAATATTGTAGCAGTGCATATAAAAATACAAAAATAGGTGAATAAATAGATGAATAAGAAGCCGCAGGTGGTGATATTATGTGAATCTTGTGGACCTACTGGAGGTAGGTGTAAATATCCAGTCCAATAATGTCCAAGAAAAATAGATTGGGTTTTTCTTGGACGTTTTTCCTAGGATTTATCATCTAACTGAAGGTTCATCATTCCTTATTTTATTATCCTTCATATATTTTAATATTTTTATTTGTTTTGATCTGAATATTTACATATTTATATCCTATCTTTATGATTATATATTATTCTTAATTTTATGATTATACATTGTTGCTATTTGGCACAACAAGCCATCTCATAATAAATACTCTTTTCCATACACCACTTATGTTTAGAGTGCCATCCCTTCATTTTACTTTCAATTTCCTACTACAAGCGTTGGGTACGCTCCGTTTGGATTGAGCACCTTACACCATTTTTTGGGTTCTAGTGAGCCACCCCATACATATTTATTCTCAGTTTATCAATTCAACCTGTTTTCACTCAAACAGCACAACATGTATTAATACAACTGCTACTAAACAGCAGTGGGATCTTGTATGAAAAGTTATTATAACATGTAATCGTGTATTACATACGAATATTTTTAGACATTGAGACAGTTTCCAACCTAATTCATTAAATACACATTATAAAGGTACAGTACAGACCAAAAGTTTGGACACACCTTCTCATTCAAAGAGTTTTCTTTATTTTCATGACTATGAAGGCATCAAAACTATGAATTAACACATGTGGAATTATATACATAGCAAACAAGTGTGAAACAACTGAAAATATGTAATATTCTAGGTTCTTCAAAGTAGCCACCTTTTGCGTTGATTACTGCTTTGCACACTCTTGGCATTCTCTTGATGAGCTTCAAGAGGTAGTCACCTGAAATGGTCTTCCAACAGTCTTGAAGGAGTTCCCAGAGATGATTAGCACTTGTTGGCCCTTTTGCCTTCACTCTGCGGTCCAGTTCACCCCAAACCATCTCGATTGGCTTCAGGTCCGGTGACTGTAGAGGCCAGGTCATCTGGCGCAGCACTCCATCACTCTCCTTCATGGTCAAATAGCCCTTACTTTCAAAGTTTTCCCAATTTTTCAGCTGACTGACTGACCTTCATTTCTTAAAGTAATGATGGCCACTCGTTTTTCTTTACCTAGCTGCTTTTTTCTTGCCATAAAACAAATTCTAACAGTCTATTCAGTAGGACTATCAGCTGTGTATCCACCTGACTTCTCCTCAACGCAACTGATGGTCCCAACCCCATTTATAAGGCAAGAAATCCCACTTATTAAACCTGACAGGGCACACCTATGAAGTGAAAACCATTTCAGGGGACTACCTCTTGAAGCTCATCAAGAGAATGCCAAGAGTGTGTAAAGCAGTAATCAAAGCAAAAGGAGGCTACTTTGAAGAACCTAGAATATGACATATTTTCAGTTGTTTCACACTTGTTTGTTATGTATATAATTCCACATGTGTTAATTCATAATTTTGATGCCTTCAGTGTGAATCTACAATTTTCATAGTCATGAAAATAAAGAAAACTCTTTGAATGACAAGGTGTGTCCAAACTTTTGGTCTGTACTGTATGTTCACACATGGTAGATTTGCTGGAGAATTTTTTTTTGTCTAGAAATGTCAGTAAATTTGTTTAAATAGAAGACTGGGACAGCTTGTGCAACAAATGTGCCATGTGTGATCATACCTAAAGTCGATGGCATAGCATGGAGGATGAACGAGTGGGTGTCCGAGTCACCAAACTGCAAAATAATGCCTGGCGTCCCCAGGGCCTGGGCTGCCCCTGTTAAACAGTCAATGTTTCTGGCAAAATATTGCAGGGGCAGAGGAGCATAGGCTGGTAAAGGCCCATGGCCTATGAGAGAGCTGAGGAGTCATTAGCGCACATGCACTCTCTTGTAGGACTCAGGCTAAAACCTGCCTGTGGATAGGAGGCTGCAGATAGAACACGTATAGGAGGAGCATAGAGAAAGGGGGAGGTGTTTATTTTTACTTTTAGTTTAAGGGGCACAGAGGGGGAATTTTAGTGAGTAGGGCTGGCCCCGTTGGGGTGTGAATATGAATTATATGAATTACAACTCAGTGAGACTTGGGGTAGAACTGTATAGAACTGGTAACTACCACTATATGGTTACTATATGGTGTCAATATTGGCCTTTGAATAGTGTATTATATGCATAATCAGTATGGACCAATATTTAGTCACTATATGGTGGTAAAACATGTTCATGGTCTTATTATATAGTATTATTTGACTCATATATTGTCATGGTGGTAATGCTGATTTTGGTATAGTATTTTTTAATTTAGTATCAGTATGGTGGTAATACATGTTCATGTTCTTGGCAGTATTATATGTATTTATATATTGTTATCTTGGTAATGCCAATTTTGGTATAGTGTTTTTTATTCAGTATCAGCATGGCGGTAATTTTCTGATCCTATGTGATCATGGTGTAGGGGTATTATTTGCTCTTTATATAGTGTTATAATTGGTAATGTTGGTCTTCGTATACTGTAGGGCATGTCAACAGGTTAGGCGGTGCAATAATTTGAAACTAACTTTATGCCCCTGCCCGAAGTGTAGAGACTACTCATGGTGCAAGTCACTCTGGGTTTCCAGAAGAATTTTAGAAGTTAGTGGAATGTTCTATTGTTTAGCAAATTTTTTAGGTCTTTTGTCTGATTTTTAACTTATGAAGGATTATCAGAAGTATTTCTGTCTTCGGGCACATAAACAAATACCTCAGCATCATTCATACCTTACATGTTTTCATTTGATATATAATAGTCACTGGCTCACTCTATATTGCTTGATTATGTAATTGTTGTTTTGTGAAAGCTCCTCTGAAATTTGCCGATTATCTGACCTCTCTTTGTAAAGTGCAGAAAGATCGACTTAGTAATGTCCAGCACAGTGTTATAATGCAAAGAACATCTGTGTTTTTATTTCTACAGAATACATAGTGTCATATGCTCCTGCAATGAAGCCATTTGGAGGCAAATCCATACCATATTCAGGAACAACCACATCTGCCATAGTTGATGATCTGCAGCCTGGTGAACGGTACATTTTCAAAATACGGGCAGCCAACAGGAGAGGGCAGGGCCCTCAATCTAAAGCCTTTACAGTCACCATACCAGCGGGTAAGCACATGCATTCATTATGAGTTACCCATCTGTTCACTGTTAATTCATGGTTTTATTATTCTGATCTGACTCCAGAAATGTTCTACAAAATCATTCATTGTATACACAGTGCTAATTTTACAGCTAATAAAACATACAATCAATTTTTGTCTTTTAACCCCTTAAGGACTTAGGACGTATCGGTACGGCATGGATCCCGAGTCCTTAAGGACCCATGACGTACCGGTACGTTATAACTTGAAATCTGTATTCCGGCGCCCGAGGGGTTAATCGGAACGGGATTTCGGCTGAAATCATTCAGCCGGCATCCCGTAACAATGCAGGGGGGGGTCATTTGACCCCCCCGCATCGGCGATCGCAGAAAACCGCAGGTCAATTCAGACCTGCGGTTTGCTGCGCTTTGTGCAGTTTCTGATCCCCGCGGGCCCTGACCGCGGGGATCAGAAGCTTTAGTGTCCCTAAAATATATATTTTACACCCCCCCCTGCACCCCTGCATGATTTTTTGCCGGCGGGTGGTGCAGGGGGGGAGTTGTGGGCGGTGGGGGCGGTGCGGGAGGCGGGCGGTGCGGCAGGCGGGATCGCGATCCCCCGCCCGCCTCCCTTTGTATAATCGTTGGTCTCTAGTGGGGATACCAGGGTGCCAGCACATTGCTGGCACCCTGGTATAAACGGCTGACATCGATGATGCGATGTCAGCCGTTTAACCCTTTCCATACAGCGGTCCGTACAGACCGCTGTATGGAAAAAGTTAACAGTAAGAGGGAGCTCCCTCCCTCTCCCATCGGGGGGCTGCTGTGCCTTTGCAGCCCCCCGATGGAGAGGGAGAGAGCCCCCAGACAGCCCCCCGAGAGATCCCCTCCTTACCCTTCCCCGTCTGCGAAGTTCTGAGCAGACGGGGAAGGTTCCCATGGCAACAGGACGCCTCTCAGGCGTCCTGCTGTCCATGGTGCTGAACAGATCTGTGCTAAAGGCAGAGATCTGTTCAGACAAAGTGTAAGTAAAATACAGTACTGTACAATATATATTGTTCTGTACTGTATTATACAGACATTAGACCCACTGGATCTTCAAGAACCAAGTGGGTCTGGGTCAAAAAAAAAGTGAAAAAAAGTGAAAAAAAAGTAAAAATCCAAAAACACATTTATCACTGATTAAAAATGAAAAAAATAAAATTCCCTACACATGTTTGGTATCGCCGCGTCCGTAACGACCTGATCTATAAAACGGTCATGTTACTTTCCCCGCACGGTGAACGCCATAAAAATAAAAAAATAAAAACTATTAGGAAATTGAAATTTTGCCCACCTTACATCCCAAAAAAGGTAATAAAAGTGATCAAAAAAGTCGCATGTACGCCAAAATAGTACCAATCAAACCGTCATCTCATCCCGCAAAAATCATACCCTACCCAAGATAATCGCCCAAAAACTGAAAAAACTATGGCTCTTAGACTATGGAAACACTAAAACATGATTCTTTTGGTTTCAAAAATGAAATCATTGTGTAAACTTAAATAAATAAATAAAAAGTATACATATTAGGTATTGCCGCGTCCGTATCGACCGGCTCTATAAAAATATCACATGACCTAACCCCTCAGGTGACCACCGTAAAAAAATAAAAATAAAAACGGTGTAAAAAAAGCTATTTTTTGTCATCTTACGTCACAAAAAGTGTAATAGCAAGTGATCAAAAAGTCATATGCACCCCAAAATAGTGCCACTCAAACCGTCATCTCATCCCGCAAAAAATGAGACCCTACTTAAGATAATCGCCCAAAAACTGAAAAAACTATGGCTCTTAGACTATGGAGACACTAAAACATTTTTTTTGTTTTAAAAATGAAATCATTGTGTAAAACTTACATAAATAAAAAAAATTGTATACATATTAGGTATCGCCGCGTCCGTGACAACCTGCTCTATAAAATTACCACATGATCTAACCTGTCAGATGAATGTTGTAAATAACAAAAAAAAAAACGTGCCAAAAAATCTATTTCTTGTTACCTTGCCGCACAAAAAAGTGTAATATAGAGCAACCAAAAATCATATGTACCCTAAACTAGTACCAACAAAACTGCCACCCTATCCCGTAGTTTCTAAAATGGGGTCACTTTTTTGGAGTTTCTACTCTAGGGGTGCATCAGGGGGGCTTCAAATGGGACATGGTGTCAAAAAAACCAGTCCAGCAAAATCTGCCTTCCAAAAACCGTATGGTATTCCTTTCCTTCTGCGCCCTGCCGTGTGCCCGTACAGCGGTTTACGACCACATATGGGGTGTTTCTGTAAACTACAGAATCAGGGCCATAAATAATGAGTTTTGTTTGGCTGTTAACCCTTGCTTTGTAACTGGAAAAAAAATATTAAAATGGAAAATCTGCCAAAAAAGTGAAATTTTGAAATTGTATCTCTATTTTCCATTAAATCTTGTGCAACACCTAAAGGGTTAACAAAGTTTGTAAAATCTGTTTTGAATACCTTGAGGGGTGTAGTTTCTTAGATGGGGTCACTTTTATGGAGTTTCTACTCTAGGGGTGCATCAGGGGGGCTTCAAATGGGACATGGTGTCAAAAAACCAGTCCAGCAAAATCTGGCTTCCAAAAACCATACGGCGCACCTTTCACTCTGCGCCCTACTGTGTGCCCGTACAGTAGTTTACGGCCACATATGGGGTGTTTCTGTAAACTACAGAATCAGGGCCATAAATAATGAGTTTTGTTTGGCTGTTAACCCTTGCTTTGTAACTGGAAAAAAAATATTAAAATGGAAAATCTGCCAAAAAAGTGAAATTTTGAAATTGTATCTCTATTTTCCATTAAATCTTGTGCAACACCTAAAGGGTTAACAAAGTTTGTAAAATCAGTTTTGAATACCTTGAGGGGTGTAGTTTCTTAGATGGGGTCACTTTTATGGAGTTTCTACTCTAGGGGTGCATCAGGGGGGCTTCAAATGGGACATGGTGTCAAAAAACCAGTCCAGCAAAATCTGGCTTCCAAAAACCATACGGCGCACCTTTCACTCTGCGCCCTACTGTGTGCCCGTACAGTAGTTTACGGCCACATATGGGGTGTTTCTGTAAACTACAGAATCAGGGCCATAAATAATGAGTTTTGTTTGGCTGTTAACCCTTGCTTTGTAACTGGAAAAAAAATATTAAAATGGAAAATCTGCCAAAAAAGTGAAATTTTGAAATTGTATCTCTATTTTCCATTAAATCTTGTGCAACACCTAAAGGGTTAACAAAGTTTGTAAAATCAGTTTTGAATACCTTGAGGGGTGTAGTTTCTTAGATGGGGTCACTTTTATGGAGTTTCTACTCTAGGGGTGCATCAGGGGGGCTTCAAATGGGACATGGTGTCAAAAAAAACAGTCCAGCAAAATCTGGCTTCCAAAAACCATACGGCGCACCTTTCACTCTGCGCCCCGCTGTGTGCCCGTACAGTAGTTTACGGTCACATATGGGGTGTTTCTGTAAGCGGCAGAGTCAGGGCAATAAAGATACAGTCTTGTTTGGCTGTTAACCCTTGCTTTGTTAGTGGAAAAAATGGGTTAAAATGGAAAATTAGGCAAAAAAAAGAAATTCGCAAATTTCATCCCCATTTGCCAATAACTCTTGTGCAACACCTAAAGTGTTAACGAAGTTTGTAAAATCAGTTTTGAATACCTTGAGGGGTGTAGTTTATAGAATGGGGTCATTTTTGGGCGGTTTCTATTATGTAAGCCTCGCAAAGTGACTTCAGACCTGTAGTGGTCCCTAAAAATTGGGTTTTTGTAAATTTCTGAAAAATTTCAAGATTTGCTTCTAAACTTCTAAGCCTTGTAACATCCCCAAAAAATAAAATATCAATCCCAAAATGCTACAAACATGAAGTAGACATATGGGGAATGTAAAGTAATCACAATTTTTGGGGGTATTACTATGTATTACTGAAGTAGAGAAACTGAAAGTTTGAAATTTGCTAATTTTTCTAAATTTTTGGTAAATATGGTATTTTTTTATGCAAAAAAAATTAACTATTTTGACCCAATTTTAGCAGTGTCATGAAGTACAATATGTGACGAAAAAACAATCTCAGAACGGCCTGGATAAGTCAATGCGTTTTAAAGTTATGAGCACTTAAAGTGACACTGGTCAGATTTGCAAAAAATGGCCAAGTCCTTAAGGTGAAATAGGGCTGAGTCCTTAAGGGGTTAAATAGTATTTCTAAGTTTATGGCAAATGCAATAGCAATATAATATAGTCTCTCCTTAGAATAAGTAGCTCTTTGTGCTGGATTTGTAGAGGAATATTGAACATAAATAGGAAATGAGCACCATGTGTGAGCAGGCCAGCACTGAATGACTAGGATATTGATGGCTAACCTCCGCCACTCCAGCTACTGTAAAACTACTAGTGTTGATCGAGCACCAAAGTGCTCGGGTGCTCTGGTGCTCAAATAGCACACTTTGGGATGCTCGGGTGCTCTACAGAGCACCAAAGCACAATGGAAGTCAATGGGAGAATCCGAGCATTAAACCAGGCACCCCCTGCTCTGAAGAGGGGAGGGTGTCTGGTTCACAGGAAAAGGTCAGAAATTGATGGAAACACCACTGAAATGGTTCGGGAACAGCATGGGGAGAATGTCTGGATGCATCTTGGACTCCCAGGTCCACTTTTACAGACTGACAATAATGTGCACAAAACCGAAGATAAAATTTATTTTAGAGGAAAAATTATTAGGAAACATCCTTTCCTGTATATTTACTTGCTTATAAATTGCAAGTGCTACTAACAATTACAAGGAAGAGGCACTCCGATACATCCTGTATATCACATAAAGGAGGGCTTCATTCACATTGTGGTACAATTGTTCAGGTAGTGGGACTCCTACACTCATAAAGCCTATGCACTAAGTGAAAGGGCTGCCAAAAATTACAGGGAACCGGCACTCCAATACACCCTTTATTACATATAAAGGAGGGCATCATACACATCCTTGAAAAATAATGATTGATGGCCTGCTGGTGACCCTCAAAAACATTAGGAGCAAGGGCCTGCTGGTGACCCTCTAAAACATTAGGGGCAAGGGCCTGCTGCTGATCTGACCATCTAAAACATTAGGGGTGAGGGTCTGCTGCTGAGCTGACCCTCTAAAACATTAGGGGCGAGTGCCTGCTGCTGAACTGACAATCTAAAACATTAGGGGTAAGGGTCTGGTGCTGAGCTGACCCTCTAAAACATTAGGGTTGAGGGTCTGCTGCTGAGCTAACCCTCTAAAACATTAGGGGCGAGTTCCTGCTGCTGATCTGACCATCCAAAACATTAGGGGTGAGGGTCTGCTGCTGATCTGACCATCTAAAACATTATGGGCGAGGGCCTGCTGGTGACCCTCTAAAACATTAGGAGCGAGGGCAGCCTAATAAGCATTTTGATATGATGGAGGAGGAGGATGAGAAAAGGAAGATTGAACCATATACCCTTTTTTGTGGTGGAAGAGTGCATGGGAATACAGTGTATTCAATACACCATAAAAGCCACATTTAAAATGCCTTTATGTTCAGCCGCTTTCCTCTGGTGGAATAGAGAATTCAGGGGCAATCCAGACCTTGTTCATTTTGATAAGAGTCAACCTGTCAGCATTTTCAGTTGACAGGCTGATGCGCTTATAAGTTACTATGCCCCCAGCAGCAATAAATACCCGCTCTGACAAAACACTGGTGGCAGGGCAGGCCAGCACCTCCAATGCACCAGTTTGTGCCACGTGTCCAATAGTTGTAAGGCACAGAGGGATCACTGAGGACGTTGATACGGTCTGCTACGTACTCCTTCACCATCTTCCGAAAATGTTCCCTCCTTGTGACACTAGGTGCTGGCGGGGTGTCATGAAACTGTCCCAGGCTTTGGAGAGTGTTGCCCTGCCTCTGTTGGAACTGCTGTGTGTTCCCCTCATCTTGCCAAAGGAACTATGTAGTAAAGCAAATATATGGACTAGGTCCTGTGATGTTTATCACTATATGTCAAATCTTTTAAATTACAGGGTTAGTGATTTGTTGATTACGTTAAAACATAACTTTTACTAAAGATATTTAGAATAATAGGCCCAAAAATACAAAGATAAACAATTAATAAACAGAGCGGCGGTATGACAGGTAATCGTGCACGGCGGCACCCAAGGTAATATTAAGGGAATGCTCGGCGGCACCCAAATAAATGGAAACCCGTACTCCTACCACTCTGTAGTCTGCGTCCAGGGTGCAGAATGCGTCCAGATGATGTCACGATAATCGACTCCTAGGAAGACGCTGTTCTGCTGTAGGGATGGCGGGGTGCAACTATGGCCCTGGTTTGCCCTATAAATGTGGTCTATGGCTTACCCTGATACTAGTAGGGGATAGCAGCCTAACCACAGGGCACTCGTCCTTAAAAGGGCGACCCCGTCCGGAACCTTGCCCTGTCGCCTGGCCCTGAATGGCCCTATTCTAGTCCCGCTCCCTACATGCACATTTCAGCAAGATAGCATCATCAGGGGAGATGTATAGGACTCTAAAGGCTTTTGATGATCAATGATGGCAAAAGATAATCTCATCAGTTGATCATAGATGGACTAATTGTGGAGTGCTGGATAATGCTCCACCTCAAAACGGGCATCCTTAGATAAGCCACGGGCAGTAAATCGCGATTTACTGCCCGTGGCTTATCTAAGGATGCCCGTTTTGAGGTGGAGCATTATCCAGCACTCCACAATTAGTCCATCTATGATCAACTGATGAGATTATCTTTTGCCATCATTGATCATCAAAAGCCTTTAGAGTCCTATACATCTCCCCTGATGATGCTATCTTGCTGAAATGTGCATGTAGGGAGCGGGACTAGAATAGGGCCATTCAGGGCCAGGCGACAGGGCAAGGTTCCGGACGGGGTCGCCCTTTTAAGGACGAGTGCCCTGTGGTTAGGCTGCTATCCCCTACTAGTATCAGGGTAAGCCATAGACCACATTTATAGGGCAAACCAGGGCCATAGTTGCACCCCGCCATCCCTACAGCAGAACAGCGTCTTCCTAGGAGTCGATTATCGTGACATCATCTGGACGCATTCTGCACCCTGGACGCAGACTACAGAGTGGTAGGAGTACGGGTTTCCATTTATTTGGGTGCCGCCGAGCATTCCCTTAATATTACCTTGGGTGCCGCCGTGCACGATTACCTGTCATACCGCCGCTCTGTTTATTAATTGTTTATCTTTGTATTTTTGGGCCTATTATTCTAAATATCTTTAGTAAAAGTTATGTTTTAACGTAATCAACAAATCACTAACCCTGTAATTTCAAAGGAACTATGTACTCTGCTGCCAGTGTTGTCAGCTGGAAATTTTTGGAGCAGATTTTCCACAAGGACCTTCTGGTATTGCACCATTTTGCTAGTCCTCTCCACCACAGGAAAGAGAGATGAAAAGTTCTCTTTGTAGCGAGGGTCAAGTAGGGTGAACAACCAGTAATCGGTGTTGGCCAAAATGCGTATAACGCGAGGGTCACGGGAAAGTCAGCATAACATAATGTCAGCCATGTGTGCCAGAATCCCAACAGACAAGACTTCGCTGTCCTCATCAGGAGGATGACTCTCAATCTCCTCATCCTCTTCCTCCTCTTCAGCCCATCCACGCTGAACAGATGGAATAAACCTGCTATTGGTACTACCCTCTGTAGCGGAGGCAACCGTCTCCTGCTCCTCCTCCTCCTCCTCATCATCCAATTTGCGCTGAGAAGACGAACTGAGGGTGGTCTGGCTATCACCCTGTGTACTTTCTCCCCCCATTTCCACCTCTTCCACATGCAAAGCATCCACCTTCATTGTGAGCAGCGAGCGTTTCAGTAGACACAGACGTGTGCTGGTCACGCTGATAATAGCGGCATCGCCGCTCAAAATCTGTGTTGATTCCTCAAAGTTGCGTAAAACCTCACAGAGGTCAGACATCCATGTCCACTCCTCGCTTGTGAAGAGCGGAAGCTGACTGGAAAGGCGACGACCATGTTGCAGCTGATATTCCACTACAGCCATCTGCTGCTTACAAAGCCTGGCCAACATGTGGAATGCGGAGTTCCAGCGCGTGCTCACGTCGCACAACAGTTGGTGAGCTGGCAATTGCAAGCGCTGCTGCAGCGTTACCAGACTGCCATCAGCTATAGATGACTTGCGGAAATAGGCACACACGCGGCACACCTTCACCAGTAGCTCAGGCAAATTGGGGTAGGTTTTGAGAAACTGCTGAACCACTAAGTTGAACAAGTGGGCAAGGCATGGTATGTGTGTGAGCTTGCGGAGCTCCAAAGCCGCCAAAAAGTTACAGCAATTATCAGACATAACCATGCCTAGTTGTAGGTTAAGTGGTGAGAGCCACAGCTCAGTCTGGTCCCTTATACCCTGCTACAACTCTGCGGCGGTGTGCTGTTTGTCACCTAAGCAAATTAGTTTTAGCATGGCCTGTTGCCGCTTCCCAAATGCAGTTCTACACTGCTTCCAGCTACTGACTGATGGCTGACTGGTGCTGCAAGATGAGAATTCAGAGGTGGAGGTGGAGGAGGTGGAGGAGGAGAAGGGGGGGTGGCAGCCACTAATGTAGGTGGTTGCGGAAATCCTGATGGAAGTAGGCACGCAATCCTTGGCGTTGGTAGCACCTGTGCCATCCCAGGGTACGACTCGCTCCCGGCCTCCACAACATTCACCCAGTGTGCCGTCAGGGAAATGTAGCGTCCCTAGCCAAAAGGACTTGTCCATGTCAGTCGTTAAGTGGACCTTCCCAATAACTGCGTTGGTCAGGGCACGGGTGATGTTATGGGACAAATGCTGGTGTAAGGCGGTGTTAAGGGAGATATTAATTATTGATATTTATGCAAATCTTAATAATTTATATTCAGAATTAGGCGTGAGTCGTCTAGTGATGACTCTGCCTATTTATGCCTAAATTATAACTAACTATGTTAACTAGTTAACTACCTCTGTTGCCTATACACTCCACTGAACTACACTACGTGTGACTTACTACTACAGGGAGTGCAGAATTATTAGGCAAGTTGTATTTTTGAGGATTAATTTTATTATTGAACAACAACCATGTTCTCAATGAACCCAAAAAACTCATTAATATCAAAGCTGAATATTTTTGGAAGTAGTTTTTAGTTTGTTTTTAGTTTTAGCTATTTTAGGGGGATATCTGTGTGTGCAGGTGACTATTACTGTGCATAATTATTAGGCAACTTAACAAAAAACAAATATATACCCATTTCAATTATTTATTTTTACCAGTGAAACCAATATAACATCTCAACATTCACAAATATACATTTCTGACATTCAAAAACAAAACAAAAACAAATCAGTGACCAATATAGCCACCTTACTTTGCAAGGACACTCAAAAGCCTGCCATCCATGGATTCTGTCAGTGTTTTGATCTGTTCACCATTAACATTGTGTGCAGCAGCAACCACAGCCTCCCAGACACTGTTCAGAGAGGTGTACTGTTTTCCCTCCTTGTAAATCTTACATTTGATGATGGACCACAGGTTCTCAATGGGGTTCAGATCAGGTGAACAAGGAGGCCATGTCATTAGATTTTCTTCTTTTATACCCTTTCTTGCCAGCCACGCTGTGGAGTACTTGGACGCGTGTGATGGAGCATTGTCCTGCATGAAAATCATGTTTTTCTTGAAGGATGCAGACTTCTTCCTGTACCACTGCTTGAAGAAGGTGTCTTCCAGAAACTGGCAGTAGGACTGGGAGTTGAGCTTGACTCCATCCTCAACCCGAAAAGGCCCCACAAGCTCATTTTTGATGATACCAGCCCAAACCAGTACTCCACCTCCACCTTGCTGGCGTCTGAGTCAGACTGGAGCTCTCTGCCCTTTACCAATCCAGCCACGGGCCCATCCATCTGGCCCATCAAGACTCACTCTCATTTCATCAGTCCATAAAACCTTAGAAAAATCAGTCTTGAGATATTTCTTGGCCCAGTCTTGACGTTTCAGCTTGTGTGTCTTGTTCAGTGGTGGTCGTCTTTCAGCCTTTCTTACCTTGGCCATGTCTCTGAGTATTGCACACCTTGTGCTTTTGGGCACTCCAGTGATGTTGCAGCTCTGAAATATGGCCAAACTGGTGGCAAGTGGCATCTTGGCAGCTGCACGCTTGACTTTTCTCAGTTCATGGGCAGTTATTTTGCGTCTTGGTTTTTCCACACGCTTCTTGCGACCCTGTTGACTATTTTGAATGAAACGCTTGATTGTTCGATGATCACGCTTCAGAAGCTTTGCAATTTTAAGAGTGCTGCATCCCTCTGCAAGATATCTCACTATTTTTGACTTTTCTGAGCCTGTCAAGTCCTTCTTTTGACCCATTTTGCCAAAGGAAAGGAAGTTGCCTAATAATTATGCACACCTAATATAGGGTGTTGATGTCATTAGACCACACCCCTTCTCATTACAGAGATGCACATCACCTAATATGCTTAATTGGTAGTAGGCTTTCGAGCCTATACAGCTTGGAGTAAGACAACATGCATAAAGAGGATGATGTGGTCAAAATACTCATTTGCCTAATAATTCTGCACGCAGTGTATACTACAGTGGCGACTACTAAAAACACTATACGCTGTATATGAATAATAAAGTATTTATTATACAATACAATAATACAAGTCTAATTAAACGCTATATCTATATATATTTATAGATCAATGGTTATAAATATATGCATATAGACGCACACACCACAGTACAGCAATAACACTACAGTAAACACAATACAAACCTGACTACACTAGACAATACACAATTCCCAATTCCACCCCACACACTATCTATACAATACACTTACATACATTAATTAGCAGCAACCCACCCGCCTGGCTACTCACTGTCCCTACGGGGTAGAAAGGGTAAATGGTGGCACTGCAAGGGTTAATACTTGCAGGCCAGGGATGTAGCCATGAGTACAGGTTCAGGCAATACAGGGTCAATACAGCCCAGCAATGCAAGGGTTAAAGCGGGGCTGTAAACCACACAATCACTGCAATGTAGGGATAATCACAGTGCAGGGGATGATGGACATAAAGGGGTTAACCCAGGGTTGGACATCAGGGGTTACCTGGGCCAGGGGTATTGGGGCTATTGAATGTCAGGAGAACTGGAGTACAGGGATTGCAGGGGTAAATGCTCTTCAGGGCAGGGGATGCAGGGGTATGCAGGGGTAAAGGATATGGACAGAGGCAGACAGGACTGGGGGTAAATGCTGCAGGAGGTCAGCAGCAGGGGTAAATACTGACTGCAGGAGTTCAGCACCTGGGGTTAGGAGATGGTTGGTGGTATAGGGAAAAAGGGGTTAAATGCAGGGGTTAGGGTTAACCCAATGCAGGCCAGGGGTGAATAGGGGTCAATCAGGGCAGGGGTATTAGGGGTCTGGAGGGAAAGGGTTACTCAGTCATCTCCAGGGGCATGTGGGGCTCTGCCTCTCTTCCTTCAGGGAGCTGTTCCCATGTGTCTCTGTTTGTAGTCCAGTTCCAAGAGACCTCGTGTTCCTAGCTTGGGCTCATATATCAGCCTCAGAAACAGCTCACCTCCCCCCTCCTCAGGGATGTGACATCATAGTGTGACTGTGACGTATGCCTGCACTCAGGACTGCCAGTTGGCCCCCTGAGGCTAGCAGCACTACACGCCCAGCCATGTCACAAACACAAGGTGGGGGAGAGCATAGTAACTAGGCTGATAAGCTGGGGAAAACTCAACAAAAGGCATCAGATCTATTGATCCCTTAACCTTTGAAGTCACCAGCCACCTGGAGACATATCCACCCCTGCAGGAACTGGCACGCAGGAGGGGGCTGGTTAGGAAAATTGGCCGCATTTAAGTATATATATGTATATAGATACTTGGGGCGCATCTATATGCACATATATACTCATTATAAACCTGGGGCATACATGGGCAGTTATAGGCCCATATATATATACAGTACATACCAAAAGTTTGGACACACCTTCTCATTCAAAGAGTTTTCTTTATTTTCATGACTATGAAGGCATCAAAACTATGAATTAACACATGTGGAATTATATACATAACAAACAAGTGTGAAACAACTGAAAATATGTCATATTCTAGGTTCTTCAAAGTAGCCACCTTTTGCTTTGATTACTGCTTTGCACACTCTTGGCATTCTCTTGATGAGCTTCAAGACCCCTGAAATGGTCTTCCAACAGTCTTGAAGTAGTTCCCAGAGATGCTTAGCACTTGTTGGCCCTTTTGCCTTCACTCTGCGGTCCAGCTCACCCCAAACCATCTCGATTGGGTTCAGGTCCGGTGACTGCGGAGGCCAGGTCATCTGGCGCAGCACCCCATCACTTTCCTTAATAGTCAAATAGCCCTTACTTTCAAAGTTTTCCCAATTTTTCGGCTGACTGACTGACCTTCATTTCTTAAAGTAATGATGGCCACTCGTTTTTCTTTACTTAGCTGCTTTTTTCTTGCCATAATACAAATTCTAACAGTCTATTCAGTAGGATTATCACCTGACTTCTCCTCAACGCCACTGATGGTCCCAACCCCATTTATAAGGCAAGAAATACCACTTATTAAACCTGACAGGGCACACCTGTGAAGTGAAAACCATTTCAGGGGACTAGCTCTTGAAGCTCATCAAGAGAATGCCAAGAGTGTGCAAAGCAGTAATCAGAGCAAAAGGTGGCTACTTTGAAGAACCTAGAATATGACATATTTTCAGTTGTTTCACACTTGTTTGTTATGTATATAATTCTACATGTGTTAATTCATAGTTTTGATGCCTTCAGTGGGAATCTACAATTTTCATAGTCATGAAAATAAAGAAAACTCTTTGAATGAGAAGGTGTGTCCAAACTTTTGGTCTGTACTGTATATATATATATATATATATAGAGGAAAAGTCAAGGCAGCACTCCTAGTAAAGTTGGTTGGGTGCCAGCGGCGACAACACCTTGCCAAGGTGTACAATTTCTTCTATATATATATATATATATATATACACACACACACACACACACACACACATATATACATATATACATATATATACATACATATATATATATATATATATATATATATATATATATACCCGGGGGAGAGCCATGGCAGATACACATATACAGATGTATGCACTGCATACACATCTACATAAGAGAGAATATATACATGGCCATACAGGGAATATATATCCCTATTGGCCATATAAGGGGGCCCATATACATACATACATACACATATCAATGAAGGGTAAGATACATATATATATCCATATACATACGCCCACCTGACTTCCCTCTACAATCCCCCTGTTGTCGAATTACACAACAATAACTTGAGGGAAGGGATTGGATGTATTTGCCCCCTTAACCCCACTCTTGGTGACAGTTTAGGAAGAACTGGAGTACACTTTGGTCCTTAGGTACATAGACATCACCTATCCCGACCTACTTCCTCCGACCTGCTCTTCACCGTAACCAGTCTCCCCCATCCACAGGATATACCGTCGTCTTCTTCTTTTCGCAGGAACTTTCTGGACGTCTTTTGCTTCCATCTTCCGGTATCAGCCCCTCCTACTGTCGTCTTTTCCTGACTTCCAGTGCGGCTTAACCCTCACAGAACAGGCCTTTCTTTCAGGGAACCATCTTCCGGTGTCGTCCATTCCCAATGAGTTTGGAGTGACCACACCCCCACAGTCTCTCGGTATTAATGCTGATCTTCAGGTGTCGTCCACCCCCAAGGAACCTGGAGCAGGTTCATCCTCACAGTCTCAATTTTCTATCTGCGCCAACTTTCTTTAAGCAAGACTTTCGTCCGACATCCCTTGTTCTGTCTTGATTGAAGGATGAGTGTGGTTCTCCCATGGACAGATGAGTAGGTCTTTACAAGGCAGGTCAGATTTTTCATTAAGTGAGGTAATGTCATGGTATCTAAATTCTACCTGCGGGAAATAACTCCTCCACACTACCCATCCAGTCCTTCCCTTATGAACTTCACCGTTCCTGGGTTCAAGGTGGCAAATGGCAAACAGAGGGGGCCTGTCCCTAGTGTGCCCTACTCTTGTCCCTATTCGCACAAAACACACACACAGTTTCCCTCCCCCAACCCACCTAAACCCAAGGACATTTGTAAACAATACTATGAGGTCTCAGGATGGCATATTTACATCCCAAAACCTCATAGGAAAATTTTCCACTCCATGGGGTCTCAGGAAAATTTTAGATTTTTCATCCTGGACCCCCACACGAACTGTCATGTCTCTTGGATTTTTGGCTCCAGGACTTTGGTGAGATTAAGTCCTGAGCCTCCGGCGGTTGAGTTTGTGGAGTTCTGTCTGGTTCTGGTTTGATCGGTCCGCAAGTCTCTTGACCCTCCAGTACATTAGACACAGTCCCAAGTGGAAGATGTTGACCAGAACCAGAAGAAACCGTACTGTAATCGCTCTTCCACCCGAACACAATAAAATCTTTCTCCAGCGCAATGAGAATGCTCCCGCTGGATTGTGGCACAGTTCTCTGTCTCCTGTACAAGGTTCGCTAAACTGCCAAAATCCAGTGGGATCCTCTGGAGCCTCACAAGAATGTCAGGGCAGATAGCAGTCATCTGGGTATTTTTCCTCTGCTCCGTAGCAAACACCTGGAATAGAAGAAAATACCAAGCGCTCCTGGGCGATTTTCCCTCACGGTGCAGTTAATTGTCCTACCCAGCACCAATACCTTTGATCCATGAGTATAGAAAGGTATTGGGCTGACCTCCATCTCACAGGACCCCTTGTTATCCCAACACTGGTGTGAGAACACCCTACCGCGTCTCCCCATCCCTCTGCACCAACAGATCAGGATGGGTACCTTACTAAGTTAGGATATCCGAGGGGAGCTGTGGATGAAGCACCATCTAGTAATTGATGGCACTGTATCCCTGTCCACTCATGTGTACCCAAGCTGATTTCCCCCTGTCATCCTGTTTTGTGGAGGCCGGCAGAATCCATGGCATAAGTCCTGCCTAGACTCTTCAGGACTCCACAACACAAGAACACAGTCCACACTCCGCTGCCAATCACCCTGCGCCCAATCCCCATCAGAGCTGTGCCACCTGATCGGACCAGAATTAAGTGCGCAGCGCAACATTACACCAATGTTGCCTGTCCGCCCTAGTCCCCAGTATAACACAGCCCCACTGAAACCCTTGAACACAACAGTGTTATCTGTATCGATCTGAGACCCTGGTTGCCCAGAATAATATCACACCATCCTTTGTGTGCTTCATGGAGAAGGTCCTTTAATCCGGAATGCCTTCTCCCGACCAGCAGGACTTACCGTGTGAAATTATCTGCTTGCGAAACCTATACTTTCCCGATCCACAGTATAACACTGTTCTACTGCAAGGGGACACAAGAATGAATCAAAACAGCAGCGACTGGACTCACAGTGGGGAAAGTAAACTACAACAATCAGTAGGGTGAGACACATTCATAGACAAGGACCTCTGCCGTTCACATAAAAAACATACAAACAGGTAACAAACACACAACATGGACATACACGGGGAACAGACGGTGTTATAAATAGTACAGGGGTTTCAAACGTTGCCCAGCCTAGATTGGCCATTCTGACCGCTCAGCGCCTGGGGAGGCATGTGCCGCTGAGAGGTAACCCCTTTATGGCCAATCTGACTAGACCCCACTGCACAATTTGTTACCTGGCAAACACTACCGGACACATAGCAATTACTGGCATGGCATGGCTTAGGTCCGTCCATAAAATTTGTGTAAACAGTGTGGAGTGCCCCTTACTACAGTTACACACAGATGAATAAATAAAACTCACTTCACTGGGGGGTAGTCATCAGGATAAGCATAATACACCTGTGACTTGAACCCCCCCGGCCAGGATCACATGTAGAATCGTAGTGATGGAAGGCAGCAAAAATCCAGTGCTTCTGATCAATCACCTTTAATATGCATATGTGAGCCACATATGCATATTAAAGGTGATTGATCAGAAGCACTGGATTTTTGCTGCCTTCCATCACTACGATTCTACATGTGATCCTGGCCGGGGGGGTTCAAGTCACAGGTGTATTATGCTTATCCTGATGACTACCCCCCAGTGAAGTGAGTTTTATTTATTCATCTGTGTGTAACTGTAGTAAGGGGCACTCCACACTGTTTACACAAATTTTACTATACTATTTATATTATTTTTACTATATTATTATTTTTACTATGCTTACATGGTTTTAGTCGGTCCCTTTTCTACTAGCCTTGTATATCCAGGTTTTCCATCCGGAGTACCCATCATCCTTACTCCACTCTAATGCTTTATGATATATTTTGTGCAACATAGTAGTTATCACTGCAATTGGTGCCTTCTACTCTTATTTCATTTTTTATTTTTCAACTGTTCTTTGACACAGGGTTTGGCGCTCGTTTTCCCTCATTTTTTCTTTGGGGTCTTTACTGCAAGTGTTTGACTCTGTTCAACACGGCAGATATATCACCCTACACACGTATATACTATCTTGTTAAGTGTCTGTAATCACAAACACTTTCTGGAGCTGCCTTCCCCTCCCTCTCCCTCACATTCTCTTTCTCCTTTTTCCACCACCCCTGTCGGCGCCCCGATTTTTCATTCCTTTGGGATACTCCGTGATCCCTACGGGTCTGAATTAACTTCCTCTTTTTTCTCTGTTCTTTATTCCCCTTGGGGCTCATATATCAGCCTCAGAAACAGATTCTCTTGCAGACCACAGGGTAAAGTCCAAATGTTGCTTTATTTATCACACTCCGGCAATACAGGCACCCCAGTTATAATTCACTGGGTAAGCTGAAGGTCCAGCACTACAAAACATAAACCAAAATAAACACTGCCCGTCTGGGTTCTGGCTAATACAGTGAAGTTCCTAACTAACCTATTGAACACATTTCACACAGAGAACTCGGCTTCTCTAGCCAGCAGGGCAGCCAGCTTCCCAGACTTTCTCCAGGCCTCACTCTCCTAGACTGACAGCCTGGACTATGCTTTATTTCCCCTTGACGATCCCAGCTGCCTGCAGCTGGGGATCCCTCAGGCTAGGGGAAAACCTGTCCCGGAATGGGGTGGACTGGGGAGGTCCCTCTACCAATCCTACCTTCTGCCAATCCAATAAAATCCAGCCCATAAACTTAACAAAACTGTCTCAGCAACCTACACATTGCTGAGACCATTTTAACCTTCTGGATTTTATTTACCTCACCCAGTTGAGGAAGCTGGGTGGGATATACACCCCTTCCAGGACTCTACCATACACTTTTCTGTTCACCTTACCACATATCCCCCCCCTCTTCTCCAGACCGGAGGTCTAGATATTTTTAGCCAACAAGCAGTGTATCCTGGACAAAGCATCTGCGTTCCCCTGTAAATTCCCCGGCCTATGTTCAACCTTGAAATTAAAATTTTACAGGGAGAGAAACCACCTGGTCACTCTTGCGTTTTTCTGCATGTTTTGTTTCATCCAAGTTAAAGGAGCGTGATCTGTTACCAACTGAAATTTCCTACCCAGTAGGTAATATTTAAGTGACTCCAGAGCCCATTTAATGGCCAGACACTCTCGTTCTACTATGGCATAATTTTTTTCTGCCGGGGTCAACTTCCCACTTAGGTACATCACTGGGTGCTCCTCACCATTTACCACTTGTGACAGGGCCGCTCCCAAGCCTGTCTTAGATGAATCAGTCTGGACCAGAAACTCTTTTCTGAAATCCGGGGAAATGAGCACTGGCTGTTGACAGAGAGCGGACTTTAGGCTTTGAAAGGCCTTTTCTGCCTCTGGGCTCCACTTCACCATTACTGACTTAGGGCCTTTCGTTAAGTCAGTCAATGGTGCTGCCATTGAGGCAAAATTCGGTAAGAACCGGCGGTAGTACCCTGTTATGCCAAGGAAGGCCCTGACTTGTTTCTTTGTTAAGGGCCTAGGCCAGTCTTGTATCGCTTCTACTTTATTGATTTGGGGTTTAACTAGCCCTTTACCAATAATGTAGCACAGATATTTAGCTTCCTCCAGACCCACTGCACACTTCTCAGGGTTTATGGTTAGGCCAGCATCACAAATGGAGTCTATAACGGCCTGTACCTTCCAGAGGTGACTTCTCCAATCAGATGAAAAAATGACCACATCAAGGTAAGCGGCCGCATAGTCACAATGTGGCTTCAAGATCAGGTCCATCAACCTCTGAAATGTAGCAGGGGCTCCATGTAACCCGAACGGCATCACTGTGTACTGGAACAGCCCCTCTGGAGTAGAGAATGCTGTCTTTTCTTTTGCATCATCTGATAATGGTATCTGCCAATACCCTTTTGTAAGGTCAAGGGTCGTGATGTACCTTGCTTTCCTAAGCCTCTCAATTAGTTCATCTACTCTGGGCATGGGGTACTCATTGAATTTCGACACCTCATTTAGCTTCTGGAAATCATTACAAAATCTCCAAGTCCCATTAGGCTTCGGGATTAGGACAATAGGGCTTGACCACTCACTGGTAGATTCCTCAATGACCCCTAACTCAAGCATGCGCCTGACCTCAGAAGATAACACTTTTCTGCGTGCTTCTGGTATCCTGTAGGGATTTAGATTCACCTTACTGTGGGGCTCAGTTCTCACAGAATGTTTTATCAGGTGGGTACGGCCTGGTAGGTCAGAAAATCTCTCTCTATTTTTCTGTAGAAACTCCTTTACTTCTTGTTTCTGGGGTACTGACAATGCCTCACTAATTTTTACCGGAGGAATTGGTGGTGACACCTACTTACTCATGGTCTGTGCAGCCACCAATGACTCCCGATCTTTCCATGGTTTGATCAGATTTACGTGGTAAATCTGGTAGGGTTTTCTCCTTCCTGGTTGGTGCACCTTATAGTTCACCTCGCCCACTTTTTCCACAACCTCGTAGGGACCCTGCCACTTTGCCAGAAACTTACTTTCTACAGTGGGAACTAGAATCAGGACCCTGTCTCCGGGATTAAAGTCCCTTACTTTGGCAGACCTGTTATAAATTCTGCTTTGAGACTCCTGAGCTCTTTGCAGATGTTCTTTAACAATGGGCATGGTGTGGCGATGACGTGATGACGCAGACATAGTGCTACCCCCGCTGTTCCTGGTGTCCCTGCTGCCGCCTTGACTCCATGGACAGGGGGCTCGTGCTCTGCCGCAGCCTCCCGATTCCATCTTTCCCTAGCGGTGCTTGATTCCCCGGCTCTCCTGATTCCCTGTCTTCCCCACCTCACCTCTGTGCGCCATCTCGCTTGGGATCGTCTGGACTGAGGACTTCTGGACGCTATCCTGGAGCCTTGCCTTTTCCGTCCCTCGCTCCCCCTTGATTTTTCATCCTCATCTACTTTCTGGCTGGCGGGGGAAAGCACAGTCGGCTGATTTAATCGGAGGGCTCCTGCTGCACCTGGGATCCTGGATGCTGTTTTCCCAGTGTGTCCCCTGACTGTCTGTTTCCTGCTGGGGACAGGGCCCTTCTCCTCTGGACGGGACCGCTCCGTACTCTACGTCCTGACACTGGCGGCCACTGGAGTCTGGTCAGCTGCTCCTTCTGCTTGGGACACTTGACTCCTATTTTGGCGGTCTTCTCCTCCTCCTCCTCTGTCGCCCCTGCAGTGTTTCTGGGATCAAGTGGCATCCTTGGTCGTCCAGGTGTGACTCCCGTGGACATTTGGATGGTTGAAGAATTGAAAAGCGGGGGAGATTGCTCCTTTTTTTTCTTCCTTTGGCTCGCCCACGCCCTCTGCTCCTCTATACTAACTGTACTAACTACTAAGTAGTAAAGTAATAAAAAAGAACTAAAGTATACTGAAGTATACTGAAGCATACTTAATTTACATTGCATATGGGCCACTACTGAGAGAGAACAAAAAGATAAATATAAATATAAAAAGAACAGAGGGAAAAAGAGGGGGGGGAAAAAAGGGGGAAATAAAAGGGGAAGCAATACAAAAAATCAGCGGGGAATGGCTCCAAAAGCCAGTAGGCGTTCGGCAGATCTCTCCCGCCAGAAAGCGGGCACCAAAACCTTTGAAGCGCAGAAAATAGACCAATTCTTGAGGTCTCCAAGGGTTAATACGAGGGGGGGTCAAAAGGATACTGGCCCCAAAGAAATTGATAACTGTGAGGAGACGGAGAGAGAGTTACAAACACAAAAAGTCCCTGGACACCCTCAAGGGGAGGAGGGAATAGAGGGAGAAGACATGTCTAGTGTTAATTCCTCTCCGCTAAAAGAAATATTGTTGGCGGTAAAACAGAACGGGGATTTAATACAGGGTATTACAACCCAACTCGGGTCTATCCAAGTTGACGTAGGATTGATCAGAGACGATTTGTCAAAAATTCGAGACAGAGTTAGTAATGTGGAGAGCTCTATGGCTTTTATACAGAATGAATCCCAAAAAACAAACTCTGAAATTTCCTCACTAAAGATAGAGGTTAATCTTTTGAAGAAAAAGGTGGTGGATCTGGAAGATAGATCACGAAGATACAATGTGAGAATCCTGGGGGTCCCAGAGGGCGCCGAAGATAAGAATCCTACCCAATTTATACAGACGTTAATCCTTGAGAACTTTGGGAGGGATTTGTTCTCTTCACTTTTTATGATAGAAAGAGCTCATCGGGTCCCAGGTGGCAAACCAATCCCTGGGAGGCAACCTCGGACACTCATTGTTAAAATGTTGGCTTCAAGGGACAGAGATATGTTACTGAGAAGGGCAAGGGAATGTCCACCTGTGGTATATGAGGGAGGCACACTGGCCTTCTTCCCCGATTTCTCGAAAGATGTCCAAGAAAAGAGATGCTCATTTATGATGGTCTTAGGGTCCATGGGGAATATAATTGGCAGAGGGTGTTTATATTTGCAATTTTCGTTGTTATCTAGCGGGGAGGTGCCGAGTAGGGGGGAGTGTGGGAGGGATGGTTATAGGAGAGAAATCTGCTACAATATGTGGTGGATTACCTGTATGGGGGGTGGGATTTGGGCTGTGATGCGTCTTCTCTTTTTTTTTTTCCCTCCCCCACCTAACTGCTTTTCATAATGTCGGTTAAAATCTTTGCTTGGAACGTACGGGGTTTGAGGGATAGAAGAAAGAGACAAGCGGTTTTTGATCTGACACGGACCCATCTCCCCGCAATAGTATGTTTGTTGGAAACGCAACTTACTGGGGAGACCTCCAGGGCGGTCGGCAGGGGATGGGCTGCGCACACATATCACTCCACCTTTTCCAGCTATTCTATGGGTGTCACTGTCTATATACATAGAACGATTGATTTTGTGTGCGAGGCATCCTCTGTCGACCAGCAAGGAAGATTTGTTTATCTATACTGCAGGTTGATGGGGAGGACATGTATTTTGGCCTTTGTTTATATTCCACTGCCATTCTCCTTTACAGTCCTCAATTCTCTACTATCATTTATGGATAAATGGCCAGAGTGTCCAACATTGATTATTGGTGATTTCAACTGTGTTATTAATCCTGTGTTGGATAGGGTTTCTACGGGTGTCAAGGGAGACACCCCTGTTCAGGGGTCCCCCTTGGCACGGTTCTGTTCTGAGGCCGGGTTCGAAGATCTTTGGGGATATTTAGGTCATGGGAAAAGGGCTTATTCATGTATTAGTAAATCAGGTAAATCTATGTCCAGAATAGACCTTGCCTTGATGAACAGAGAATATGTGAGACTCGCAAAACGAATGAAGTATGAAACAAGGTCATTCTCGGACCATTTACCTTTACTCCTTGAACTCTGTTTGACCCAGGAGAAATATATAGAGAACCAAAAAAAGATATATGGATCTATAAGTATCAAATCACAACTCAAGCAACAAAGTTTTATACAAAATCACAGATCTTTTTATTGGTACAAAATTAGAGTTGTGACCACTGGCCACACAGACATTTAAGAACACTTAAAATGCCATACAGACCGCAGATATGTGGTAGTTACAATGATAATGCGTAAAGTGCAAGTGCTAAAAAACTTTACAGCCAAAAGATTGGTCAGTGCCAAACACCAAGTTAGGTCTTGTCTATACTATATAGCAAACGATAAATATTGGACCATAAACTAAAAGGACCTATTACTTACATCAGTGACTCTAAACAAATAATGACATGAATGAGAAAGCATACTGACCACAATCTCTACCACGGCACTGACAGTCTGTGCCCCGACGCGCGTTTCGCCGTCAGCTTTTTCAAGGGGTAATGACAAACAGCTTCCTAACCGGGTATATATGGTCCACATAGTGGGCGGACACACTTTCACCTAACCTATAGATGAAGGGCACACTGATAAGGAGGCAGGTTCCACAGCATTCCTCACCTGCATAGTATGTTATGCTCGTCTCGTGTGTTATGGCGCACGAACCGCCGCACACCGCCAATGCTCACGTGACCGGCCGTCGCAATGACGCAGGGCGGCTACGCTCACCAGAGCACAGGACGTCCTACGTCAGAGCCAGGGCCGCGTCAGTGCGCCCGCGGCTGCGCAGATGGACGTGCGCACTACGAGCTCCATGCAGGTTAAGGGCAAAACACTGTCTTGAATCAATTGCTCCAACAGTGCGCTCTCCGTCCTAAAACATATATACATATTGGGTTATGTGGTTTTCCTTATCTCCCTACCAATATTTGGTTCGTCATGTATCTCTAAAGGTATATACATCAAAATAGATATGTACAGGTATCATACATTATGAATTAAATTCTGAAAAAAGCACCCACATTGAAAATACAAGAACCCACAACGACAGTGATTAATGACACTAGTGATAGTGCTATAAGCAGTATATATATATTTATGTAAAATACACATAAGTTGTGAGACAATTACTCATTATGTAACTATATGCATGATTACCATTCCAAAGGACATGATTATCATACCACAAAAATACAGTTTAACTTAATTAACATCGTGCAAAAATTATATGAATAAACATGATCATAACTATAAATATATTGTCATGCATGCCTTATCACGGTACACCAACACCGGCATGAACAAACAATACATGTGTTATAAAAATAAAGAAAGACATGTATTTAAAAATTATTAGTAATAAGAATACATTATTTCATCAACATGTGTTTATAATGTACAGACATAAATGCACTTCATAACATGATGTATATACATGACTCATTGATCGCAGTTCACCAAACGATCCAATGGTTTGTAGGTCCTATCCATATTTATTCTTATGGAGAAAAAGATTTTCCAATTCCATAACAGCAGTATATATATACCCTACATATGTAGACAAAAAAGAGATCAAATCAGTGTGCATAGTACATACATCACACCATACGAACCCGGCTAGAGATAACCTAAAAACATAGACATCCTAACTATCTAAAACACCACACATCAGGGATGATGCTGCACCCTACAAAAACGAGGCAAATGGAACTTTATCATTCAGGCCAAATGGCACCTGAGTATTCAACTTCACAATCCACTTGCTTTCAACCTGCTCCAACCGTTTAAAAAGATCACCGCCACGCGCACCAAGGGAGACCCTATCTATCCCCCTGAATTTTAAGTCCTGCCAACAGTTGTTATGTTTCTGACGGAAATGTTTTGCAATAGGTTTTAATTTTACAAGTTTATCTCTTTCTCCATCCGCAATTTTGGCGGCTGCCCGAATGTCTTTCTGATGTTCCTGTATGCGAACCCGAAACTCACGAGTCGTCATACCAATGTATATCAGGCCACATGGACATGTGGCGTGATATATGATTCCTGTGACACTACAGTTGATAAAATGGACAATATTATAGCTCACTTTACCTGAGGAATCCTCAAAGGTCTTGGTTTTGATAATTGCTCTACATGTGGTACAATGACCACATGGTACAGAACCCCATTTGGGCCCTTTGGATTCAAAAATGAATCCAGATTTAGATGGTATATAATGGCTCCTCACTAGAATATCCCTGAGATTTTTGCTCCGTTTTGCCACAAATTGGGGGGTTGGGGTAATTATTTTCCCCAGGTCCACATCCGATTTAAGGATGGGCCAAAATCTTTTGAAGATTTCTCTCATATTGTACCATTGAGTATTGTAGTTGGTTATCATACGTGTGACAGGAGTTTCTGGGTTGACCCGAGCCTTGGGAGATAATAGGGACTCCCTTGATGCGGCGGCGGCACGTGTATAGCCACGTTGTATATCACTATGATTGTACCCCCGTTGTGCAAATCGGTTCTTTAAGGTTTCAGATTCTCTTTCAAATTCGCCTCTTGATGTGCAGATCCGTCTTGCCCTCAAGAATTGACCAATCGGTATTGAGGTTTTTTGATGTTTGGGGTGGAATGAAGTAGCATGAAGCAAGGAGTTAACGGCAGTTGATTTCCTATGGATCGAGGTTTCAAGGTCACCATTAGTTGTTACTTTAATGTTGATGTCTAGGAAGTCAATTTCTTTCTGACTTACCACTTTGGTTAGAGTGATGTTCCAATTGTTCGCATTTAATTTCTCCAAAAACAAATCCAAAGACACCCGTGACCCCTGCCATATAAACAAAACATCATCAATAAACCTCATCCATGATATTACCTCCCCATCAGCTTCATCCATAGATGATTGCACACACTGTCGCTCCCAATTACCCAAAAATAAATTTGCATACGAGGGTGCGCATTTCGCACCCATCGCTACTCCTCGTAGTTGTAAATAATGTTGGTCTTTAAACAAAAAATAATTGTGCCTCAATATGTAGTCTAGAAGTTTCATCAAAAGATCAATCAGATCCTGTGGAAGATTTCTTGTGCGTAGAAAGAAAAGGGAGGATTCCAAGCCTATATCGTGTGCAATACACGTATACAGCGATTCTACATCACATGTTATTAAAAACATGTTATCCTCCATTTTGACATTCTCCAGACGTTTTAACACGTCTGTCGAATCACGAATATACGAAGGTAAGCTCTCAACGCATGGTTTTAGATAAAAATCCAAGAACTGGCACACTGGTTCATTAAGACCACCACATCCCGAAACAATCGGTCTCCCAGGAGGCTTAGTGGAGGACTTATGGACTTTCGGTAGTAAATATAAAGTCGGGATGACCGGATGTTTAATTAAAAGGCTCTGATATACCGATTGGGTAATGATGTTGTCTTCAACCCCTCTTGATAGGATGTCCTCCAATTGGAGTTTGAAACCAATGGTTGGATTGGCAAACAAACGTTCATAACACATCCTATCCCGCAATTGCCTATATACTTCAGTTTCGTACATATCCGTAGGCCAGATAACCACGTTTCCACCCTTGTCAGCTGGTTTGATCACCACATTTTTCATGTTCTTTAATTCTGTTATGGCCAGTCGCTGATTTTTCGACACATTATCATATGGCCTCCTCGCTGGTAGTCTATACAGCTCCTGCACCACCATCTTGACAAAAGTCTCGATGGCGGAATTGCATGACAAGGGTGGAAACGTGGTCGCCCGGCCACGGGTAAAGGGCGGGAACTTGGGCATGCCTACCTCTTGTTCCAGAAGCAGAGATTCTAGCGCTCGAAGCGCCTCCAGTTCCTCCGGGGCTGAAAAGACATCAAGATCATTTTTAGAGAAATGTTTTTTGTATATTAGTTTACGAGCAAAAAGGAAAGTATCCTTTATTGCCGTAAAATTGTCATAGGTTGACACTGGACTAAAGGTTAGTCCGAATGATAACACCTCAATCTGTGCCACAGTAAGTGGTATGTCAGACAAGTTAATTACCTTTAGTTCCCCACCATGGTTCTCCTCAGGATTGTATTTACGTTTTACAGGTGTTCGTGTATGGTATTGTCTTGACACATCCTGGGATGGAGTGTCTGATCTTTGTCCATCCTGTGATCTTGTTTGAGATCTCGTTTGGGATCGATGGGATTGTTGAGATATCCCACTGTAATTGGATGCTGAAGAACTATTGCCAGAGGCCCCAAAACTACGTTTATATTGCCATCTGAACACCCTGCTTTGCTGGTGATCCACAATATCCCGCTGAAATTTCTTGGCCTTAAATCGTTTTGAACAAGAACTGAATTCTGACCATGCACGTTGGGATAAGGAAATTCAGGATATGAAGGCCAAGAAATTTCAGCGGGATATTGCGGATCACCAGCAAAGCAGGGTGTTCAGATGGCAATATAAACGTAGTTTTGGGGCCTCTGGCAATAGTTCTTCAGCATCCAATTACAGTGGGATATCTCAACAATCCCATCGATCCCAAACGAGATCTCAAACAAGATCACAGGATGGACAAAGATCAGACACTCCATCCCAGGATGTGTCAAGACAATACCATACACGAACACCTGTAAAACGTAAATACAATCCTGAGGAGAACCATGGTGGGGAACTAAAGGTAATTAACTTGTCTGACATACCACTTACTGTGGCACAGATTGAGGTGTTATCATTCGGACTAACCTTTAGTCCAGTGTCAACCTATGACAATTTTACGGCAATAAAGGATACTTTCCTTTTTGCTCGTAAACTAATATACAAAAAACATTTCTCTAAAAATGATCTTGATGTCTTTTCAGCCCCGGAGGAACTGGAGGCGCTTCGAGCGCTAGAATCTCTGCTTCTGGAACAAGAGGTAGGCATGCCCAAGTTCCCGCCCTTTACCCGTGGCCGGGCGACCACGTTTCCACCCTTGTCATGCAATTCCGCCATCGAGACTTTTGTCAAGATGGTGGTGCAGGAGCTGTATAGACTACCAGCGAGGAGGCCATATGATAATATGTCGAAAAATCAGCGACTGGCCATAACAGAATTAAAGAACATGAAAAATGTGGTGATCAAACCAGCTGACAAGGGTGGAAACGTGGTTATCTGGCCTACGGATATGTACGAAACTGAAGTATATAGGCAATTGCGGGATAGGATGTGTTATGAACGTTTGTTTGCCAATCCAACCATTGGTTTCAAACTCCAATTGGAGGACATCCTATCAAGAGGGGTTGAAGACAACATCATTACCCAATCGGTATATCAGAGCCTTTTAATTAAACATCCGGTCATCCCGACTTTATATTTACTACCGAAAGTCCATAAGTCCTCCACTAAGCCTCCTGGGAGACCGATTGTTTCGGGATGTGGTGGTCTTAATGAACCAGTGTGCCAGTTCTTGGATTTTTATCTAAAACCATGCGTTGAGAGCTTACCTTCGTATATTCGTGATTCGACAGACGTGTTAAAACGTCTGGAGAATGTCAAAATGGAGGATAACATGTTTTTAATAACATGTGATGTAGAATCGCTGTATACGTGTATTGCACACGATATAGGCTTGGAATCCTCCCTTTTCTTTCTACGCACAAGAAATCTTCCACAGGATCTGATTGATCTTTTGATGAAACTTCTAGACTACATATTGAGGCACAATTATTTTTTGTTTAAAGACCAACATTATTTACAACTACGAGGAGTAGCGATGGGTGCGAAATGCGCACCCTCGTATGCAAATTTATTTTTGGGTAATTGGGAGCGACAGTGTGTGCAATCATCTATGGATGAAGCTGATGGGGAGGTAATATCATGGATGAGGTTTATTGATGATGTTTTGTTTATATGGCAGGGGTCACGGGTGTCTTTGGATTTGTTTTTGGAGAAATTAAATGCGAACAATTGGAACATCACTCTAACCAAAGTGGTAAGTCAGAAAGAAATTGACTTCCTAGACATCAACATTAAAGTAACAACTAATGGTGACCTTGAAACCTCGATCCATAGGAAATCAACTGCCGTTAACTCCTTGCTTCATGCTACTTCATTCCACCCCAAACATCAAAAAACCTCAATACCGATTGGTCAATTCTTGAGGGCAAGACGGATCTGCACATCAAGAGGCGAATTTGAAAGAGAATCTGAAACCTTAAAGAACCGATTTGCACAACGGGGGTACAATCATAGTGATATACAACGTGGCTATACACGTGCCGCCGCCGCATCAAGGGAGTCCCTATTATCTCCCAAGGCTCGGGTCAACCCAGAAACTCCTGTCACACGTATGATAACCAACTACAATACTCAATGGTACAATATGAGAGAAATCTTCAAAAGATTTTGGCCCATCCTTAAATCGGATGTGGACCTGGGGAAAATAATTACCCCAACCCCCCAATTTGTGGCAAAACGGAGCAAAAATCTCAGGGATATTCTAGTGAGGAGCCATTATATACCATCTAAATCTGGATTCATTTTTGAATCCAAAGGGCCCAAATGGGGTTCTGTACCATGTGGTCATTGTACCACATGTAGAGCAATTATCAAAACCAAGACCTTTGAGGATTCCTCAGGTAAAGTGAGCTATAATATTGTCCATTTTATCAACTGTAGTGTCACAGGAATCATATATCACGCCACATGTCCATGTGGCCTGATATACATTGGTATGACGACTCGTGAGTTTCGGGTTCGCATACAGGAACATCAGAAAGACATTCGGGCAGCCGCCAAAATTGCGGATGGAGAAAGAGATAAACTTGTAAAATTAAAACCTATTGCAAAACATTTCCGTCAGAAACATAACAACTGTTGGCAGGACTTAAAATTCAGGGGGATAGATAGGGTCTCCCTTGGTGCGCGTGGCGGTGATCTTTTTAAACGGTTGGAGCAGGTTGAAAGCAAGTGGATTGTGAAGTTGAATACTCAGGTGCCATTTGGCCTGAATGATAAAGTTCCATTTGCCTCGTTTTTGTAGGGTGCAGCATCATCCCTGATGTGTGGTGTTTTAGATAGTTAGGATGTCTATGTTTTTAGGTTATCTCTAGCCGGGTTCGTATGGTGTGATGTATGAACTATGCACACTGATTTGATCTCTTTTTTGTCTACATATGTAGGGTATATATATACTGCTGTTATGGAATTGGAAAATCTTTTTCTCCATAAGAATAAATATGGATAGGACCTACAAACCATTGGATCGTTTGGTGAACTGCGATCAATGAGTCATGTATATACATCATGTTATGAAGTGCATTTATGTCTGTACATTATAAACACATGTTGATGAAATAATGTATTCTTATTACTAATAATTTTTAAATACATGTCTTTCTTTATTTTTATAACACATGTATTGTTTGTTCATGCCGGTGTTGGTGTACCGTGATAAGGCATGCATGACAATATATTTATAGTTATGATCATGTTTATTCATATAATTTTTGCACGATGTTAATTAAGTTAAACTGTATTTTTGTGGTATGATAATCATGTCCTTTGGAATGGTAATCATGCATATAGTTACATAATGAGTAATTGTCTCACAACTTATGTGTATTTTACATAAATATATATATACTGCTTATAGCACTATCACTAGTGTCATTAATCACTGTCGTTGTGGGTTCTTGTATTTTCAATGTGGGTGCTTTTTTCAGAATTTAATTCATAATGTATGATACCTGTACATATCTATTTTGATGTATATACCTTTAGAGATACATGACGAACCAAATATTGGTAGGGAGATAAGGAAAACCACATAACCCAATATGTATATATGTTTTAGGACGGAGAGCGCACTGTTGGAGCAATTGATTCAAGACAGTGTTTTGCCCTTAACCTGCATGGAGCTCGTAGTGCGCACGTCCATCTGCGCAGCCGCGGGCGCACTGACGCGGCCCTGGCTCTGACGTAGGACGTCCTGTGCTCTGGTGAGCGTAGCCGCCCTGCGTCATTGCGACGGCCGGTCACGTGAGCATTGGCGGTGTGCGGCGGTTCGTGCGCCATAACACACGAGACGAGCATAACATACTATGCAGGTGAGGAATGCTGTGGAACCTGCCTCCTTATCAGTGTGCCCTTCATCTATAGGTTAGGTGAAAGTGTGTCCGCCCACTATGTGGACCATATATACCCGGTTAGGAAGCTGTTTGTCATTACCCCTTGAAAAAGCTGACGGCGAAACGCGCGTCGGGGCACAGACTGTCAGTGCCGTGGTAGAGATTGTGGTCAGTATGCTTTCTCATTCATGTCATTATTTGTTTAGAGTCACTGATGTAAGTAATAGGTCCTTTTAGTTTATGGTCCAATATTTACCGTTTGCTATATAGTATAGACAAGACCTAACTTGGTGTTTGGCACTGACCAATCTTTTGGCTGTAAAGTTTTTTAGCACTTGCACTTTACGCATTATCATTGTAACTACCACATATCTGCGGTCTGTATGGCATTTTAAGTGTTCTTAAATGTCTGTGTGGCCAGTGGTCACAACTCTAATTTTGTACCAATAAAAAGATCTGTGATTTTGTATAAAACTTTGTTGCTTGAGTTGTGATTTGATACTTATAGATCCATATATCTTTTATTGGTTTTGTAATGAATGATTGTGGATCATTTACTTATTTGAAATAAGGAAACAGTGTTGGTTTATAAAGAAATATATAGAGAGACCCCCATTCAGACTAAATCCGTATTGGTTATCACTAATAAAGAAACATGAAATAATACAAAATGAAATTGATCGCATCACAGGGCCAGGGTGGGGGGAGGGGCAGAGAGTTGGGGAAATAGGGATAAGGGGAAAAAAAAGAGGTTATTAAATATACGGAGTGTTCACTCAATTTCTTGTTCACTGTAATCTGTTTTGATATACAAATAAAGATAATTAATAAAAAAAAACAATGGGCATCACTGTCACTATCCTGTCTTACATATCAGCCACATGTTCAATGACGCTCTTATAGGGAGTAGCCTCAGCCTCCCAGGTTTCTTTAGCTACATCGAGTAAACCCCTTGGGTGACGGCCATATAGTAACTCAAATGGTGAGAACCCTGTAGAAACCTGAGGCACCTCCCTAACAGAGAACATAAGGTAGGGTAGAAGGCAGTCCCAGTCCCGACCATCCTTTTCGACTACTTTTTTTTAACATCTGTTTCAGCATCTTTTTAAACCTCTCGACCAACCCATCTGTCTGTGGGTGGTACACTGAGGTGCGTATCTGAGTGATTTTGAACAACTTGCGCAACTCTTTCATGACCTTCGACATAAAGGGGGTACCCTGGTTCGTGAGAATTTCTTTAGGGATCCCCGTGCTGGAGAACATGAAAAATAATTCCCGGGCAATATTTTTGGACGCCATGTTTCGCCAGGGTACCGCTTCGGGGTATCGTGTGGCATAGTCCAACACAACCAAGATATACAAGATATACTGGCAATTCTTTCAAAAGGTACCTCAATGATGGGAAGAGGCACCAAGGGACTCCGGAAATGTGAGGTCGGGGCACTTATCTGGCAGGTGGGGCAGGACTCGCAGTATATTTCCGCTTCCTTGTATACTCCAGGCCAGAAAAATCTTTGTAGTACCTTCTCCTGTGTTTTGCTAACACCCAAATGACCCCCAAGTACGTGGTTATGTGTGAGATCTAGTACCATACGTCTATAAGGTTTTGGCACCAGAAGCTGCTCCACAATTTCATTGTTGCATTTATTAACTTGATGCAGCAGGTTTCCATTCATGGCAAAATGCGGAGATTTCTGGTCAGCTTCTGGTACCTGTGGTACACCATCTATCACAGTAACATTTCTGTGAGCACTCATGAGAGTGGGGTCTCTCAATTGCTCTGTACCAAAGTTACCCCGAGACACCCCTATATCCAACACATTTTCCCCAGTTGGGGAAGCTTCATCTTCGCCAGCTAACACCTGCAATGGAAAATTGTCATTATCAGGTACGTCACATAACCCCACATTTTCAGACATTTCAGTTAATAAGACATCTTCATTTTGCACCTTATTGGCACCATTGTCTTCAATGGTCTCTTCCATTAAACCATTGGATTCAATGGGCCACTCATAGCAATGATTATTTAAAGGAGAAGGCACAGATTCTGCAGGAGTGTTTCTCCTCTCCCACAACTTCCAAAACAAGGGGAAGTCCCGGCCCAATATCATATCATGCATAAGTCTTTTGACGACCCCAACTTCATAGGATACAGTCCCAGCTGGAGTCTCCACCTTAACGCAAGCCACCGGGTAGGATTTTGCATCCCCATGGATGCACAACACATTAACTCTTTTGTCCGGCACATAATTCCCAGCCACGAAGCTGGCATGTACAAAGGTGACCAGACTACCAGAGTCCAACAGAGCCCTGACGGAGCAGTCATTTATCACCAAGGTACACATCTGCGGCTCAGTCTCTAGTCCTGGGGAGGTCGCACACACTGGCACCGCATACAGTGACTGTCTCCGGCCCCCGGCACACTCAATGGGCTCTGAGGTCAGAGGGCAATAGGCAGCAACACGTCCCCACTCACGGCACCTCCAGCACTGGGGCGCCCCGGGTCTCATAGGGGAGAAGACCTCTCCAGGTCCGAACTGCCCGGGAGACTCAGCCTTATGCCCACGCCCAACCTCTAGAGCCTTATTTCCTCTTGCACCCTTCCACACACCCCCAACAGCCAGAACTCTCTTACCCACAGAGGACACGGGTCGGGCACTCCGGGGAGGTGTTGGTGCGGTAGGGACATCACAGAGGTAGTCCTCAGTCGACAGGAACCTTTCCACCAGTTTTACAAGCTGATCCGCAGTTTTGGGGTCTCCATGTCCGACCCACCGTTGCAGCTCCGCTGGGAGGGCTCTAAAGTAGTGATCCACCATTACTTTCTCCACAATCTGGTCTGGTGTAGAAGTCTCAGGTTCCAGCCACTTCCGTACAAGATGGAGGAGGTCAAACATCTGAGATCGGGCAGGCTTGTCCATGGTGTAGCTCCACGTGTGGACCCTCCGAGCACGAACCTCTGGTGTAACGCCCAAATGAGCCAGGATCTCCATTTTTAATTTGACATAGTCCCGGACATCCTGCTCCCTGAGGTCATAGTAGGCCTTTTCTGGTTCGCCGGACAAAAAGGGCGCAAGGACCTCTGCCCACTCTGCTACTGGCAGCCTTTCTCTTTCCGCCACCCTCTCAAATACGGTCAGGTAGGCCTCGATATCATCAAGTGTCAGTTTTTGTAAAGCCCGTTGCACAGCCCTCCTCACATTTAAAGTCTCTGGGGGGCTTGCCTCCACACGCGGGGTTGGAGCTACAACAGTCTCTCTCAATACAGCAATCTGCTCCACCAGTAAACGATTGGTTTCCTGCTGCCGGGCCTGCGCCTCCTCGTGTCTCTTTTTATTCTCAGCATGTCTTTTTCTTTCCTCCAGATTGGCCTGTAAAAACATTGTCATCATTTCCTCCATGGTATTAAGTGAACTTTGCAAAGCTGCAGCAGCTTTCCCCCAGGACATTAAATCATCAACTGTCACGCCGTTGCCCTTAGCAACCTGCTATTGCCTTTTCAGCAGGAACGCTTGCCCGCATCCGACACCAATTGTAAGGGGTTACACTCTCAGGTAGGGCGTCGATGACAGATTCTCTTGCAGACCACAGGATTAAAGTCCAAATGTTGCTTTATTTATCACACTCTGGCAATACAGGCACCCCAGTTATAATTCACTGGGTAAGCTGAAGGTCCAGCACCACAAAACATAAACCAAAATAAACACCTGCCCGTCTGGGCTCTGGCTAATACAGTGAAGTTCCTAACTCACCTATTAAGCACATTTCACACAGAGAACTCAGCTTCTCTAGCCAGCAGGGCAGCCAGCTTCCCAGACTTTCTCCAGGCCTCACTCTGCTAGACTGACAGCCTGGACTATGCTTTATTTCCCCTTGACGATCCCAGCTGCCTTCAGCTGGGGATCCCTCAGGCTAGGGGAAAACCTGTCCCGGAATGGGGTGGACTGGGGAGGTCCCTCTACCAATCCTACCTTCTGCCAGTCCAATAAAATCCAGCCTATAAACTTAATAAAACTGTCTCAGCAACCTACACATTGCTGAGACCATTTTAGCCTTCTGGATTTTATTTACCTCAAGCCCAGTTAAGGAAGCTGGGTGGGATATACACCCCTTCCAGGACTCTACCATACACTTTTCTGTTCATATATATATACACTCACCTAAAGAATTATTAGGAACACCTGTTCTATTTCTCATTAATGCAATTATCTAGTCAACCAATCACATGGCAGTTGCTTCAATGCATTTAGGGGGGTGGTCCTGGTCTAGACAATCTCCTGAACTTCCAACTGAATGTCAGAATGGGAAATAAAGGTGATTTAAGCAATTTTGAGCGTGGCATGGTTGTTGGTGCCAGATGGGCTGGTCTGAGTATTTCACAATCTGCTCAGTTACTGGGATTTTCACGCACAACCATTTCTAGGGTTTACAAAGAATGGTGTGAAAAGGGAAAAACATCCAGTATGCGGCAGTCCTGTGGGCAAAAATGCCTTGTGGATGCTAGAGGTCAGAGGAGAATGGGCCGACTGATTCAAGCTGATAGAAGAGCAACGTTGACTGAAATAACCACTCGTTACAACAGAGGTATGCAGCAAAGCATTTGTGAAGCCACAACACGCACAACCTTGAGGCGGATGGGCTACAACAGCAGAAGACCCCACCGGATACCACTCATCTCCACTACAAATAGGAAAAAGAGGCTACAATTTGCACGAGCTCACCAAAATTGGACTGTTGAAGACTGGAAAAATGTTGCCTGGTCTGATGAGTCTCGATTTCTGTTGAGACATTCAAATGGTAGAGTCCGAATTTGGCGTAAACAGAATGAGAACATGTATCCATCCTCTGATGGCTACTTCCAGCAGGATAATGCACCATGTCACAAAGCTCGAATCATTTCAAATTGATTTCTTGAACATGACAATGAGTTCACTGTACTAAAATGGCCCCCACAGTCACCAGATCTCAACCCAATAGAGCATCTTTGGGATGTGGTGGAACGGGAGCTTTGTGCCCTGGATGTGCATCCCTCAAATCTCCATCAACTGCAAGATGCTATCCTATCAATATGGGCCAACATTTCTAAAGAATGCTATCAGCATCTTGTGGAATCAATGCCACGTAGTATTAAGGCAGTTCTGAAGGCAAAAGGGGGTCCAACACCGTATTAGTATGGTGTTCCTAATAATTCTTTAGGTGAGTGTATATACAGTACAGACCAAAAGTTTGGACACACCTTCTCATTCAAAGAGTTTTCTTTATTTTCATGACTATGAAGGCATCAAAACTATGAATTAACACATGTGGAATTATATACATAACAAACAAGTGTGAAATAACTTAAAATATGTCATTCTAGGTTCTTTAAAGTAGCCACCTTTTGCTTTGATTACTGCTTTGCACACTCTTGGCATTCTCTTGATGAGCTTCAAGAGGTAGTCCCCTGAAATGGTCTTCCAACAGTCTTGAAGGAGTTCCCAGAGATGCTTGTTGGCCCTTTTGCCTTCACTCTGCGGTCCAGCTCACCCCAAACCATCTCGATTGGGTTCAGGTCCGGTGACTGTGGAGGCCAGGTCATCTGGCGCAGCACCCCATCACTCTCCTTCATGGTCAAATAGCCCTTACTTTCAAAGTTTTCCCAATTTTTCGGCTGACTGACTGACCTTCATTTCTTAAAGTAATGATGGCCACTCGTTTTTCTTTACTTAGCTGCTTTTTTTCTTGCCATAATACAAATTCTAATAGTCTATTTAGTAGGACTATCAGCTGTGTATCCACCTGACTTCTCCTCAACGCAACTGATGGTCCCAACCCCATTTATAAGGCAAGAAATCCCACTTATTAAACCTGACAGGGCACACCTGTGAAGTGAAAACCATTTCAGGGGACTACCTCTTGAAGCTGATCAAGAGAATGCCAAGAGTGTGCTAAGCAGTAATCAAAGCAAAAGGTGGCTACTTTGAAGAACCTAGAATATGACATATTTTCAGTTGTTTCACACTTGTTTGTTATGTATATAATTCCACATGTGTTAATTCATAGTTTTGATGCCTTTAATGTGAATCTACAATTTTCATAGTCATGAAAATAAAGAAAACTCTTTGAATGAGAAAGTGTGTCCAAACTTTTGGTCTGTATTGCATATATACCCGGGGGAGAGCCATGGCAGATACACATATACAGATGTATGCACTGCATACACACATCTCCATATATACATCTACATAAGAGGGAATATATACATGGCCATACAGGGAATATATATCCCTATTGGCCATATAAGGGGGCCCATATACATACATACACATATCAATGAAGGGGCAGATACATATATATACATATGCCAACCTGACTTCCCTCTACAGGCGGGGACGGCACACCGGGAAAAATAGTGGCGGCTGGGGTCTGAGAAACGAGGGACTGCTGCCGCCATCAGGCTGTGGAAAGCCTCAGTGTCCACAAGCCTAAATAGCAACATTTCCAGGGACAGCAATTTGTAAAGGTACGCATTTAGTGCTATGGCCTGTGGGTGGGTGGGTATTTGCGCTTTTGTTTAAAGCCCTTGGGTATGGACATCTGTACGCTGCGTTGGGACACAGAAGTGGATGTGCTAGCTGATGGTGCTTGCGAAGGTCCACGTGCGGGGTGGGAGGCATCCGGGCCTGCGTCTTGGACAGGGGATTTGCCAGCACGTAACACAGGGGAAGAGGAGGCATTGGTGTGACCTGCAGACACTGATTGTGGACCAAGGAGTTCGGCCCACCTATTAGGGTGATTTGATGTCATGTGGCAGATCATGCTGGTGGTAGTGAGGTTGCTAGTGTTCACGCCCCTGCTCATTTTGGTATAGCACAGGTTGCAAATGACAATTCTTTTATCGTCTGCACTTTTCTCAAAAAAGCGCCAGATTGCGGAACACCTACCCCTTGGCAAGGAAGATTGCCGCAAGGGGGTGCTCCGGGGAACAGTTGCTGGCCTGTTTGGTGTGGCCGCCTTCTCCCTTTTGCCACCCCACTGCCTCTTCTAGCCTGTTGCGGTGCTGCGGCTCCCTCCGTCTCTGTACTGCTGTCCTCGCTCGGCTTGCCACCTTCTCAGGTTGGGTCTGTGATTTCATCGTCCACCACATCTTCTTCCACTTCCTCACTATGGTGATCCTCCTGAATTGTTGACCTAACAAGAACCTCACTTATTGACAACTGTGTCTCATTCTCATCATCAACCCCTTGAGACACTAATTGCCGTACCCCACCTTCATCTTCTTCTGACTGTGGATGCTCAAGAGTTTGGGAATTAGTGCACAAGATCTCCTCATGTCCCTCTTCAAGCTGGCTTGGCGAGAGGCCCAAATAAAAAAAATGGTGATGAAAAGAGCTCCTCGGAAGATCCGAGTGTGGGATCACTTGTTTGCCAAGACTCTCCATGGTGGGAGGAAGGAGGATCAGGGTGAGGATTGTGTTGACCAGACTTTTGGCTACTGAGACTGTATTTTGGGAAAGCATTATCTGCTGCAATCCAATCAACCACCTGATCGCACTGGTGTGACTTCGAGAGTGGTGTCCTGCGCTGCCCTGCAAACTGGGACATGAAGCAAAGTATCGTGGATGAGTATGTTTCTTGTGCTCTGGCAGCAGGCACAGTTTCACCATACCCAGGGCCACAGCCTCTGCATGCACCATCAGCAGCACGGCCACTTCCCTGTCCCTTACTGCTCGCTTTGAGCATATTAAATGGTATATATGCTTGCAAGTATGTCACACATACAGTAGGGCAGGTTTTGTAAGTGTCTGCGCAAATAAATTACACTGAATGTCACAGATATTTAGGATGCGCAAACGTTATACAGGAGATGTAGTGCAGGTAATATCGCTGCCACCATTGGCTAAGAAATAATTGCACTGAATGTCACAGATATTTAGGATGCGCAAACGTTATACAGGAGATGTAGCGCATGTAATGTCGCTGTCACCAGCGGCGAAAAAATTACACTGAATGTCACAGATATTTAGGATGCGCAAACGTTATACAGGAGATGTAGCGCAGGTAATGTCGCTGTCACCAGCGGCAAAAAAATGAGACTGCATAGCAGTCAACAAACGTGCGGGGAGGAGACTCGAGCATTGCCCAACGCTCGAGACTACGACATCCAGCATGCTCTATTTATTTCTATGGAGTTCCGAGAACAGCCAAGCAAGTGTACATCTTGGGAGTTGCAGTTTTACCACAGCTGGAGTGTCGGAGTTTAGCCATCACAGATCTAGGAGCATATGTGGGCTGCATTCAGAGGTGCATTATTATTATAGTGGACAGAGAATTGGTTTATCAACTGCTATTGTCATTGACACTATTTATAAAGATTGTGGGATTCTACTCTGTACTATATCTCAGATTGTGATCGTCCTGAATTTCATCAACATATATCTATCAAAATGACGGCTTGAATAATTTTCAAGGGTTCAGATCGGTTAGAACAGATATTTTAGCAGCCTTTCTAGAAGCTGGCTCCTGAGCGGCCTGTCATGGATCCTGATATTTACTTATGTGCAAGTGATTTATCAAAGCCATCACTGAAGCTTCAGCCTTTAGACTCAGTTATAGACAACATATACCCTTAGACCCATTGGCTCATAATTAAAATTTCCTGAAAATTAGCTCAACAGGAGTAGGACCCTTAAAAAAGGACTCATTTAATTCAATTCTCCCAATGGATTCCAGTCCCAGTGTCACCAGCTGTAGCACATTACCATGATCCATCTTATAAATGTCCAATTAGGTACTAGTTACCTCCTTGAGCATTTTATATTGTAGCTTGAATACGAACTCTGCTCATTAAAGTCATATTAATAAAAATGTAAACAAAATACTTCAGAAATAATAACATACAAAAATTAGAAAATTACTAAAGGTGTTGTCAGGGTTGAGCTTGGCATTTCTGGGGCCCCAAGCAAAGTTATGTTTGTGGGCCCTAATCAGGAAAGCCAGCCAGGAATTGCTATTCCTGGCAGTGGTTCCCTGTCTATCCACAACTGTATCTGCATCATCAGGACGCAGATAGAGTTAAAAGTTGTAGCCTTGGCTGATTCTAGGTTTTCTGCTGCCTGAGGTGAAAACTGAAATGGCGTCCCCACCCCCATGCGAAATTCTCAATCCAACCCCTCACCACAAACCCTACTGCTAAAGGCATATTTTAATTGGATATTACCTACAGCAGTACATACCTCTTACATGCAGTGGCATCTCTTCTGATGTTAATGTCGTCTTTACTCATCTTCTCCATTTAGACCAGACCGCCATGACAAAGCATTTCAGCCGCGTCTCATCTCTTCAGAGTTTGCCACTAAGACATGATAGTTACCTCACTTTCCATAATTCCTAGTGACCCAACAGTGTTATCCTGCTGCTACCCCCAATCCTGTGCCCACTGTGCTCCCAAATGCACCCAAATACAATACTTACTAAATAACAGTGCCATATAAATAGTCTCCAAAGTCCTCCCAAAGTCCCACAGTACCACCAGTAGTAATAATGCAGTTATTATGTTACCCTGTAGTGCCCCCAGTTATTACAGCACCCCAGTAGTGCCCTTCATATGTTTAATGCTCCTAGTATTTATAAGGCCCAAGTAGTGTGCTATATGTCCCCAGCATTGCCCCCTATATTATTATAATGTCCCCCAGCAGTGCCCACTGTATTACAATAATTCCCCCTGTATTAACATAATGTCCCCTAGCAGTGCCCCCTGTATTACTATAATGCCACCAGTATTTAATGCTCCCAATATTTATAATTGACCTCCTGTAGTGCCCCCAGTATGTTTAATGTCACCAAGCAGTGACCCCTGTATTTATAAGTCCCCCTTTCTGTAATGCCCCCAGTAGAGTCCCCTGTATTTGTATGCCCCCCAGAAGTACCCCCCTTTTTATGTCCTCCAGCAGTGCCCCCTGTATGTTTAAGTCCCTCAGCAGCCCACCCTGTATTTGTATGTCACCCAGCAGTGCCCCCTGTATATTTATGTCCCCCCAGCAGAGCGCTCTGTATATTTATGACTCCCAACAATGCCTCTTGTATTGTTATGTCCCCCAGTCGTGCTTTCTGTTTTTTATGTCCTCCAGCAGTGTCCCTTGTATTTTTGTGTCCCCAGCAATTTCTTTATTGCAGTGTCCCCTTTATTTATAATGCTCTCTACTCTGTACTGTGCCCAGTAGTGAAAGTACTCACCTCACTCTTGCTCCGTGCTGACATCTGCAAAGCATTGCCATGTCATCACACCACCTGTGCAGTAGGTTGCGTTAATCTTGGCAGCCCACGCGGTTGTACAGCCTCATAGACTTCAGGCCTAGCCTGAGGCCTATAAGAGCAAATGGTGCTGCCTGGGCAAGATGTGGTGATTATGATTGCATTACCCTGATCCTACTTGCTGCCAACCGCTATTTCATATACCACTTACTACTATTCATTATAATGGTGCTAATTATCATCCAGGGCCGGTTTTAGACAAAATGTGGCCCTGGGCAAAATCAAAAGTGGAGCCCCAAATCTTGTAATAATGTCCTAACAACACAGTTACATTCTGTCGATTCCGGCCCTCCCTCACAGATTTACACCCCATAAAGCTCCTCACAGAGTTCTTCACCCTCATGGCCCCAGAATACTCCACATACCCCCTCCCCTCACAGAAATGAGTTCCCCTCACTCACGTCATCTGAGAGTGTTAAAAACCGGAAGCGTGGGATTCCTCTTCAGGCGCGCTTTCCCCAAGCGGAGATTGGGGAAAGCACCCTGTTCTATAAATAAGCCACAGCCTGTACTAGGCTTCCAGGCTCATTGTTAGTATATCCCAGTTCAAGCCACTAAATGGCAGTACTGAACTGTAATATAGTGATTTCTATACAGACTACTGGAGCAATTTACATCTGATTATTGTAAGTTGTGGTCCACTTGGGGGACTTAACAAAAAGTAAAAAAAAAAAAAAGTTTTGAAAATATTAAATAAATTGAAAAAATTAAATCACCCACATATCTCAAAATAAAAAAATTAATAAAAAAAATTGCATTATGGGCATCGCCGCATGCAAAAACGCCTATAATATAAAAATATTTTTAAAAGTTAGCCCATATGATGAATGGCGTAACAGATTTTTTTTTTAAAAAAAGGCCGATTCACGTTTTTTCATCACTTTATCTCCCAAGAAAATTTTATAATAAGTGATCAAGTCATACACACCCCAAAATGGTATTGTCAAACGAGTCCTGATGAGGGTTAACTTGCTGCAGTGAGCGGGCCTATAGACCTCCTGAGTGGGGGTGCTGTTATGGTTGCCACCTTTCCCAACAAAAAATGCTGGTTACACAGGTTGAAAAGGTTGGTGTGACTTTATAGGGGTGTTACTTGATCGTATTTACCTTTTTCTCCATTTTTTTTCCTCAATAAAATCAAACTTTTCACTGTTGGGGACACCCTGTGTATTTAAGTTTTATTTAGTCTCTATTTTTTAAATGTTTCTGTGGGGATTTGAACTTACAACCTTCTACATTAAGAGCTCAATGCTAAGTCATTGCTGAAAAACCTCATAAAAGTTTCTCTTGTGTTAAAAACCTTATAGAAGTTTCTCTTGTATTATACAATGATCATGTTTGGGAATACCCCTTTCATGTTCATAACACTGACTCCGTATATGGACACATCCATATATGGAATCAAAGCAGGGACTCCTAAGCCGGGAAATTCTGGGCTATGGAGTCCCGACTGTTCAACGATCTGATCTGCCATCTGCCTGGACTGAAGCATGGGGCCCCTTACAGGACCGGGGCCTTGGGCAATTTCCCAGTTTGACCCCCTAATGCCAGCCCTGTTAACATCCATGGGTCACGTCTGTTTTACTAATTTCTGTATCAATATTGTCATCTTCTCAATTTCTCAATTTTTTCTTCTCGTACCCCTCTCCATTAATCCAAAACTCCTTATCTATGCCCATGCCCGTGATACCACTGGTACATTTCTATTACTTACACCATGACCCAGGTACCTGGGCCAAGAAGACTCTATGTGGGAGATTTATCAAAACAGTAAAGTAAAGTAAAACTGTCTTAGTTGCCCATAGCAACCGATCATAGCTGAGCTTTCATTTTTTTCAGAGTCCTTTAGGAGATAAAAGCTGAGAGTTGATTGGGTTCTATGAGCAACTAAGGATAGCTTAGCTGAATGTACTGATGACTTTTCCTTATCAAACCATTGCTTCATTCTGGAAAAAAATAACTTTTAAATCAACTGCACGTGAGCAGTTAAGTGCACCCAGTGCACCCTTGCTCCTCCTGCTTCCATCCTTCTCCTTCTTAATTGACAGGGACAGGCGAGATAGCCTTGCAGGAATCTGGCACTGCCAATAAAAAAGTAAAAGGAGGAGCTGCCAGGGAAAGTGGGAGGAGCAAGGGTGCACAGAGTGGATTGCACTCTTGGTGCACTGAACTTGTCTTCTGCATATGGATAAAAAATACTTTTCTCTAGAATAAAGCAATGGATCACTAAGAGAAAAGTATTGTTACATTCAGCTGAACTAGTGCTATGTGTCACTGTGCCTGGTTCAACAGGATGATATCAGGAAGAGAGGAAGGATGTGGTTACCGTTTTTAGAAAGAACCTTCCCATCATAAGTGCCAAGAGCAATTGAAAGATCTGCCTGTCCTCTGATCTTAAATCTATAGTCACCCTGGAAGTGGATCTTAATTTATTGCTTAATGGCTATGTACACCTTTGGGGGAAATGTTTTTACGATTGCATTTTACTCATTTTGTGCTAAAAATCATTTTCTCAATTGGTCCTTATTAAAAATATTGAGCCATTCTGTCACACAGGGTTTACTGTTTTTCTAGCTGTGTGAATGGTACTTTCACTTTGTGCCAGTCATATAATAACCCTTTTCACTAAATGACTAAAAGGTCATAAAAACTTATTTAAAGGGAACCTGTCACCAGTTTTATGGTGTCCTAACTAAGGGCAACATAAATAAGTGACTGATTCTCTTAGCAAAATGCTGGGTCACTTTCTTTAATTGACCCAGTCAATCTGCCAACATCTTGTATTGAAAAGCTCCAGCTCATAATGATGAGTCATGAATATTTATGAGATCCTGACTCTCCCCGCCCATCTGCTGCTGAATGACAGTTTGTTTCCATAGGAATCAGCAGCAGGTGGGCAGGGGAGTGGCTATAGGTCTGAATTAAATATACGCTGGACTCAATGACATCACGGCGGACTCCAATCAGCTCATTAGCATGCGGCATGCGGCATCTTTGTGTGTATATTATGAGGTAACCATCTGTCACACCAGTAAGTGAATACATCTAAGGTACTTTTTAGTAGTTAATGATTGTATATAATTAGTTAGATTATAATCAAATATCCACATGACAGGTTCCCTTTAAGCCACATTCTTTTCAGTAAGAATTGAGCTTTAATGAGTGTTTATAAGGTTAGAGATAGAGCCTGTCAGCTGAGAGAAAATATAGATCCTGCTAGTAGATAAACTCAAAGCTGTGCAGAGAATACGGCTCATCCTTTTCAATAAAGACCAATTGGAAAAATCATTTTTAGCTCAAAATGAGTACAATGCAATAATAAAAAAAAATTGCCACCAAAGGTGTACACAGCCTTTAACCCCTTAAGGACTCAGCCCTATTTTACCTTAAGGACTTGGCAATTTTTTGCAAATCTGACCAGTGTCACTTTAAGTGCTGATAACTTTAAAACGCATTGACTTATCCAGGCCGTTCTGAGATTGTTTTTTCATCACCTATTGTACTTCATGACACTGCTAAAATTGGGTCAAAAAAGTTAATTTTTTTGCATAAAAAAATACCATATTTACCCAAAATTTTGAAAAATTAGCAAATTTCAAAGTTTCAGTTTCTCTACTTCTGTAATACATAGTAATACCCCCAAAAATTGTGATGACTTTACATTCCCCATATGTCTACTTCATGTTTGTAGCATTTTGGGAATGATATTTTATTTTTGGGGGATGTTACAAGGCTTAGAAGTTTAGAAGCAAATCTTGAAATTTTTCAGAAATTTACAAAAACCCCATTTTTAGGGACCACTACAGGTCTGAAGTCACTTTGCGAGGCTTACATAATAGAAACCGCCCAAAAATGACCCCATGCTATAAACTACACCCCTCAAGGTATTCAAAACTGGTTTTACAAACTTCATTAACCCTTTAGGTGTTGCACAAGAGTTATTGGAAAATGGGGATGAAATTTGAGAATTTCATTTTTTTGCCTAATTTTCCACTTTAACACATTTTTTTCACTAACAAAGCAAGGGTTAACAGCCAAACAAGACTGTATCTTTATTGCCCTGACTCTGCCGTTTACAGAAACACCCCATATGTGGCCGTAAACTACTGTACGGGCACACAGTAGTGCGTAGAGGGAAAGGTGCGCCGTATGGTTTTTGGAAGCCAGATTTTGCTGGACTGGTTTTTTGACACCACGTCCCATTTGAAGCCCCCCCTGATGCACCCCTAGAGTAGAAACTCCATAAAAGTGACCCCATCTAAGAAACTACACCCCTCAAGGTATTCAAAACTGATTTTACAAACTTTGTTAACCCTTTAGGTGTTGCACAAGATTTAATGGAAAATAGAGATACAATTTCAAAATTTCACTTTTTTGGCAGATTTTCCATTTTAATATTTTTTTTCCAGTTACAAAGCAAGGGTTAACAGCCAAACAAAACTCATTATTTATTGCCTTGATTCTGTAGTTTACAGAAACACCCCATATGTGGCCGTAAACTACTGTACGGGCACACAGTAGGGCGTAGAGGGAAAGGTGCGCCCGTATGGTTTTTGGAAGCCAGATGTTGCTGGACTGTTTTTTTGACACCATGTCCCATTTGAAGCCCCCCTGATGCACCCCTAGAGTAGAAACTCCATAAAAGTGACCCCATCTAAGAAACTACACCCCTCAAGGTATTCAAAACTGATTTTACAAACTTTGTTAACCCTTTAGGTGTTGCACAAGATTTAATGGAAAATAGAGATACAATTTCAAAATTTCACTTTTTTGGCAGATTTTCCATTTTAATATTTTTTTTCCAGTTCCAAAGCAAGGGTTAACAGCCAAACAAAACTCATTATTTATGGCCCTGATTCTGTAGTTTACAGAAACACCCAATATGTGGTCGTAAACCGCTGTACGGGCACACGGCAGGGCGCAGAAGGAAAGGAACTGGGTTTTTTGACACCATGTCCCATTTGAAGCCCTCCTTATGCACCCCTAGAGTAGAAACTCCAAAAAAGTGACCCCATTTTAGAAAATACGGGATAGGGTGGCAGTTTTGTTGGTACTAGTTTAGGGTACATATGATTTTTGGTTGCTCTATATTACACTTTTTTGTGCGGCAAGGTAACAAGAAATAGATTTTTTTGGCACGTTTTTTTGTTATTTACAACATTCATCTGACAGGTTAGATCATGTGGTAATTTTATAGAGCAGGTTTTACACAATGATTTCATTTTTAAAACAAAAAAAATGTTTTAGTGTCTCCATAGTCTAAGAGCCATAGTTTTTTCAGATTCTGGGCTATTATCTTAAATAGGGTCTCATTTTTTGCGGGATGAGATGACGGTTTGATTGGCACTATTTTGGGGTGCATATGACTTTTTGATCACTTGCTATTACACTTTTTGTGACGTAAGATGACAAAAAATTGCTGTTTTTATTTTTATTTTTTTACGGTGGTCACCTGAGGGGTTAGGTCATGTGATATTTTTATAGAGCCGGTCGATATGGACGCGGCAATACCTAATATGTATACTTTTTTTAATTTATTTAAGTTTTACACAATGATTTCATTTTTGAAACAAAAAAAATCATGTTTTAGTGTTTCCATAGTCTAAGAGCCATAGTTTTTTCAGTTTTTGGGCGATTATCTTGAGTAGGGTATGATTTTTGCGGGATGAGATGACGGTTTGATTGGTACTATTTTAGCGTACATGTGACTTTTTTGATCACTTTTATTACCTTTTTTGGGAAGTAAGGTGGGCAAAATATCAATTTCGTAATAGTTTTTATTTTTTTATTTTTATGGCATTCACCGTGCGGGGAAAGTGTCACGGAACCATGAACCAGACGTACAACAAGAGATAAGTGAAAATAAGAAGGCTTTATTGAAAATAAAGCTATAAAGCAAAAGTCCAAACGGATGGTGAAACCGAGCAGAGTCTTTGGGAAGCCAGAGGTCAGGAACCAGAAGGGTAGTCAGACGAAGCCAGGATCAGGAACCAGCAGGGTAGTCAGACGAAGCCAGGATCAGGAACCAGCAGGGTAGTCAGACGAAGCCAGGATCAGGAACCAGAAGCAGCAGCAGTCTTAGAAGCATGTGAACACAAGAGGACCAAGCAAGGAACTGAAGCCACAGACCTCCTATATATATGAGCTAGGCATCCAGCTCCTCCCAGGGGAAGGAGGAGCCGCAGGGTGGAAGGCTACAAGAAACCCAGAAACCAAGATGGCCGCCAGCACATGTCAAACGAAGGAGAGCAGCAAGCAGGTAAGACCATGACAGTACCTCCCCCTCAAGGGCCCCTCCTCCGCGGAGCACAAAACGGTTTCTGAGGGAAGCGTGCGTGGAAGGCTCGGAGCAAGGCAGGAGCATGGACATCTGCGGAGGGAACCCAGGAACGCTCCTCTGGACCATAACCACGCCAATGGACCAAAAACTGCAACCGACCGCGGACCAGGCGTGAGTCCAGGATATTGCTCACCTCATATTCCTCACGATTGCCCACTTGGACCGGACGAGGCCGAGGAACCGAGGAAGTGAAACGATTACACACCAGTGGCTTCAACAGGGAGACATGAAACACGTTGGAGATCCGCATGCCAGGAGGAAGCGCAAGGGCATAGGCTACCGGGTTTACCCTGCGAAGCACTCGGAAGGGACCAACAAAGCGAGGCGCCAGCTTGGGAGTGGGCACTCGAAGGTTGAGGTTGCGGGTGGACAACCATACACGGTCTCCGACCTGGTAGGAAGGAGCAGGCGCTCGTCTGCGATCAGCCTGGAGTCTCTGGCGCTGCGCAGAGACCTCAAGGGACTTCTGGATCTGTACCCAAGAAGCACGTAGGACGGAAAGGTGATCCTCCACAGCCGGAATATCCTGGGGAGAGAATACCTCCGGTAACACGGCAGGTTGGAACCCATAATTGGCCATGAAGGGAGACGTCCCAGAGGAAGAGTTCACCGCCGTGTTCCTGGCAAACTCAGCCCAAGGCAGGAGGTCAACCCAATTGTCTTGGTGATCGGAGACATAGCAACGAAGGAATTGCTCCAAGGCCTGATTGGATCGTTCTGCGGCCCCATTGGACTGAGGGTGGTAGGCCGATGAGAAGGAGAGATGAATCCCCAACTGGGAGCAAAAGGCGCGCCAGAACCTGGACACAAACTGACTCCCCAGATCCGACACAATCTCCTTAGGCAAACCGTGCAACCGGAAGACCTCCCTGGCAAAAATCGTGGCCAACTCTTGTGCAGAGGGTAACTTCTTGAGAGGAACACAGTGGCACATTTTGGAAAACCGATCCACAATCATGAGAATGACCGTATGGCCTCGGGATGCAGGGAGGTCCACAATGAAATCCATCCCCAGGTGTGACCATGGGCGCTCCCCGGTGGCTATGGGTTGCAGAAGGCCCAACGGAAGGTGCCGAGGGGACTTACTCTGGGCACAAACGGAGCATGCCGCTACATATGCGGCGATGTCGGAACGTAGGGAAGGCCACCAGAACAGACGTGAAACAGCCCAGGACAGCTGATTCTTTCCAGGATGCCCCGCGGTCTTGGAGTTATGGTAGGTTCGCAACAACCGAGTGCGCAACTCCTCAGGCACAAAACATCTGCCGTTGGGTCTCCCAGAGGGAGCACCAGATTGAGCCGCCAAAATCTGCTCACCCAGGGGAGAGGTCAGGCTGGTGCGAATGGCGGCCAGGATCTGATTCGGAGGTATGACCGAAGTCGGAATCGACTCCTCCCTGGACAGCTCGGAGTACTGCCGTGATAAGGCATCCGCCCTGATGTTCTTGGAACCGGGTAGGTAGGAGACCACGTAATTAAAACGTGACAAGAACAGAGCCCATCTGGCCTGACGTGGTGTCAATCTCTTGGCCTCAGAAAGGTAGGTCAGATTCTTGTGGTCCGTCAGGATGAGAACCGGAACCACCGAACCCTCGAGCAAGTGCCTCCATTCTTTAAGGGCCTGCACGATGGCCAATAACTCCCTGTCACCAATCTGATAGTTGCACTCCGCGGAAGACAGTTTCCGGGAGTAAAACCCACAAGGAAGCAGAGGACCCTCTGGTGTTCTACGCTGAGACAGAAGGGCGCCTACTCCCGTCTCAGACGCGTCCACCTCGAGGACAAAGGGCAACCCAGGGTTGGGATGCGACAGAATCGGAGCTGACACAAAGGCGGACTTTAGGGCCTCAAAAGCTCGGATGGCCTCGAGCGGCCAGACCTGGGAATTACTGCCCTTCCTGGTCAGATCCGTGAGAGGCTTGGCCAGCATGGAAAAGTCCCTGATAAACTTCCGATAATAATTGGCGAAGCCCAAAAAGCGCTGCAGGGAACGAAGACCACTGGGCTGGGGCCACTGTAAGACAGCCGAAACCTTCTCAGGATCCATGGAGAACCCCTCAGCGGAAATGATGTAACCTAAGAAGGTTACCTGGGATCGGTGAAATTCGCATTTCTCAAGCTTACCGAACAGCTTGTTCTCTCGTAACCGTTGCAACACTCGTCTGACATCCAGAATGTGGGCCTCCATGGATTCAGAATATACCAAGATGTCATCCAAATAGACTACCACACACTGCTGCAACAGGTCACGGAAAACATCGTTGATGAATTCCTGAAAGACTGCGGGCGCATTGCACAACCCAAAGGGCATAACCAAGGATTCGTAATGACCGGTCCTGGTGTTAAACGCGGTCTTCCACTCATCGCCCGCCTTGATCCTTACCAGGTTATATGCCGCCCTCAGGTCGAGTTTGGTAAAGACCGTGGCCCCTTTAAGGCGATCGAACAGCTCGGAAATCAAGGGTATCGGGTAAGCGTTCTTGATCGTGATGCGATTGAGACCCCTGTAATCGATGCAAGGCCTCAACTCACCGCCCTTCTTTTTCACAAAGAAAAATCCAGCCCCTGCCGGGGACGAAGATTTGCGAATGTGTCCGCGTGAAAGCGCCTCCCTCACGTACTCCTCCATGGCCTCATTCTCCGCTACCGACAGTGGATAGACTTTGCCACGAGGAGGAACGGCACCAGATTGTAACTCTATGGCACAATCGTATGGGCGGTGCGGAGGTAGGGCAACCGCGCGCACCTTATCGAATACATCCCGGTACTCCTCGTATTCAGGAGGCAACAGAGAGTCCGAGGAAGTACACAGCAACTTGACAGACCCATGGATGCAACTAGCCCCACACTGCGGTGACCACGAGAGGATCTCGACCGATCTCCAATCGAAAGTCGGATTATGCTTCTGGAGCCAGGGGTACCCCAAGACCACCGAGTAGTGTGGAGACGAAATAACCTGGAGGCAGACCGACTCTCTGTGAACGGCACCAATGGCTATCCCCACTGGAAGGGTCTCATGAGTCACGTGTGGCGGCAGAAGGGGTCTGCCGTCTATCGCCTCAAGAGCCAGTGGGGAACCTCGAGCCTGCAGAGGAATGGAATTGGCAGCAGCGAACACACTATCAATGAACAAACCACCAGCACCAGAGTCCACCAACGCCTGGGTCGTCACCGAGCCCCCGACCCAGGAGAGGACAACAGTGATCAGTGGTTTGTCAACACGGGAAACCGGGGACGAGGAGACTCCACCCAAGATCTGCCCCCGACAGGATCTCAGGGTACGAGCGTTTCCCGGACGGTTCGGACATGCCAACCGAAAATGCCCACCGAGACCACAGTACATGCATCGGCCCTCGCGTCTCCGGAGTGCCCTCTCCCCCTCGGACAGGCGAGCAAACCCCAGCTGCATGGGTTCACCCCCAGACAAGTCATCCCCAGGAGGCGTGGGAGGAGAGGGAGGCACGGGTGGGACAGCAAACGTAGGCACCAATCTGTTAGAAGACCTCCGCAGGTTCTCCTTAAAGGAAGGTCTCTCCCTGAGTCTGGTGTCAATCAAAATCAGGAAAGAAATAAGAGACTCGAGCTCAACTGGTAGGTCCTTAGCTGCAACCTTATCCTTCAAGGCATCCGAGAGACCATGAGAGAAAGCAGCGACCAGAGCCTCATTATTCCAGCCCACCTCTGCTGCCAGGGTACGAAACTCAATGGCGTATTCAGCTACGGATCGTGAACCCTGTCTGATGGACATAAGGAGCTTCGCAGCAGAGGCAGCACGAGCCGGCACATCGAATACCTTCCGAAGAGAAGCAACAAAACCGGAAAACTCGGCAACCACCAGATTGTTGTTCTCCCATAAAGGGCTGGCCCAGGCCAAGGCCTTGTCCGAGAGCAGCGAGATCAAGAAGCCCACCTTTGATCTCTCAGTAGGAAAGGCATATGGCAGCAACTCGAAATAAATGCCCACCTGGTTAAGGAAACCTCGGCACTGAGTTGGCTCTCCCCCAAAGCGCTGTGGAAGAGGGGCAGAACCGGTCATACCCCGAAACACCGCAGGCGCAACAACAGGTGTCGGGGTAGACTCTGGCGCAACAACCGGAGCGGCAGTAGGAGCGAGCCCAGGAGCGACAACCGACCCATCGGCAACGGGAGCGAAATGAGCCGTGCGTTCAAGCAGGGTTTGCAACGCCACAGCGAACCGACCCAACAGGTGATCCTGCTGATCAAGTCTGGCAACCAGCGTGGGTAGCGAGGATGGCCCTGTACCGTCAGAATTCATGGCTTGGTCCTAATGTCACGGAACCATGAACCAGACGTACAACAAGAGATAAGTGAAAATAAGAAGGCTTTATTGAAAATAAAGCTGTAAAGCAAAAGTCCAAACGGATGGTGAAACCGAGCAGAGTCTTTGCGAAGCCAGAGGTCAGGAACCAGAAGGGTAGTCAGACGAAGCCAGGATCAGGAACCAGCAGGGTAGTCAGACGAAGCCAGGATCAGGAACCAGCAGGGTAGTCAGACGAAGCCAGGATCAGGAACCAGAAGCAGCAGCAGTCTTAGAAGCATGTGAACACAAGAGGACCAAGCAAGGAACTGAAGCCACAGACCTCCTATATATATGAGCTAGGCATCCAGCTCCTCCCAGGGGAAGGAGGAGCCGCAGGGTGGAAGGCTACAAGAAACCCAGAAACCAAGATGGCCGCCAGCACATGTCAAACGAAGGAGAGCAGCAAGCAGGTAAGACCATGACAGAAAGTAACATTACCATTTTATAGATCAGGTCGTTACGGACGTGGCGATACTAAACATGTGTAGGGAATTTTATTTTTTTCATTTTTAATCAGTGATAAATGTGTTTTTTGATTTTTACTTTTTTTTCACTTTTTTTCACTTTTTTTTTTACCCAGACCCACTTGGTTCTTGAAGATCCAATGGGTCTGATGTCTGTATAATACAGTACAGTACAATATATAGTGTACTGTACTGTATTTTACTTACACTTTGTCTGAACAGATCTCTGCCTTTAGCACAGATCTGTTCAGCACCATGGACAGCAGGATGCCTGAGAAGGCGTCCTGTTGCCATGGGAACCTTCCCCGTCTGCTCAGTACTGGTCAGAACTTCGCAGACGGGGAAGGGGTAAGGACGGGGCTGTCGGGGGGCTGTCTGGGAGCTCTCTCCCTCTCCATCGGGGGGCTGCAAAGGCACTGCAGCCCCCCGATGGGAGAGGGAGGGAGCTCCCTCTTACTGTTAACTTTTTCCATACAGCGGTCCGTACGGACCGCGGTATGGAAAGGGTTAAACGGCTGACATCGCATCACCGATGTCAGCCGTTTATACCAGGGTGTCAGCAATGTGCTGGCACCCTGGTATACCCACTGTACACCAAAGAATTTTCAAGAGGAGGCGGGCGGGGGATCGCGATCCCGCCTGCCGCACCGCCCCCACCGACAACAACTCCCCCCCCTGCACCACCCGCCGGCAAAAAATCATGCAGGGGTGCAGGGGGGGTGTAAAATCTATATTTTAGGGACACTAAAGTTTCTGATCCCCCGCGGTCCCTGAAACTGCAGAAAGCGCAGCAAACTGCAGGTCTGAATTGACCTGCGGTCTTCTGCGATCGCCGAAACGGGGGGTCGAATGACCCCCCCATGCGTTGTTACGGGATGCCAGCTGAATGATTTCAGCCGGCATCCCGTTGCGATTAATCCCCGGGGCGCCGGAATCCCGATTTAAAGTTAGGACGTACCGGTACGCCCTGAGTCCTTAAGGACTCGGGAAATAGGGCGTAACGGTATGCCCTGCGTCCTTAAGGGGTTAAAGGGAGTCTGTCACATCCATATGGCCATATACAGTGCCCTGTAGCAAACCTATACAGGATTGTAACGGTACCTTTGTTCTTTTCTTTAGACTTGCACAAGCAGGAAAAACAAAGTTTAATTCATATGCAAATGAGCACTCGCAAGTGCCCAGGGGCGGCGTTCAGTGTGTAGGTGCCCAGGCTGCTCTGCTTTCTTTTCACTTTACTCCTCCCCAGCCTCTTTCTTTGCCCTATCGATGAGGCAAGAAACTTGGAGGGCGGTCAAAGGCAGAGACTGGGGAGGAGTAAAGTGAAAAGAAGGCAGAGCAGCCTGGGCACCTACACACTGAACGCCGCCCCTGGGCACTTGCGAGTGCTCATTTGCATATGAATTAAACTTCGTTTTTCCTGCTTGTGCAAGTCTAAAGAAAAGAACAAAGGTACCGTTACAATCCTGTATAGGTTTGCTACAGAGCCATGTAAGCACTGTATATGGCCATATGGAGGTGACAGACTCCCTTTAAGGCCTCCTGCACATGACCGTATCTGGATGCGGTCAGTGAATTTCCCGCAATTTTTGTGGGACCTACTGTAAAAAAGCCTATTCTTCTCAGCAAAATGGCCATACAGATTACACAAACCCAAAAAATGGTTGTGTGAATGAGGCTTTACGCACAGACAGAAAAGCACCTCCGTTGATTGAAGAACTAAACAATGAAACCAAACCAAATGGCAGTTTCTCCTTCTATAAAACTCAGAAATCTCTCCTTGAAGACCAATCCCACTAAAATTGTTAATATACTCAGCAAAATAGCTTTTTTCTCTGTATGTGAAGTCAAATATTACTCTCTTTTTTTCCACTGTTTCCTTCCTACCTTTAAAACAAGAGCAGATGGAGCTTGTGGATTTATAGACTTCTCTGAAAGCGGTCATTGAACCTGCTAAGTCCTTAAAACTAGCCAAAGTCTGGGGTCTGGGGTCTGGGGTCTGGGGTCTGGGGTCTAATGGCTTTTTTTTGCTCTCACTTTTTTTTTTTTTTTACAAGAAATAGTGATCAGTTTGGTCCCCCACCTAGTATACATTAATGCCCAATGCAATTTACCTTTCCTATATCCAACCTCCTTTGCCGCTGAAATCTCCATGGTATACAAGCACAACACTCTAATTATCTCAAAGTGTTTTTTTTCCATTTTTTAGATGTTGATGGTCTTTCCTCTGGATAGGTCATCAATATCAAATTAGTGATGGTCTAACATCTGAAGGACAGGTGATCAATATCTAAAATGTGAAAACCCCTTTAATTATCTTGCCATATCTTTATTAAATGTAGAAATGAAATAAACATTTTGTCCAAAATATTAGATTTTATTTGCTCTAACAGTGTCCTTATACTTTGAAACCAAACAGGCTTATCAACAAAGCAATTAATTCCTTCCCTTTATACAAGTCCCATTGCCATAGTCTGCAACACAGATTTCCCCTCCTCACAGTGTTCAATAGAAAAGAGCACAAGGCAAGGATGCCCTATTTCACCCATCCTTTTCATCCTGGCCATTGAACCTATAGCCATGCTTATCTGAAGTAATCCAGATATTAGAGGGGGCAAGGTTGAAGACATAAACCACAAATGAAATCTTCTGTCCCTGACTGAGCCCATCTCTTTACCCAACCTCCAACTAATGCTATCTAACTTTGCCTCCGTTTCGAGCCTCACAATTAATCCTATTAAAGAGGTTATCTCATGACAGACAATGGGGGAGTATCGCTAGGATATGCCCTCATTTTCTTATAGGTACGGGTCCCACCACCAGGTGGTAGCTGGAGGACTCCGATCCGGCCACCACCAAGCACGCTCCCCATAGAAGTGAATGGGAGCACATGGCGCATGACCAGCCACTGCTCCCATTCAATTCTATGAGCCCGAGGGAAATAGCCGAGCCAGCGCTCTGATTTTTTTGGTTGCCCCATAGAAAATTAATGGAGGGCGGCTGCGCATGTGCAGTGTGCCCTCCAACACTTTCGGGGCTCCGTTCTCGATATAGGTGTGGGTCCAGGCAGTGGGACCTGCACCTATAAGACAATGGGGGCTTATCCTAGAGATATGCCCCCATTGTCTGTGATGAGACAACCCCTTTAAGGCTATAGCTCTTAATATCTGTCACCTCTTTTTGAATATACTCTTTTAAAAGATAATTCCCAATCTAGATGGTCCGTCTCACACCTTTCTTACTTGAGCGTTAAGCTTTCTCCATCATCTTCAAAGTTATATTTTTCTCACTGACCCCCATCCCCTTGTGCTATATGGTTTATCTTGGCTTTGCTGGACTCCTGGAGGACTTTTAATATATACGTACTGGTTAAGTTGTGTTAATGTGATAAAAATTACATGACTTTCAAAATTATTGTATCTCTTCTACAAGTCTCTATACGAGTTATAATGTATGTAAGGTAACCCCCTGGCATACAATCACTTAAAAAAGCCAACCACATTACACGTACACAGAAATTAATAATTTGGTGTAGCACAAGAAATCAAAGGCAGGCTTCAAAGTGTCAGAACAAAACTGTACAATTGATAAATGCCCCCTTTATTTATAAAAAAAAAGGCATTGCTTTCCATAGCAAACAATGAGAGTTCAGCTTTTATTTCTTAAACAATTGTAGAAAAATAAAAGAAGTACAGTGATTTTCCCGGATGTATTTGTTTATGAATGTTTTAGATATTCACAGTATGGTTTTATGCAGATTTTCCTTTTTCGATTAATCATGTTGAAGTAATTACAATTTTTGTAAGTACTTATCTATAAGGTCATCAAAATGTCTATGCTTTCTAGGTGCTACTTCAGTGAAGAATCTTTATCATCAATCTCACAGTGAGACTCTTTCTAGAGAGGATGAAAATCCTGAAAATGTAATTTCTTCTGAATCTTTGGAAGAAGACACTCCTAATTTTTTCCCAAAGACCAATTCTAGAGGGCATGATGTCAACACTCAGTCAACAGAAGTTACTGATGACATGGAAACCACAACATTAATCCCTAAAATTTTAACACCAAGCCCAAGAAGACTATTTCGGCCAAATCGTTTTAATTCAAATGTTGGCAGAAGACCAATTATACCAAATTCATTGAATGTTGGACACAGAATTATTGGACGTAAACCTACACCACAACCTACAGTAGTAGTGGATGACAATGAAACTAAGGATTTAGAAACTGTTGACTCAGATGATGAAGACATAAAAAAAGATAAACATTCTTCTAAGACTGGTGAAGAAATATCTAATGAAAGAAGAGAGAATTTAAATGTAGATTTTGAAGATACACAGAGAAAAAATGTTGACCGTATGCATGATTTAGAAAAAGTCAAATCAACTTTGGAAAAAGCTAATCCAGCAAGGAAAAGACCAACATCTAAATTTTTGACACATGATCGCATAAATTCTGATCGTTATGATACTAAAGACAGACACTCAGATACAGGCTTGGTTGATTTAAAAACTAAAGCATTAAATGTTTATCGTTCATCAAAGATTTCCGACCACAAAACTAGAAAACACACAATGGGGAGAGGAGTTGTAAGAGAAGTTTCTTCAACGACTGTTTCTCCCACCTCTACAACAGCCATTAGTACTACTACAACTACTACTACAACTACTACAACAACTGCTGCTACAGCAGCTACCACAACTACTACTGAAGCACAATTGACAAGTAAACTTAATAAACAGAATGTAGTAGTCCCTCATAAAAAAGAAGAATCTTCTAGTAAACAGCAACACATCCCATCTTTTTCTGGAAAATCTGCTTTATCTCTACTAGAATACTACAGGAGAAGAAGTTCTCTGGTCAAAACTAATCTTGGAACTAAAATAGTATCTAATGGAGAGTCACAATTTCAGCCAGTAACTACTCAAACTACTGCATTAACTACAGCTATGACAACCACATTAGCTCCGAAGGTTATAGAAAAAGATAATCAAGGAAATTTACTAGATCTCTTTGCTAGGAAAGAAGATTCCTATAAACCATCATCTCATGCAAAGTCTGACCAAGAAATAGACAGACAAAAGTCAGAAGAAAGGCATTCGGCAATTGCTTCCACCACTAAAATTTCCAAGAAAGATGACAAGAAAATATCTGCAACCCCCAAGCAAAAGACAAGAACACATAAGCCAGTCAAAAAGAACTACGCTGGTAAAAAATCTGAGCCTCTGCCAGAAGTAATAACATCTAAAGAAGGACAAATTCCCTCCGTTGCCTCACATTCATATAGTGAAAAAACAAGTAATTCTTATAAAGAACACGAAGACCATTCAGAGGAAATAAAAAGGACACCCAATATATACAAAAAGCAAAGTTCAAGTTTAGCTCTTTACTCAAAACCAACAACTGAATCTAGCTTGGGTTCTGCAGTTTTACACAGCAACAGAAATGTTGACTCAGAGAAAACTTTTGAAAAACTTGGTCATGATTCTTCATCATTATCTCGTGGCTCTTTGGTGCAATCACATAATACTTTTGATATAGAAGAAGACAATGATAGCCAACATCAGGAAAGAATTTCTACATTGGACAAAGAGTCTCTCTCTCTTTCAAAGTCAAGACCAAATTATAGGACTCCGGGCAGTCTCATGCAGGAAAATGAAAGAAAATTGAGTAAGGTTTCATCTTCCAGAACAGATGTACCAGTTCAGCATGTTCCTGAATATTTAACAAAATCTGATTTTTCAACTTTAGACACAAAAGATGTTCTTTCAAAACAGCCCTCTTCTGAAAAAATGGAAAATCCCACATTACCTGCAAAAACAAGATTGTCTTCATACTCTAATGTTCGTTATGGTAAAAGCAGACAGAGAAATGGTAATAGTAACAACAACAAACAGTCTCTGGAAACATCTTTTACAAAGTTGGAAGATGAACGGACATTAAGTGCCCCCCCTACCCTAAAGGAAAATAGTCATAATTCCCCTGCAGTTTCTTCCTCTTATATGAATTCTAAAAGATTTGGTTTAAGGAGACCAACTACAACTATCTCTCCAACAAGTCGAACTCAAAGCACCACCAGAGCCTCACCTTATCGTTTACTTCCATCAGTGGCTCGACGACTGCATTATGGCAGATCACTAGTACATACAACTACAACTCCACCAACTACAACGCCTGCACGTACTGCTTCTCCAACCTATCATCTTTCATTGCTACGTCAAAGAATGCTTAATTCAAGATTAGGATCCCCATTACGAAGACAACTTACAAGGCCTTCTCAAAGACAAGGTAATAAACTCTTTCCTGATACATAAATTGTTGATCAAATTTCTAACCACATCAGAAATATTGTCTTGGTACACGCTTCTATAGTCAGTATATTATTAATTAAACATGCAATATCTGAAACATAAAAATGCTTGCTCTGTACAATGGAGGCTTAAAGAGGTTGTGCAGTCAGTAGATATTGATGACTTATCCTCAGGATAGGTCAATATTAGATCCGGTATCGGATTCCTCCAGTCAACGTTTTGAAGAGGAAGCGGTGCTTGTAAAATCACTGCGTCCTTTTCAAGATTACACTGCGTATTGTCTCAATTGTAGTGGTGGCACAGTGTAATTACAATTGCTTATCCCATGACAACTGCTCATCTGATTACTCTGTGCCACCAAGAAGAGCATGATTATGCACAGTGTATTCTTGAAGAAGAAGCAGCACCGCCTCCTTTTCAAACAGCTGATTGAAGGGGGTCCCGATTGTTGGACCACCACTGATATGATATTGATTAGCTATCCTGAGAATAGGCCATCAATATGTACACACTGCACAACCCCTTTAAAAAAACTTTGGACTGAGGAAAAACAAAAAGTAAAGCACTACATGACTGGCTTCATATTAAAGGAACACAAAACGCAGAGATTAATGATAAAAGTAAGCTGGATATAAAGTTGACCACATTGTTTGGCCGTAGGATTTTCCTGTAAAAATCTGGTAGACAATAATTTAACTTTCTCCTGATCTATTCCATTGTCAACTGGGAAATGGACAAGCAGTAGGGTTTTGGCCAAGGGCATGACTTAACAATCTTTGCCACCTGTTACATAAAGAACAGTTAGGCAAGGTGTCCAGTTGCAGCCAGTTGTCTTACATGACTAAGAAAGAGGAGGGGGTAAATTAATATTCTGCTGGGACACATATAAAAAAAATATGCTCTACTACATCACATATGTACATGGGTCATAAATATCAGTCCAGTGGGGATCCGACACCCAGAACTCACACCGATCAGCTTTTTTTGGCAGCTGCTGGCACCAAATAACTAAACAGTGGACATAACCTGATGCAGAAAACAGCTGCTAGGTGGGAGAGCTGGGTGTCGGACCACTAAAGAGCTGAAATAAGTGACCTGTCTAAAAGCTGGAATACACTCTTAAAGGCCCATTTATACTGCCCAAACATTGGGCAGGTCATCGCTAACAAGCGCTCGTAGGGACACTCCTTAGCAATATTCTGCCGGTGTATAGGTGCAGACAATTAACCGATAAAAGAGCGAAACGCTTCTTCATCAGGTAATTGGATCTTTCATGTGGTCACCTAAAACATTGTTTATCAGCAGCAGATCATGATGTCTAAACAGCACTCTGCTGCCGGCAAGCAATGATTTGGTATGGGGACAAACTATGGCATTAGCGATCGCTCCTCCCCATACTGTGGAGGAGATCGCTGCATGTAAATGTAGCAGTCTCCTTCACTGATGAGAAGACGATTGTAAAGTGGCCTAAAGACAATAACGCAGGTGTGAAAGAGCCCTTAATGGAGCATCTACCAGTTTTATTGTTTTTAACTGTTTATATATGCCTTTGTTTGAAATGATAGTCTTATGATAAAGGTGCTCTATTCAGACAAAGCATTGTAATCAAGGTGTTTCTGGACAAATATATACAAAACTTTTCAATATCGTCTACATTCATTTTACCCTCAGAGTCAGATGGTGAATCTGAAAATGAATGAGAGTAGTATTTTGAAATATGTTATTTTTTAAGTTAAATTATACAATCCAATTTAGTTGATTTAAACAACTTCTGGTAACTGCTACTCAGGGACAGTGTTGGTGTTACTGGGACTGACAAGTATCATGTCTGTAGTTATTCTCTTAATGCTTTTGAATTTAAGTCATTGTGCCTTTTTTCCAGGTAATAATGGAACACCAAATCTGTCTTCAAGGCTTAATACTAATGGGAACACACCATCTTCAAATAGTGGGAGCTTTAGTGGACAGAGGATGATTTATGGTCCAGAAGGAACAAAGTGGGTAGGGCAACCTTCTCTATAAATATATACTCAAGATGAATAGTAATGATACATCCATAGCATTCTGTCCCCTACTTATTTCTTCAGTGACAAGAGTCCAGGTCATTATAACTGCGCAAGTTAAAGCGATTTTCTGGATTTAGGATGTAGTTTGCCTCTCCTCAGGATTGGTTATACATAGCAGATTGGTGGGAGGCTGACTCTTGAAACCTCTGGCAGTCAGCTGTTTGAAGGGTCTTTGGTGCTCCTGCAAACAATGTGGCCTCTTCATTGTTTGCATGGGGCCATTTACCTTCACTCCATCTATTTAGTAGCAACACTGCAGAGTATTGCAAATCTTGTGGCTATGAACCATTGAATAAGGATTGAATATCTGAAAAAAACAGAAGCCAAGCCATGCTGGCCAGAGTCTGTGTTGGACTCTTTTTTTTAAATGTGGATCTAATAAAGATGGCATTTTAATGGAACTCTGCTCAGTGCTGGACTTTTTGTGTTTTGACTGTAGTATATTACAGTTTCATCCCATTCAAGTCAGCTAACTGAAGCTGCAATACCCTGCATCGCCACTACTAAGTAGGTAGCATACATGTATACCAAGGTAATCTATGAAGAGGTTACAACACTTCAACAAGCATCGCAGCCCCTTCAAGGAACTGATCGAGGGACTTGTGATTTGTCCCAAGATCTGATATTGAACCCAGAAAATGCTTTTAAAGGGCTTCTGTCAGCCCACTAAACTGTTTTTTTTTTTTGTTTAATAATAATCCCTACACTGCGAGCTCTGCATACATAAGTAAAATAATAATTTTCGTTCAGTAGAATTTGATAAAACGCTATTTTTATAATATGTAAATTACCCCTCTACCAGCAAGTAGGGCGGCTACTTGCTGGTAGCAGCCGCATCCTCCGACCCTAATGACGCCCCCTCCGCATTGTGATTGACAGGGCCAGGGAACGGAATCGTTCTCTACTGGCCCTGCCTGTTTTCATTCAATATCTGGCGCCTGCGCCGCGGCCGTACCTATCTTGAATCTGCGCAGGCGCACTGAGAGGCGGCCACTCACTCGGCCGCTCGCTCCTCAATGCGCCTGCGCCGGGTGTAGATGTGACGTCATCGGCGCAGGCGCATTGAGGATGGAGCGGCCGAGTGAGTGGCCGCCTCTCAGTGCGCCTGCGCAGATTGAAGATAGGTACGGCCGAGGCGCAGACGCCAGATATTGAATGAAAACAGGCAGGGCCAGCAGAGAAAGATCCCGTCCGCTGGCCCTGTCAATCAACAAGCGGAGGGGGCGTCATTACGATCGGAGGATGCGGCTGCTACCAGCAAGTAGCCGCCCTACTTGCTGGTAGCAAGGTAATTTACATATTATAAAAATAGCGTTTTATCAAATTCTACTGAACGAAAATTATTATTTTACTTATGTATGCAGAGATCGCAGTGTAGGGATTATTATTAAACAAAAAAAACGGTTTAGTGGGCTGACAGAAGCCCTTTAAAGGGTTTTCCACCTTTGTTATATTGATAACCTTTTCGCTAGCTCATCATCATCAGATTGGCGTGGGTCCAACACCCAGCACCACCATAATTTTTTTTGTCATTCATTTTTTGGCATTAATAACATGATAACTTTATTCTCTGGGTCAGTACAATTACAGCTATACCAAATGCATATAGTGTTTTTTATGTTTTACTACTTTTATGCATTAAAACCCCTACATTTTTATTTCTACAGAGTTGTGTGAGGGCTTGATTTTTGCGAAATGCCTTGTAGTTTCCATTGGTATAATTTTGCAGTACATACTTTGTGATCGCTTTTAAAAAAAATTTGGTGGTGAATAAGCAAAAAGAAGCAATTCTGGCATTTTTAATATTTTCTTTTTACAGCGTTCACCGTACTGGATAAATTACATGATAATTGCGTAGTGTGGGTGGTCATGGACACTGTGATACCAAATATGTGGATATTTAACTTTTGATATTTTTTCCACAGAAATGGAACAAACATACTTTTTAATTTTTTTTATTTAATCTTTTCTTTTACTTTAACCATTTAACAGTCCCACAAGGGGACGATTTCTGTAGTGCATTGTATTTTAATGTCAGTTCTATACTGACAGTCACCAGCAGTCTGCGCCAGAGAGCCATTGCCTGCTGGGAAACTCTGGAGGCCGGCCTAGGACCTTCACTAGGCGCAGCCTGCCTTCACTGACTTCAGCACCATGCGATCTTGTTTGCAGCGTGCCGTTGGGAGAAAGAGGGAGTCCACTTCCTCTGTAACAGCTTACATGCTGCAGGCACTTTTGCCTGTTCATACATGGAACACAAATTGCTAAGTAAATTAGAGAAAGAGGAAATAATTAATCTGTACAGTATTTTAAATAAATAAAACAAATTGCACAGGTATGAATTTTTAGTTTATAATTTAATACCTCAACAGCCCTGATTTGTGTTGCAACTTTCAGTTTCCCATCAAAGGCATTGATGGCATTAACAGCATGTGCATCCCGTATTCGTATGTCCGCAAGTCTGTTCCGCCAAAAAATAGAACATGTCCTATTCTTGTCCATTTTGCGGACAAGGACAGGTATTGTTACAATGGACCCCGCAAAAAAAACGGGTGTAACACGGAGATCACACGGATGTCATTCATTCTTTTTGTGGATCTGTCTTTTGCAGACCACAAAATACATACGTTTGTGTGCATGAGCCCTAACTGGGGAATGAACAGAACACTTACAGGGTGACCTCCTTTTTATTTTTTTAGTCCCAGATGCACTAATTCTGTGACTCTTCTTCTGCTATCCAAGATGGCTGTACTGCTTCTCGAGATTCAGTTTGGATCTGGTTCGCAGAATTTTAGAAAAAGTTCGGTTCGGACCCAAATTAGTTCGACCCGAACCAAAGTTGTTCAAATTGCCCTGAATGTTGTTATATAACCCCCTCTAGCCTTCTAGGACTCATATTTTTTTAGGAAAACGTGGAAATCTCTATTTGTTTGATTTTTTAACCCTCCCCAAGCTCTGGCATGCATAGCTGGGGCTAAACGCACGTTTGACAGTCTTAACATACAGTGTGTTTAAAAACACACCGAGTGTTATGCTTTTTTATATTCCCAAAATGTCCAAAAAATGGTCTCTTACTGGGGGCAGATGTTGTTTAAACACACACAGTGTTATGGGATAAAAAAAAGTGGCTTGCGGGGCCCAAGTCTCCAAAAATGATGCCTTCAAAGAGTTTGAATGTCTACCCATATGACACGCACAAGTGTTGATTGTCACAAGAAAAAGTAGCTTGTTGTGAACGAGCCTATAAAAATTCTCACTTTTAATTGGGAGCAGCAACACTGCAGTGTGGATATGGAAAGGGTACGGATATATTGATGTGGCCACAATAGTAACAGAAGCAGAAGCAGCATAGCATGGAACATACAAGGCTGTCTATGGATAGTAGTAATAGTAGTAGTAGTGGTAGCAGTAGTAGTGGTAGTAGTGGCAGATGCTTTGTGTTAATGGTGTTGGGAGTAGGGGATTAGCAGCAAGGAGCAGCAGCAGCTGAGGCAGCGGTAGCCATATGGTACATGTTGGAAAGCAAGTCCCAGCATGATGGAGGCAGCAGCAGCCTTATGCAAGATGATAGTTATCAGGCTGCCGCAGTGGCATTATGGCGGCAGCAGCTGTACAGAACATGATGGTTGGTAGGTCGCAACAGTGGCATTATAGAGTGGTAGCATGATGGAGGCGGCAGCAGCCATACAGAACATGATGGTTGTCAGGTCGCAGCAGTGGCATGATGGCGGTGGTGGCATGATGGAGGCATCAACATCAGCAGCAGTCGTACAGAACATGATGGTTGGCAGGTTGCAGCAGTGGCATAATGGTGGCAGTGGCATTATGGAGGAGATAGCAGAAGCAGCCGTACAGAACATGATGGTTGGCAGGCTGCAGCAGTGGCATGATGGAGGCAGGCAGGCAGAAACAGAGGCAAGATGGGGCACTGCCAGCAAGGCCAGATTTATTCATCATCCTCAGACGGTGGAATGTGAAAATCCTCCCTAAGGCTACTATCACACTAGTGTTTGTATTTTCCAATATTGAGATCCGTCATAGGGTCTCAATACTGGAAAAAAACACTTCAGTTTTGTCCACATTCATTGTCAATGGGGACAAAAAGTAACTGAACAGAACGGAATGCTCCAAAATGCATTCCGTTCCGTTTTCATACCAGCATGCTGCCGTTTGCTTTGCATCATGGGATGCAGAGAAAAACTGATTCGTCATGACCCACAATGCAAGCCAATGGGTACACAATCTGACACAATAGAAAACGGATCCATCTCCCATTGACTTTTAATGGAGTTCATGACGGATCCGTCTTGGGTATGTTAAAGATAATACAACCGGATCCTTTCATAACGGACGCAGATGGTTGTATTATCAGCAACGGAAGCGTTTTTGCTGAACCCTGCTTTTTGACAAAAGTGATGTTTTAGACATTGGAGGTGGACATCTTGGTCCGTTTGGATGTCACCACACCCCTCGCGGCACTGAAAAACCTCTCCGAAATGACACTGGAGGATGGGCAATAAAGAAGAAAGAGAGCGTGCTGTGCCAGTTCAGGCCACTGTCCCAGTCTGCCTGCTCAGCAATCCATGGGTTCAGGGAACAGGATATGCGCCAGAGACTGGCCAGAGTTTAGTTAGGCCTAAACGTGGGCGGAAAAACTGTTACATCATGTTGAGGAGACTGAAATGGCTGGTATGAAAGTAATTTGTCCTTCCTTTGTGTGAAGGGAAAAATTCCCTCATTTAGATTTAATAGTGAGGGTCTAAAAGCATGGCTCTCCAGTAATCATGAGACTGCTTGATGTCACCAAACCTATCATTGCGTAAGCAAGCAAGTCTACAGGTCGCCATTCTGGCCAGCGTCCCCAAGGAGCTAGTTCTTTCTACTTCTGCCCCCTACTGACACAATTGGGTGTCGTGGCCAGTGTCACCGTCATCATCATCATCATCATCCTCTTTCTCCTCCATCTCTGACTCCTCTTTTTATTTCTCAAGTGGCAGCACCTCCTCCTCCTCGACCATGGAGGAGGAGGAGGTGCTGCCAGTTAATGCAAGATCCATTAGCTGTTTTTCTTCCTTTGTCGCCACCTGTTGCATGAGCGTCAGTGTCTCTTCAAAAATACATATGAGGAGTATAAGGGACAACTGAAGTATGAATGGCATGAGCTGCCATTGCCCGACCTGGAAACAAAACATGCTCCCTGCTGAGGCGGTCTGGTGCATGACACAATTGTTCACGGCTTTCAGCTGCTCGTACAATGTGCAATGTTGAATTCCAGCGAGTTGGAACATCGCGGATTAAGCAGTGTAGCTGCAGTCCACTGCAGAGGCTGCAAGCCCAGGAGAGCGTTCCTCACCATGTGAGAAAGACTGAAAAGAGGTACAGTCTCCTGGACATTGCCAGCACCTTGCACAAGCCAGTGCATTTTTTTTTAATATGGCCATGCAGGGAGCATGTGTTATTTCCCCCAAGGTTCATGGAGGCCTATTGTTGCTGACCACCTTGCCCAGTTGGAGTCAGCAGAATGACAGCCAGTGGGATGTTTGCTGCTTGATGTACTTTAGCTGCAACTGATCACTTGTGTAGCTACTGTTGGCTAGGCTCTGGCTATTTTTTGGGAGATACAGTGGATATAAAAAGTCTACACACCCCTGTTAAAATGTCAGGTTTCTGTGATGTAAAAAAATGAGACAAAGATAAATCATTTCAGAACTTTTTCCACCTTTAATGTGACCTATAAACTGTACCACTCGATTGAAAAAATAAACTGAAATCTTTTAGGCGGAGGGAAGAAAACTAAAAAAATTAAAAATAATGTGGTTGCATAAGTGTGCACACCTTCTTATAACTGGGGATGTAGCTGTGTTCAGAATTAAGCAATCACATTCAAAATCATGTTAAATAGGAGTCAGCATACACCTGCCACCATTTAAAGTGCCTCTGATTAACCCCAAATAAAGTTCAGCTGCTCTAGTTGGTCTTTCCTGAAATTTTCTTAGTCGCATCCCACAGCAAAAGCCGTGGTCTACAGAGAGCTTCAACAGTGACATTACCAAGAACTGGACGTCCCTCCAAAATTTATGAAAAGACGAGAAGGAAACTGGTCTGGGAGGCTACCAAGAGGCCTGCAACAACATTAAAGGTGCTGCAGTAATATCTGGCAAGTACTGACTGTGTGGTACATGTGACAACAATCTCCCATTCTCTTCATATGTCTGGGCTATGGGGTAGAGTGGCAAGACGAAAGCCTTTTCTTACGAAGAAAAACATCCAAGCAAGGCTACATTTGGCAAAAACACACCTGAAGTCTCCCAGAAGTATGTGGGAAAAGGTGTTATGGTCTGATGAAACCAAGGTTGAACTTTTTGACCATAATTCCAAAAGATATGTTTGGTGCAAAAACAACACTGCACATCACCAAAAGAACACCATACCCACAGTAAAAACATGGTGGTGGCAACATCATGCTTTGGGGCTGTTTTTCTTCAGCTGGAACTGGGGCCTTAGTTAACCTGTTTAGGACATAGGGCGTACCGGTACGCCCTCATTTCCCGGTCCTTAAGGACACAGGGCGTACGGGTACGTCCTATGTATTTCCGATCACCGCTGGTAATCGGAATAAGGTGCCTGCTCAAATCATTGAGCAGGCACCTTGGCTAAATGCGAGGAAGGGGGGTCCCGTGACCTTCCCGTGTCGGCGATCGCCGCAAACCGCAGGTCAATTCAGACCGGCGGTTTGCGGTTTTACCTTATGCGGCGGGGGGCGGCTGTGCCATCGGGTCCCCATGCGGCTGTAGGGGGGACCCGATGGCATGGAAGGCAGCGCGATGCCTTCCTGAGGCATCTGCGTTGCCTTCCGGTGACGAGCCTGTGAGATCCAGCCCCCTGGATCTCACAGGCCGGAAGCTGTATGAGTAATACTCACTGTATTATTCATACAGCCAATGCATTCCAATACAGAAGTATTGGAATGCATTGTAAAAGGGATTAGACCCCCAAAAGTTGAAGTCCAAAGTGGGACAAAAAATAAAGTAAAAAAAAAGTTTAAAAATAAAGTTTTCCCCCCAAAAAATTAAGTTTCAAGTAAAAATAAACGAAAATGTCATTTTCCCAAAATAAAGTAAAAAAAAAATAGAGAAAAAAAAAAGTTGACATATTAGGTATCACCGCATCCGTATCGACTGGCTCTATAAACATATCACATGACCTAACCCCTCAGATGAACACCGTAAAAAAAAAAAACTGTGCTAAATAAACCATTTTTTTGTCACCTTACATCACAAAAAGTACAACAGTAAGCGATCAAAAAGGCGTATGCCCACCAAAATAGTACCAATCTAACGTCACCTCATCCCGCAAAAAATGAGCCCATACCTAAGACAATCGCCCAAAAAATTAAAAAACTATGGCTCAGAATATGGAGACACTAAAACATAATTTTTTTTGTTTTAAAAAAGCTGTTATTGTGTAAAACTTAAGTAAATTTAAAAAAGTATACATATTAGGTATCGCCGCGTCTGTATCGACCAGCTCTATAAAAATATCACGTGAGCTAACCCCTCAGATGAACACCGTAAAAAAATAAAAATAAAAACTGTGTAAAAAAAGCCATTTTTTGTCATCTTACATCACAAAAAGTGTAATAGCAAGCGATAAAAAAGTCATATGCACCCCAAAATAGTTCCAATCGAACCTTCATCTCATCCCACAAAAAATAAGACCCAAAAACTGAAAAAACACTAAAATATGTTTTTTTTGTTTCAAAAATGAAATCATTGTGTAAAACTTACATAAATAAAAAAATAGTATACATATTAGGTATCGCCACGTCTGTGACAACCTGCTCTATAAAAATACCACGTGATCTAACTTGTCAGATGAATGTTGTAAATAATAAAAATATAAAAACTGTGCCAAAACAGCTATTTCTTGTTACCTTGCCTCACAAAAAGTGTAATATAGAGCAACCAAAAATCATATGTACCCTAAACTAGTACCAACAAAACTTCCACCCTATCCCATAGTTTCTAAAATGGGGTCACTTTTTGGAGTTTCTACTCTAGGGGTGCATCAGGGGGGCTTCAAATGGGACATTGTGTCAAAAAACCAGTCCAGCAAAATCTGCCTTCCAAAAACCGTATGGCATTCCTTTCCTTCTGTGCCCTGCCATGTGCCCGTACAGCAGTTTACGACCACATATGGGGTGTTTCTGTAAACTACAGAATCAGGGCCATAAATATTGAGTTTTGTTTGGCTGTTAACCCTTGCTTTGTAACTGGAAAAAAAATATAAAAATTGAAAATCTGCCAAAGTGAAATTTGGAAATTGTATCTCTATTTTCCATTCATTCTTGTGGAACACCTAAAGGGTTAACAAAGTTTGTAAAATCAGTTTTGAATACCTTGAGGGGTGTAGTTTCTTAGATGGGGTCAAGTTTATGGAATTTCTACTCTAGGGGTGCATCAGGGGGGCTTCAAATGGGACATGATGTAAAATAAAACAGTCCAGCAAAATCTGCCTTCCAAAAACCGTATGACATTCCTTTCGTTCTGCGCCCTGCCGTGTGCCCGTATAGCAGCTTACGACCACATATGGGGTAAACTACAGAATCAGGGCCATAAATATTGAGTTTTGTTTGGCTGTTAACCCTTGCTTTGTAACTGGGAAAAAAAATATAAAAATGGAAAATCTGCCCAAAAAGTGAAATTTTGAAATTGTATCTCTATTTTCCATTATTTCCTGTGGAACACCTAAAGGGTTAACGACGTTTGTAAAATCAGTTTTGAATACCTTAAGGGGTGTAGTTTCTAGAATGGGGTCATTTTTGGGTGGTTTCTATTATGTAAGCCTCACAAAGTGACTTCAGACCTGAACTGGTCCTTAAAAAGTTGGTTTTTGAAAATTTCTGAGAAATTTCAAGATTTACTTCTAAACTTCTAAGCCTTGTAACGTCCCCCAAAAATAAAATGTCATTCACAAAATGATCCTAACATGACGTAGACATATGGGGAATGTAAAGTAATAACTATTTTTGTAGGTATTACTATGTATTATAGAAGTAGAGAAATTGAAACTCGGGAATTTGCTAATTTTTCAAATTTTTGGCAAATTTGGTATTTTTTTATAAATAAAAATTATTATTTTTTTACTCTATTTTACCAGTGTCATGAAGTACAATATGTGCCGAAAAAATAGTCTCAGAATGGCCTGGATAAGTCAAAGCGTTTTAAAGTAATAACCACTTAAAGTGACACTGGTCAGATTTGCAAAAAATTGCCTGGTCCTTAAGGTAAAATAAGGCTGTGTCCTTAAGGAGTTAAGCTAGAGGGAATTATGAACAGTTCCAAATACCAGTCAATATTGGCACCAAACCTTCAGGCTTCTGCTAGAAAGCTGAACATGAAGAGGAACTTCATCTTTTAGCATGATAACGACCCAAAGCATACATCCAAATCACCAAAGGAATGGCTTCACCAGAAGTAGATAAAAGTTTTGGAATGGCCCAGCCAGAGCCCAGACCTGAATCCAATTGAAAATCTGTGGGGTGATCAGAAAAGGGCTGTGCACGGGAGATGCCCCCTCATTCTGACAGATTTGGAGTGTTTTTGCAAAGAAGAGTGGGCAAATCTTGCCAAGTCAAAATGTGTCCTGCTGATAGACTCATACCCAAAAAGACTGAGTGCTGCAATAAAATAAAAAAATAAAAAGGTGCTTCAACAAAGTATTAGTTTAAGGGTGTGCACACTTATGCAACCATATTATTTTATTTTTATATTTTTTCTTCCCTCCGCCTAAAAGATTTCAGTTTGTTTTTCAATTGAGTTATACAGTTTATAGGTCACATTAAAGGTGAAAAAAGTTCTGAAATTATTTATCTTTGTCTCATTTTTTTACATCACAGAAACCTAACATTTTAATAGGGGTGTGTAGACTTTTTATATCCACTGTATGTGGCCTCTTCTCTTTATTGCTGCTGCCACTGCCCTTCTCCACTAATGTTGCCTCCTGCTCAGCACCCCAATCACCACACCACCACTGTTACCACCATCATCAACACAGGTATGCATGAGGTTCCCAGATTCTACCCAACCTCCTCCTCAGGGCAGCCCAAATTGTTATGGCTCTCACACAAGTCATCAACAGGGAGACTATCTTGACTATCTGCTGTAGGGCATGGTTAGGTTTTATTGCCAGGTGCCCCTCTAGGAAAGGGAAGTGAAGACTGAGTGGGCTCCACTGAAAGCCTTCTTTGTAGCTGCAAGAAGGAGGAGAAGGAGGAACGCTGTGACCTCTGGTTCCAAGGAACAGTGTCGGACTCCAAAGTTTCCTCCACATCATCCTGCTGTGACTGAGAGGAGTGAGCCATCCAATCCACAGTCTCATCCTCTTTCTCCTCAACAATAATGTTGCACTTTTCCAAAGCCAGCAGGGACAACTGCGGCTTACTCTACTTCTGTCTAGATAGCTGGTGCTGCTACCCACATTCTAGTTCTAGGTCTTTTGTTTGGAACCCTTCTATAGCCCTGACATTTTTGGGCCTCTCAGATAATGTTGTTCACTACTTGTGAAATAATTATGTATATATGCAGGTTTCGTTAAATTGAACACTCCCCAAAAAAATAATAATAATCCAACCGCATGGATATAAAATAAACAGAAGATTATGGGCCAGGCCTGATGCTCAATGTCACATTAAAACTCACAGGTACCGTATTTTTCGCCCTATAAGACACACTTGTCCATAAGATGCACCTAGGTTTTTGAGGAGGAAAATAAGAAAAAAAATATTTTTAACCAAAAGGTGTGCTTTTGGTGGGTTTGAACTAATGGCGGTCTGTGCATGACACTATTATGAGGGATCTGTGGATTACGCACTGTTATGGGGTGGGGGATTTGTGGATGGCACTGTTGTGGGGGGATCTGTGGATGGCACTGTTATGTGGGGGATCTGTGGATGGCACTGTTATGGGGGAGCTGTGGATGGCATTATAATGGGGGGTCTGTGGATGGCATTATGATGGTGGGGGGGATCTGTGGATGGCATTATGATGGTGGGGGGATCTGTGGATGAAATTATGATGGTGGGGGGGGGATCTGTGGATGGCATTATGATGGGTGGATCTGTGGATGGCACTGTTATGGGGTGGTGGATCTGTGGATGACACTGCTATATGTGTCATCCACAGATCTCCCCATAACAGTCCCATCGACAGATTCCCCCATCATAATGCCATCCACAGACACCCCCCCCATCATTATCCCATTCACAGATTCCTAGGTGGGGAGAGTGGCGGGGCCGTGCAGGCACTGTACTCTGGCCCCGCAGCTCAGTATGTAATGTATTATACGTAGTGTTAATCATCAGATCTAAACTAAATAATGATGCGCTCCCCCTGCTCCCCATGTACTTACCGGTACACATGTCACGCTCCTGTAGTAAGCACTAGCATCTAGCAGGCAGGCCGGGCGGCCGTAACTCACTGAGGTCACGTGCCTGCTCCGCCTACTTTATTCATAAAGTAGACGGAGCAGGCACGTGGCCTCAGTGAGTTACGGCCGCCCGGCCTGCCTGCTAGCTGCTAGTGCTTACTACAGGAGCGTGACATGTAAGTACGGTACACATGGGGAGCAGGGGGAGTGCATTATTATTCAGTTCAGATCTGATGATTAACACTGCGTATACCGGTAATACCGGTATACCTGCACGGCCCCGCCGCTCTCCCCGCCTACTACAGTCCCTCCTCCCTCCTCACTAATACATCGCAGTCTGCGATGTAAATTGCCAGCATTCGCCCCATAAGATACAGGGGCACTTTTCCCCCACTTTTGGGGGGAAAAAAGTGCGTCTTATGTTGCGAAAAATACAGTGAATTGCTGCCCTAGCCTGTTCAATGCTACACTGATCACTAGTGTTGAGCGAATTGTAACATCCAAAGTGAAATTCAATATGAAGGTTTAGGAAAAATTGGATTCGCCACACATTCAAATTTATTTGCGCTTTGTGGTAACAAAACTTTTTTTTCTAAAATGGCGGCTGCACGTGTTACACAGTGAAAGTAAGGAGGCCTGAGAATGCAAGATCACCCTTAATGCCGTGCAGCCAGCTAATCCGCTGTTAGCCACCCCCCTATGATGTGACGGCCCTATAAAACCTTAATCCAGAGCAATCTCCATAATTTCACTGAGCATATGGAGAGACGTGGCAAGCAGTCATGTGCTAGGGACAGTGTTGCTAAAAATAGTTTTAAAAAGAATATTAGAGAATGAGAGTGCAGGGAGAGTACAGGGACAGTGCAAGGGGATAATAGGGAGAGTTGTTTGAGACTGTAGGGAGTGGATAGGAAGACTGCAGGTTGAGTGTAATCGCCGCGTGAATCTAGTTCAAAATTGATAGTTAATCTGTTATTTTACTGATAGACTTACTGTGCGTCAATATTAAAGAGCAGTCTAATATATTGCCACGTGCATCTGGTTCAACTGCTGCCACATTCATAGTTAATCCGTTACTTCATAGATATACTTACTTTGTCCCAGTATTGAAGGGCAGTCTACTATATTGCTGCGTGCATCTGGTTCAACTGCTGCCACATTCACAGTAAGGGTCCATTCACACGTCCGTTTTTTCTTTCCTGATCTGTTCCGTTTTTTGCGGAACAGATCTGGACCAGATCTGGACCCATTCATTTTCAATGGGTCCTGAAAAAAAACGGACAGCTCAATGTCTGATTTTTTTTCAGGACCCATTGAAAATGAATGGGTCCAGATCTGGTCCAGATCTGTTCAGCAAAAAACGGAACAGATCAGGAAAGAAACAACGGACGTGTGAATGGACCCTTAAAGTCTGTTACTTTATAGATAGAATTACTGTGCCTCAGTATTAAAGAGCAGTCTAATATATCGCCACGTGCATCTTGTTCAACTGCTACTACATTCATAGTTAATCCATTACTTTATAGATACAGTAGACTTACTGTGCCTCAGTATTAAAGGGCGGTCTAATAAATTGCCACGTGCATCTTATTCAACTAATGCCACATTCTTAGTTACACTACTGATGCAGTTACTGTACACTATGGCCAATAGTTGTCTGGGACCTCCAAAGGGACACACAGTGGCAAAAATGTTGCTGTTGCCGGCACAACTAGCAGCAAAAGAAGAAGGGGGTGGTAGAAGCCACAGCAACAGGCCAGAGCTGCCCTTGTTATCCAGCGGTTGTATTTTGACCAAGAATCCAGCTGTACTGGAATGGTTGACTTGCTTTTCAACATTATCTCAAGTGACAACAGATACACACAGCCAGGAATCAGTGGGTTCCTCTGGCATCATTTTAAGTTGGCATGGCCCAGGAACTTCCTCTGTGCCCTCACCTATCCTAAACCTGCCTCTTGCTTTTGCGGCTCTTCTGCTAGCCAAGTAATGTATGCCGCTGGCTCTACTCCGCTGCAGACTTCTCTAGGCATGCAACTACCGATGATGACAGTCGGGTGGGAGCACATGTTGCGAAAGGTCAGGGATGTGTGCTAGAGAGAGGCGAGGGAGACATAAGTGATGACCAAACAGATGTAGATGATGATGTAGCCCAGGGATGGCCAACCTGAGGCTCTCCAGCTGTTGCAAAACTACAACTCCCAGCATGCCCAGACTACCTACAGCTATCAGCCTATAGCAGGCCATGGTGGGAGTTGTAGTTTTACAACAGCTGGAGAGCCACAGGTTGGCCATGCCTGATGTAGCCGATCACACCTGGGAGCCGAGTGAAGGGAGGGCATCGTCATCATCAGGGGCGAGGGTGGCAGAGTGCCCATGAGACAGCAGAGTGGAAGTGTGCCATGAAATAGCACGGTAAAAGCATGCCCATGAGACAGCAGGCAGAGATCTGCAGCCAAACGCTGGAGGGGTACACCATCTGCTACTCGGGAGACTACTACCTGTCAGGAACACACTAGCAGGGCACAGGTTCATAAAAGCAGAGGCAGGCAGGCATCATGCAGTGGTGGGGGGAAAATTCCATACTTGACATTGTGGGAATTTTTCATCAAGTCGCTAGGGTGCTAATGTTCGCACGACGGCCCTGCGTTAACACATGGAGCATCACCATAAAGTGGCGTGGGAAAACCATGCCACTCATTTAGTGTTTCAGCCTGATGCAGAATCCACTGGATCTCCCAACGGCCTGCACACCCTCTCCAACAGTCAGGGCTTGACGATGTCAGCAGAAGGAAGCTATCAGTCCTTCCCTTCGACTTTAATGTGATCTATTGCTTCTGATGCTCCTCCTCCTACACCTTGTCACTTGGTTCGACAGCAATCAATCACCGAGGCGATTGCAAAAAGACAACAGTGTGCGTGCACTCATCCAACGGCGCAGAAGCTGAATGTGCACCTGGCCAAATTGGGGCCAGTCCTTGGGCCTCTCAATGCTGACCTATGGAGTTGTAACTATGGTCAAGGTCAATATATGGTGTTCACAGCCCACTGGGTAAATGTCGTTCCAGCCAGCCACACCAGCAACTTGTCCAGGTGATGGCAATGCTGTCTCCGCGTTGTAATCGTGAAATATGTGCCAATGTCCTCCTCTGCTTTCTCATCCTCCACCTTGTCCTCACCTCCCAACTAGGCACAGTTTAAAGTGGTCTTACATCATATTACCTATGCAAAGCTAAGCGTTGTCATGCGGTTTTGCACCTGGTCAGCCTTGGCAAACTGAGCCACATCGGGGAGAAACTGCTCACCATCATCAATGAAGAAATCGAACACTAGCTGTCTCCTCGCCAACTGGTGATAGGAACCATGGCTACTGATAATTGGAAGAACATTTTGTCTGTGCTGCATCAGGAAGGGCTGACCCATGCTCCCTGCATGGCACACGTCTTCGATCTTGTTGTCACATGGTTCCTAAAGTCTTCCACTTAACTGCAAGAACTATTAAAAATGTCCAGAAAACTGTGCATGCGCTTCAGACACTGTTACCATGCAAATTATGCTCTCCTTGAGCTTCAAAGGAAAAATGCTCTAACCCAACATTGCCTGATATGCGACGTTTCCACCTGTTGGAACTCCACTCTAGATATGTTCGACCGCCTGTACGAGCAGAGGAAGGAGGTCAATGATTTTCTAATGCTGGAGAGAGACAGGTTTACTCCCTGGTGTAACCTCCATGTTAGCTAGTGGCAGCTCATGCGTGACACATGCCATTTGCTCAGGCCCTTTGAGGAGGCCACTTTATTTATACACAACTAGGTGGTTTATCTGCCAAAGCGACAGGAGAGGAGCAGGAGGAGCATGAGGAGCTGGAGGGCCAAGACAAAGATGACGCAGATGACCCAGACAGACTGTGGAAGTATGCAGTGGAGATGGAGACAGGAGCAAAAGACCAGATGCATGCTGTCATGTTTGTGTAGTGATAGCCGCATTGTCAGGATTCGGCAAAGGGATGACTACTGACTATCCACGTTGTTAGACTCTTGCTACTGGTCAAAAATTAGGGCATTTTTTAGACCTTCTGAGAGAGATGCAAACATTGATTACTATAGAGACATGCTGTGTAGTTGGTTGGTCACTGCCTACAAGCGCCATTGCCCATCCTCAGGAAGGTCTTACTGGGTGAACCCTCTGTGCTCACGCTCGACTGCCATGACTAGTGTGTGTGTGTATGTGTGTGGGGGGGGGGTGACGGGGGGGGGGGGGGGTGACGGGGGTTCAAGAGCTGCACCGTCTCCATATGCAGCGCCTACTGAAGAAACAACCCAGAACAGCGGGACAGCAGAATCTCAACCAGCAGGTGATGGTATACTTGGACTGCACCCTGTCATCCATGATCCAAGATCCCCTGGACTACTGGGCATGCAAACTTGAAGTGTGGCCTCAACTGGCCGAGTTTGCCATTGGCATGCTTTCCTGCCCAGACAGTAGTGTGGCATCGGAGCTGCTGTTCAGTGTGGTGGGGGGCATAGTTACCCCTAAGAGAACTCACCTTTCTGCCCAAAATGTTGAGAGACTAACCTTCATAAAGTTGAATCAGACATGGATCAACCAGGATTTCCAATGCAATAGAATAGATCATTCTGCCACTAATGATCATACTGTAGTGTGCTGCTACCCCAGAATATTCTGCAAAATGGGCCATTACTTCTGGCTATGTGCTGCTGCCACTATTCTGATGCTGCCAACCGCCTGATGCCATCCGCCTGCTGCCTCTACTGCCATTCCTACAATGGGGCTTCTTGACCTACTGATATGTAAATTTTTAAAAGGATATGCATGCCACTGGGCCTTGCTATCACACTGCTGTTGTTGGGTTCTGCTACTACTGTGATCTGCCACCATCTTGTGCTGTATGCCACGGCTGCTGCCCCCCCTCCCTACTCTATAATGAGGCTACCACTGTTACTGCCACTGCTGTTGGCCCCCATCCCCACTCTGTCATGGGGACACTATTGTTCCTGTTACTGCCACTGCTTTTGGCCCCTATCCCCACTCTTGTATGGGGACATTATTGTTTCTGTTACTGCCACTGTTGTTGACTCCCATCCCCACTCTCTTATAGGGCCACTATTGTCCCTGTTTGTCAGAGTTGACATCACCGTTTATTTTTATGTTCTGATCCATCTGAAGAACAGAAAAATCAAAAAAATACTGTATTTTGAGTATCTGTAAGGCCTCTTTCACATGGTCAGTTTTTGGTCAGTATTTGATCAGCATTTGCAAGCCAAAAGCAGGAGTGGGTCCTAAAGACAGAAGAGATGCAAACATTTCTATTACATTGTATCTCTGTTTTGGACCCACTCCTGGTTTTGGCTTACAATTACTAATCAAATAGGGATGCAAAATACTGACCAAATACTGACCATCTGAAAGAGGCTTTATGGATTCTCAAAATACAGGATTGTTATTTTTTTTTAAATCAGTTTTCTGTTCTTCTGATGGATCAGAAGAACAGAAAAATAAACAGTGGTGTGAACACAGCCTTACTGCCACTGCAGTTGTCCCCTCTCCCCACTCTGTCATGAGAAAACTATTGTCCCTGTTGCTGCCACTGCTTTTGCCCCCCATCTCCACTCTGTTATAGGGCCACTTTTGTCACTGTGAGTACCACTGCTGCTGCCGCCCTCCCCACTCTGTCATGGGGCCACTATTGTCACTGCTGCTGCCACCCTCTGCACTCTGTCAACGGGCACTGCATGGTTAAGTCCACGGTGATAAAAAAAAGTATGTTTTTGGACTGCCACATAATGCATTAAAAGATGCAGGTTTTTTCTCCACTACTTTATTGGTACTGCCTCCATTTCTTTATTTTGTTCCTCTAAGGAGCCATTTAGGAGCCATTTGGACACAGCTCCTGCAGGGGCCCACACCAGGTTTTTGCTTTACCGAAGAATGCTGTATGCTTTTCTTTGTGTTTAACTGAAGGGATTAGCTATGAATCTTGTTGCACTTTGCAGTGATGCACATGGTGATAAATTTCACCTGCCTGAAATACTGACGGCACAGTACCTACAGAACGGATTAACTATGAATGTGGTGATTACAACGTAATGCATGAGGTGATACACTCTCCCTGCAGTTTAACTTCCAAGCCTTCATACTGATATTGGGCCCCCAAGTGGGATGAATATGATCAGGCAGAGTGGCCTGGGTATACCTGATTTATCATGATTCATGATGAATTTATTCAGAACGAATCAAATTTCTTGTCGAAGTTCAGCAAATTGGCCAAATAGAATTTTTGAAAAATTCGTTCATCTCTACTTATCAACTATATCCTGGATAAAAAAAATTGACCCCTGCAAAAAAAAAATATTATTACAACTGATATAGAATAAACAGAAACGGACAATTGAGGTCTGATGCTCAATTTCACTTTAACACTCACAGGTAAATAGCTGCCGTAGCCTAGGCATTGGTGTACTGATTACCTATATGCTGATTTTCATTAAATTGAACAATCCCCCAAAAAATAACTTTCCAACCGTGTGGAAATAGAATAACTGAAAACAGACGATTGAGGCCTGAACCTTAATATAACACTAACACTCACAGGTAAATTGTTGCACTAGCCTGTATATTTCTGTGCTGATCACCTATTGTGACGGCTTCAGTGTTGTACGCTATGACACCTTTGCCGGTTGGCAGGGGCAATGCGTTGTTGTCTGCATGTGTGTTCTTTGCTCCCCTTCTCCTGGTTCCTCCTCTGTCTGATGCTGGAAGGGTTAACTCCCTGGCTGGGTGTGGTCATTTTGGTTTTATTACCTGTGGCTCCCTGGCTGGAGTCAGTTGTACTCCAGCCGTCGTTGGTGCTGGAGTCTGCTCCAGTCCAGGGTGTTCTGTCTGCCCAGTCCTTGAGGGCCACCTAGTGGGTCATACTGTCACGGTAAGGAGTGGGGGAAACACCCCATCGTACAATGTCAGGTATAAAGGGGAAGCAGCTAGGCCGGGGTCACCTCTGGAAGGGGGCTGGTTTCCTGGAGGGGTGAATCATAAGCCTGTATGCAGCGCTGCCTGGGACTGCCGTGTATCTTGCGGCATGAGGTCCAGGCAGCATCTGGTGTGCTGGATACCTGTGTGTGGCTGTTGTTGGTACGGTGTCCTGTTTGGTGTGTGGGCTCCAGTACTTATGCACGGATTCTAGTAATGGTGGCTGCGGCAGGTAAGTGTGTTTCTGTGTACTTACCTGCCGATTTTGTTACTGTATACAGTGTCCTACTTTTCTTTGCTACTAGGCCAAAGATACTCCTGTTCTTCCATGTCTTGGAAGAACAGGTCGTCTCTCCCCTGCTCCTATGAAAGGGATTATCAGGGCGACTCAGGGCCAAAGGTATCCTGGGTATGAGCCGTCCTACCATCCAGGTCCGCTCATACGGTGAGGAGTTAGGGTGAGGATTAGGGACGCTTTAGGAGGTGACCTGATCCCTTATCCCAGCCTAGTTGCTTCCCCTTTATACCTGACATTGTACACCTATATGCTTTATTAATTAAGTTGACCCCCATCAAAAAAATAAATAAAAAAAATAAAAATGAATAAATGGAAACAGACAAGGCCTGACGCTGAAATTTATATTAACTCTCACAGGTAATTTGCTGCCCTAACCGGGTATTGGTGTACCTATGTTCTGATATCATTAAATTGAACAATCCAAAAAAATAAAATTCCAATGTGTGGATATAAAATAAATGAAAACGGATGATTAAGGGTCAGGCCTGATGCTGAATTTCACGTTAACACTCAAGGTAAATTGCTGCCCTAGCTTGTGTATTGCTGTACTGATCACCTATATGCTGGTTTCATTAAATTAAACAATCCCCCAAAAAATAAAATTCCAACCGTGTGGATATAAAATAAATGAAAATGAATGATTAAGGGCTGGCCTGATGCTGAATTTCATGTTAACACTCACAGGTAAATTGCTGCCCTAGCCTGTGTATTGCTGAACTGATCACCTGTCTGGATTAATTACATTTAATGACCCCCCCAACAAAAAAAATTGGAACTGTGTGTGTATACATTATAAATGTCTTTTAGCCCTAACATTTTATTCTCAATTATTGATGTATACGGATTTTTAATTTTTAAAATTTAATCTTAAATAAGTGTGATGACCAGATAGAGAGTATTTTATATGCTATGGTAGATTGAAGGTAGAACACGTATTGTACAGTTTTTGCTTATTCCACCCCCCACCCCGCAAAAAAAAGATTTCTGTGAAAATGGGAAAAAATAAAAGGATGTCCTCGCAGGTATCTGCTTTTGAGGTTTGCAGCAGCTGCACTTCTGCTAGGAAGCACTGAAGCCACAGATCCTCACTCCCTGGCTGACAGCTTCCCTGCTTGTCCGTATTCAACACACACAATTCTTCTTCTTCTTTGTAATTCTAACCTTTCCCTTCATTATCCTAGCAGTAGAATACTAGCTGGATTGTTTTTTCACTATGATTGTTTTTATGACAGACACTGTAAGATACCCTTATTCACAGCACAGCACAGAAGGGTCATGTGAGCACCCTTCTTCTTCCTCCGTAGTGCTTTTTTCCTGCTGACATGTGCACTAAAATGGTGCTATGTGTCAAAGATTCGGGTTTGTCTGCCGTCCGAATAATAGCACTCATGGTTCACTTATCTTTACTGTTCATCAGTAGCCAAAGACACTTCCCACTTGTCCAGCCCTTGGATTTGCCAGCACTGTTCACGTGAGAGGTGCTGACCAATCCAAGGGCAGCAGAAACTGTCTAGGAATACCAAATGCAGTGTGTATCAGGCCATCTGAGAATTTGTGCAGCGATCTTTGATGGCGGAAGAGGAGTCTGTTAATTACTGGATCTGTGGCAAAAAGATGAAAATGAGGGAACCATGTCATTGTTCTTTTTGTTCCCCAGTTAATGTGAATTTTTTTTATCTTGAACCGGAGGGTCGCTTTAAGTGAATGTTGGGTTAGGTAGGCTATGTTGCAGGCCTCTTTGGGAGTTATCATGTTTCAGGGAAAAAGCCAAATGGGACCTCCTTGTTTTCGTGTATGCCCAAAACCTTTCCAAGATTTCTAAAGGTTATTATCTAATTATTTTCTTTTATGAATTTCTATGAATGAATGATCATGTTCATTTTGTACAGTTCAACAATTTTTTCAAATCCTGTGCATTTTACTGTATTTTATGAAATCCTTCTTAAAGGGAACCTGTCACCAGGATTTTGGGTATAGAGCTGAGGACATGGGTTGCTAGATGGCCACTAGCACATCCGCAATACCCAGTCCCTATAGCTCTGTGTGCTTTTATTGTGTAAAAAAACCGATTTGATACATATGCAAATTAACATAAAAGAGTCATATCTTACTTGTGTGACCAGAGAAGAGTCAAATTTTCAAGCTCTGACTCATCTCAGGTTAATTTGCATATGTATCAGATCGGTTTTTATACTCAATAAAAGCACTATGGGGACTGGGTATTGCGGATGTGCTAGTGGCCATCTAGCAACCCATGTCCTCAGCTCTATACGCAAAATACTGGTGACAGGTTCCCTTTAAAGTCAAACTTATGACTATTATAGTGATATCTGTGGTGCACTATTGCAGTGAGTAATTATTTTAAGATCCGGTCCAATAAAAGCTTTATTAAAACCAAACTGAATGTATTGGGTGCTTTATAGGTTTATATTGAAAAAACAATGGAAAAAATACATTTAAGTGGTAATAAAACTACTTTGAGATGATATATAATTTATATTCTTTTAGTTGTATTTATATTTTATGTTCATGCATTTTCATTTCAGGTTGTAGATTTAAACCGAGGAGTGATTCTGAACACTGAAGGACGATATCTTCAGGACTCCCAAGGAAAGCCCCTTCGCATAAAGTTGGGAGGAGATGGACGAACCATTATTGGTATATTCTGGATTCAACATGCCATGCATGCAAGGAACCTCAAAAAATGTAATTTATTAACATGTATGTACTATTTGAAAATTAATAACATTGCTCCTTGACAGATTTAAATGGTACCCCTGTTGTCAGCCCTGATGGATTACCACTATTTGGGCATGGAAGATTCAGTAAGCCAGTGGCAAGTGCTCAAGACAGACCAGTTCTGAGCCTTGGAGGGAGACCTCTTAGGGGTCTTGAAGTGGCAAGAACAACCAGACCTACCACCACAAGGATGACAACCACTCCAAGGACAACAACTACAACAACCCTTCCTCCAACTACTACTACTACTACTACTACAACTATACCTGAACCAACTACTATTGAACTGACTACTGAAGAACCAGTTAATCCTACCTGCGCACCAGGTTCTTTTGCACAATATGATGAAGAAGGAAATATGATTATGGGAGATGGTGACAAGCCAGACTGCTACACAGAAGGTACCTGAAATAGAATAGAGATTATATATATATATATATATATATACAGTATAGTACTATATATACAGTATAGTAACAAATAAACCTATGAACAAATACAAAAGATTAACTATACTATAGTTAATCTTTTGTATTTGTTCATAGGTTTATTTGTGTATTTCATTGTCTGCTGTAAATTTTTATATAATAAATCCCCAATTTTGCATAATCCAATTTTAGCTAGTGTTGTTTCAGTGACTTTGGTGGAGAATTTCTTTGGGGAGTGGGTCATCTTTTGTGTATTTTTTTAACTTTGTCCCAAGAAGCTCAGAAAGGGTCATTGAGGTACTTTATGAGCATTCTTATTATTACAATTTTATTTTCTTACACTATAATTAGTGTTGAGCGAATCAAAGTCAAATGAATTGACTCCGATCCGAATTTCATGAAAAATTTGATTCGCTGCAAAGATGAATTTCCTCGTACTTCGTGGTAACTAATCAATTTTCCCTGAAATAGAGGTTAAAAACAAACCAAAAAAACATACTCACCTCATTCCTTTGCATGCGAAAAGGCTATCTTGATTGAAGATGCCGCACAAAATCTCGCGATGTGACACAGTATGACGTCACTATGCCGGCCAGCATGATGAGGTCATCACGTCACTGTGCGAATCCTGGCAATCATATGACCAGTCATATAACCACCAAGACCAATACAATTCCTACCCTGTATATGTGAGAGAACTTTTGCTCAATAAATCCATCAGATAGACTTGTTCATAAATAGACTAACAGATAGAGAAGAGAAACAACTGCAGCGCTCACCTGTATACGTATTGGGAGGCACGCATAAAAGCCCGGACCCGGCTTGACAAAGTTTTTATGGGAAGCTGTATCCATCCTTCTTTTTTCACATAAATAGACTAACGCACACTTAATTTGCCTCTGCTGCCAATCAGACTTACTTTAACTTACTGATGTAAATTATAGCTCTGGTCTACACCAGCTACAGTGGTGCCCAGAGTGCCAGAGATGCACCTTATTTATTAAGAGGCATCTGCCTCTTAATAACTTAGGAACATCTCACTCCAATACACAGGGGATCAAGACTGGGGTGGGGTACGCCAGTCTTTATCAATCTCCTCCATTAGGTTTTTTTGCTTAAAGGGTTTCTACCACCAGAAATACTGTTATATAGCTGACTGACATCAGCGATGCACTAATGTCAGCACTACATAACAGTATGTTTTTTACCTTTCTCCCTGCAGCCGTTTTGGTAAAAAAAAAAGCACTTTTATAATATGCTAATGAGCCTCTAGGTGCTATGTGGGCGTAAAATCAGCACCTAGAGGCTCCGTCTACTCACCCTTTATCCCGCCCCCAGATCCTCTGTTCTGCTCGCCCCGCTCCTCTTGATTGATGGCACGGTCCGCCGCATCGCTGCCGAAATCCCGCGCCTGCGCTGTTCACTTCTGTATTCGGTGCAGGCGCAGTGAGTGAATGATGCGCTCCTGGTTCCGGATTCCTTACTTGCGCTTGCGCTGACTTCATCACAGTAAGGAATCCGGCATCAGGAGAGCGTCCTTCACTCACTGCGCCGAATACAGAAGTGAACGGCGCAGGAGCGGGATTTCGCCAGCGATGCGGCGGACCGTGCCATCAATCAAGAGGAGCGGGGCGGGCAGAACAGAAAGCCTGGGCGGGATAAAGGGTGAGTGGACGGAGCCTCTAGGTGCTGATTTTAGCATATTATAAAAGTGTTTTTTTTTACCAAAACGGCTGCAGGGAGAAAGGTAAAAAACATACTGTTATGTAGTGCTGACATTAGCGCATCGCTAATGTCAGTCAGCTACATAACAGTATTTCTGGTGGTAGAAACCCTTTAAGATTAGTAATCTAAAAAATTAAGACAACCTTCCTGTAGGTTTAAAGTGCTTGGACTATTTGATACTGTCTCCAGTGGATGAATAATTCTGATATCTCATTTACTGTTAATTGTTTTAACAGATAGCTACTCTGGCCAAGACCTAATTGTTACAACTGAAGCTGCAGAAAAGGTGACATACTTTGACCTTGATCAAGGTAAATATTTTTGACCATACATCATGTTGGAGGACTATTTTATGGAAAATTTGTTCTATATAGGGTAGAACTAAAACTAAATCTAAAACGTATATTATTCACTGAATAAAAATGAAAATGCCAAAGTTTTTGTTTACAAATAAAGTCATGGGGAACATGAATAGGTTTAGAGTTCTAAGAAGTTTTATAGAACTCTATGAGGAAGATTTATCAAACTGGTGTAAAGTAGAACTGTCTTAGTTGCCCATAGCAACCAATCAGATTCCACCTTTCATTTTTCAGAGCTCCTTTAGAAAATGAAAGGTGGAATGTGATTGGTTGTTATGGGCAACTAAGCCAGTTCTACTTTACACCAGTTCGATAAATCTCCCCCTATGTGATGATATTTAATTTATTGCTTAAATCAAACCCTTTGGTTCAGGAAAATATTTAACATAAGAAAGGGAATGCATAGTTAAAGTATCTGGGACTCTCCTTTTTATAAATCCTGCCAAATATCTGCTGATTTAAGGTCCACAGTGTATTCGGTGCATTCACCTAAAATGTCTGTGAGCGTTTCAGATCACCCTATGCACAGTGTGCCTCTGTAGACAGAGATGCTAACCTAGCATAGGTCCATTCTTAAGCAGGGTGGAGTGTCTCAGGCTACCAAAGCATACTTTGGATAGAGTAGTCTGAGGAGCTGTGCCCATTATAGTTGAATGCAGAGGCTGTAACATTACTTAACTGGCATACAGTACAATAATTAAAAAAAAGGCAGGTCCCGGGATAAAGTAACATGTTTAAAGATTTCTATTGTGGATCACTGGGCTGTAGCCAAACATAGCAACAATACCAAAGTGAAGTGTGGGCATATAAACAGAATGAACAATAAGAAAACCAGGCAATCCAGCAGAAGTCTCAGCAGAGAGAAGTATGTAAAAGTGGAGTAACAGAATTAGGTTCATAACAGTGGAGTAGCAGTATCCAGGAGTGAAGCACAAGGGTACAGACATGAACGGTAACCAGTAGCAAAAGGGCCCAGAAGACACAAACACAGATGGAAACAATAGTAGTGATGCCCCTCAGTAGTTTGTATGTTTTGCCTGCTTGCAACTAGTTTACATGAAATATAGTATTAGTCTTAATATGGTAGTTTCACCAAAGTAGATTTTAACCTTTAAGGATGATTGCACTTAGTTTGATTTTTCAGATAATGCAACAAATTAGTTAGTTTTTATTTTATGGTTCTAGAGTTTGTGTGAATCCTTCATGTAGTTGGCTGCCCTGCTGCTTCTCACATAGATCCGACTGGATCAGCTCTGTTTGTTGTCTATCCCTTCTCTCAATGTTAGAGGTAGCAGCAGGGAGAATGTTAGAGTGTAGTGAGGGAGAAGTCTTCAGGGTAGGGGAGAAAATCACACAAGCTGTACTGTAGCATAGCGTAGATTGGGAAGAAAGAACTCAATACTCTACAGGAGTTGGAGAAAGATCTCACACTACTCAGCAACAGCATCTGTTAGCACAAGGAAGAAGAGATCCCTACTGAGCTGTAGAAAGGGAAACCAGAACAAAAATGAAGCTGTGCTGATAGATGCAAGCTAGTGAAGCCAGTAGCTTCCTAAAAACACAACCTGACATCCAGTATATACTGCATTACTTGGAGGGACACACATAAGAAAATGAGAGCAGGTTGTCATATCGAGGGTATAAAAATGAACAGGGGGATGATAATTACAGACTGAAACTTAGTGAAACTTTTTTTTTTTAATTCAAGGTAACCCCCTAGCATACGTAAAATCATGTTTTCCTATGCCAAAGTTGTCCATAGCCTTTAAAACAAGCTCATAGGCAAACTGTAATATTGTTGTTATTTTTAGATTATGAGTTTATTGAAACTACACGTCGTCCAATACAGACAACAACACGGCCTCCAATTATTATAAAGGAACCAGAAATAAGGTCACTTGATGACAATTTGGTATCTGAATATGATGCAACGGGCAAGAAACGATTCACTGGTAGGTACTTTACTGGGATTAGACTAGACATACATTGTTAGTTATTTTGCATGCTTTTTGTATACTCTTTATTTAAAACGTATGATTTTGAATAATGTGTCAAGCCATGTGAAGATTTTAACAAAACATCATTTGAGGACATTTACGATGTAGCAGCAGGGGCGTAGGTATAGAGGGTTTAGTTGACCAACTTCCCTATGCGAGGACACCAGCACTATGAATGTGAAACTTGACAGCCTCTATTTGAGATTTTGTATCAGAGCCCAGGAGCCGAATGTTATGCATAGATCTTTCATGATTATGTTTAGACCTTTGATACCTTAATGAATATGTTCCGCACTGTTTCCTTATCCCTAGCTCCATACGTATCATATATAAGTAAGGACCCAAATACTCCATGCTCCCTTACTGATGCTCTGGAACACTTCGAAGTGGAGAACCTGGCTGATCTGTTACCTAAAGAAATGAAAGAGGGACTTCTACCACCTCAAAACATATCTTACAATATCACTATTGTGGCAGTTGAAGGTTGCCACTCCTTTGTAATTTTAGACTGGGCCAAACCGAAAAAGGGTGATTTAATCACAGGTAACAGCTTTTATTTTAATTTACATTTCATTCAAAGAGTTTACAATATGTGGGATACACTATAATACTGTGTGTATATAGTAAGTTAGGATGCAAGTGCAATAATGTGCAATTTTGTTAACTGAACGCTGCTAATATCTGCAAAACTAGAAAAATAATATAGGTGCTTCCTCAGTGGTCACAGCCTTGTAAAATAATATCATATATCACAATGCTGCAAGCAACTTTCTTACATTAAATTATACATTACTATTATATTTCAGTAGGGGTAAGTATAATCTGTGCATTTTAAAATCACAAAAGAAAATGTCTAATTGTTTTCTATTGTTGAGCATTGTAATGTTACCCAATTGTATAGCTCACATGTATTCCTCTGTTGGCTGGAATTTATTATCAATTGGACACCAGGTTGTAGAGGAACAAAATGTAACTCAATTAGAAACACAGGGAATTAATTACATCTAACAGAGGACACGAATGGCATGCAAATCATTGCTGAACACTGGTTTAAATAAGCACATTTTACAGGGAAGTAAAATGCAGTAGTCAAAATATTGATAATTGACATAATCTTCATTGTGATTAGTGAGTCACAAAGGACTTGGCATGAAGATGAATAAATCATAGCTGCTTTAATTGTTAAATAACAGGGGCGATTTATTTTTATCTTAAAGCAGTATTCACATCTCAGACACTGGGGGCATATCGCCAGGATAGTGCGTGCTTGTCTATTTTCAGAACTTACACAGAAGTGAAAGGAGAGCACATGCATTGTGCACTGTTCTTTACTTTTGGGGCGCCCGTTGTGGAGATAGATGTTGGTTCTGTCTCACATTGGTGGCATATCCTAGCGAGGTGCTATAACCCTTTAAGTATATGGCTCTATAAAATGAACAAGACTATACTGTAAAAAATAACAATAAATTATAATCTATCACAGATGGCACAAATTTCAAGAGTAAAATTGGTGTATGATGTGATGCATGTCTGACACCAGTCAACATAAAAAAAATCTAGCTGGCGTATGATGTTCCAGGATTCATAGTGATTTTGGCGCATCATTATGAGGTCTGTATGCCAGAAAAAGAAATCTACTCCAGCAAGAGAGCTGGCAGAGATTTCTGGTGACAAACAATAAAATTAATAAGAAAACAAGGAAAGCTCACCTCAAAGCGTGAAACTCCTGAATTAGAACAATAAATACAATAGTGGTAAATACAAAATAAAAGCGGTTCTCTAGCACTCCATTAAAACCATAAAAAGTGTATTTTTATGTTTTTAACGGAGTGCTTGGAGAACCACATTTCTTTTGGATTGACCATAGATTGCTGGCATGATGTGCGCCAGTTTTATGGCATATGTAGTGTTAAATGAGTCAAAAGTAGTGATGGTGGTGTAAAATGTCAGAAAGTCACAAATTCTGGGGCTAAAGCAACATTTGCGCCAAAATTTGCGACTATTGTTTGCCAGAAAACTGGCACACAAGCTTGATACATCCCTCCATGGATTTCAGCAGTCTTTTCTATCTGACTCAACTTAGCTCTTATCTCATTGCTAAGAACTTTGAAAGCTATATGCATCTATGCAAAGTTTTTTTTGTTCTATTGTTTCAATGTGTTGAAAATAAAAATAGTTTTGATATGAAAAATCCTATGGTTTTGTGTCTGCAGCTCCTATGCAGACGTATGTTTTTGCTTGGTTAGAAATTGCAAACAAACCTTGTGTAGTCTGATCCTGCAATCAACTGTGTTCACATGTGGCAGATTTTCTGGTCGAAATTTTTCCAACTGAAGATAAATTCTATTCACCTGAAAATGCAAAAAGTTGTTGCTCAAATAAGCCAAGAAAGATGCAAAAAGTTTCCTTATTTCGTGACTTTTTGAAGCCAGTATTCTAGAGTGCAGGGCATGATAAATTATCCCCATGTCTTGAGAATTTACTTAGTGTCGCACATTACACATTACATGATTAATTACACTAAATAATTAGAACATCTGTATTTTTTGTATATGGAGCTTCTCAAGGCATTGCCTGTTGGGGGATCTTAAAGAGGTATTCTCATCTACGACAATGGGGGCATATTGCTTGCGCAGCCACCGCTCCCAATCATTTCTATGGGCCTAACGGAAATAGCTGAGCGCTATTTTCGGCAGCCCTATAAAAATGAATGGAGGGCGGCTGCGCATGCGCAGTGCACCCTCCACAAATTTTGGGGTTCCATTCTCGGTGGAGGTGTCCTCCATTAATTACTATGGGGCCGCCTAAAATAGCCGAGCGTGGCATGCTCCCATTCACTACTATGGGGAGAGCTGGGGTCCTACAGCCACCACTTTCCCCGCTCTGTTCTTGGTGTAGATGTGGGATAATTGTGATATGGCCCTATTGTCTCAGATGGGAAAACCCCTTTAAGAACAGGTTTAGGATACAATAATTTGAAGGAAGTCCCACATGGTATTTGTGTCTTAATCCATCCTCACTTATCCTGCAATTCTGGTGTTTTTGCTATTCTTTGCTAATAAACACTAGAACTTAGTTAGAGGGAACCTGCTACCATGAAAATGCTACCCAACCGACATACTAATATCATGCTACATATCAGTCTGCGGCTGAGCAGATTGATATATGTATTTTTGTGGAAAAGTTTAGTATAATTATTGATTGAACCTTTGTGTTTTTATGATTAGGAGTCCAGTAGTCAGACCTATTGTTAGTCTTCCCCATCTCAGTGTGCATACAAAGATAGCTGTAACTAAGTAGGACCACCCACAGGACATTTAAGCATAGAATAGGCAGAGATTTAAATGAATAAAATATCAGTTATACTGCATATTTTCCTACAACACTATATACACTCCTCAACGCTGAAATTTCAACACCAAAAATGACAAGCTGTAAATTTATACAAATCAGGGAAGTAGCAGGTGTCAGTAATCTGATCAGATTTTCAAGCACCTAGCTCCAATCTGTGGAATGTGAAAGACATATGACGCTAGATTGAAAGCAACGTTTTTTAGCCATGTAAAACCACAAAAATTGGATCAAGTCATGTGGGGTGATTGCCACTTTTCACAAACTGAGGAGGACACAATAGTTGAACTGAGAGACTTTGGTTTATCACACTTTTTTTTTCATCGGTTCGATCCGAATTTATTTGCGGCAAATCGCGTTTAAAAAACAGCTATTTCCTGGCTGCAGAGAGTCTTTATAGTGGTGTAGAACACTGTGCCTTGCAGTAATACGCATAGGGAGTCTGCTCTGGTAGTGAAATAATTCTGTGAGTCAGTATGACATGCAGATGATAAAACTGACCAAATAACTCAAGTATGAACTCGTTAGCACCAAGAAGAAGCGCACTCCTTTTACACCGTAGTCAGCTGATTCCACATAGATGTCTACAGAACCTGTTCTATTAAACGCTTATACAAGTAGAGCCCCCCAACAGAGTGGAAAGGGTGTCAGCAGTAAGTTTGTGTTGACGTCACTGATTATTTTGCCCTTCCTCTGATCCGTCAGAACAATAACCCCCAAAAAACGGATCCTGTCTGTTGAGCATCCGCCTTCACTCGGTCAGCATTTGGTCAGTAATCCATCAGAATTGCTAATGCCAAAAAATATGTTCTCACTTCACCATACAACGGCAAATACTTTTTTTGTGCCACTAAAACATGCAAAAAAGGGCTTTAGAACATATAACTGCACCTCTGAACAGCAAATATATTTTTCTTTTGCCACTAATACACAACAAAAAGGGCTTTTGAACATATAACTGCACCGCTGAATGGCAAGTAGGCCCTTATTTTTTTCCACTTATACACTCCACAAAAGGCTTTAGAACATATAACTGCACCGCTGAATGGCAAATATATTTTTCTTTTTCCCACTTATACACTCCACAAGAGGCTTTAGAACATACGGTGGGATGCGAAAGTTTGGGCAACCTTGTTAATCATCATGATTTTCCTGTATAAATCGTTGGTTGTTACGATAAAAAATGTCAGTTAAATATATCATATAGGAGACATACACAGTGATATTTGAGAAGTGAAATGAAGTTTATTGGATTTACAGAAAGTGTGCTATAATTGTTTAAACAAATTTAGGCAGGTGCATAAATTTGGGCACCACAAAAAAGAAATTAAATCAATATTTAGTAGATCCTCCTTTTGCAGAAATTACAGCCTCTAAACGCTTCCTGTAGGTTCCAATGAGAGTCTGGATTCTGGTTGAAGGTATTTTGTTCCATTCCTCTTTACAAAACATCTTTAGTTCATTCAGGTTTGATGGCTTCCGAGCATGGACAGCTCTCTTTAAGTCACACCACAGATTTTCAATTATATTCAGGGGACTGAGATGGCCATTCCAGAACGTTGTACTTGTTCCTCTGCATAAATGCCTTAGCAGATTTTGAGCAGTGTTTAGGGTCGGTGTCTTGTTGAAAGATCCAGCCCCGGTGCAGCTTCAGCTTTGTCACTGATTCCTGGACATTGGTCTCCAGAATCTGCTGATACTGAGTGGAATCCATGCATCCCTCAACTTTGACAAGATTCCCAGTCCCTGCACTGGCCACACAGCCCCACAGCATGATGGAACCACCACCATATTTTACTGTAGGTAGCAGGTGTTTTTCTTGGAATGCTGTGTTCTTTTTCCTCTATGCATAACGCCTCTTGTTATGGCCAAATAAGAAAATTTTAGCTCCATCAGTCCACAGCACCTTATTCCAAAATGAAGCTGGCTTGTCCAAATGTGCTTTAGCTCACCTCAAGCGGCACTTTTTGCTGCTGATTGGCTGCATGCATGGCATTATGGGTGATCCCGCCTTCCCAGAGTTCCTTGCTCCATGTCCTCACACATGCAGCAGCCATTGTAGGAAAAAATGCGATTCGTTACCACGAAGCGTGAGGAAATTCAGATTCGGTGCAAATCGAATTTTTCCTGAAATTCGGATCGAATTCCACTTCATCAACTTCGATACGCTCATCTCTAAATGCTGCATATCCCAGTGGTTGGGAGAACAAAGATGAACTAGAATGACAACAAGAGGTGCACAGAGAAGAATGAAGCAAAGTGATCTATTCTGTACAACAAATGAAATCTGGCATCACATCTGAAGGCTAAGGTGGCAAATAGTGTCTAAACAAATCATCAACACAACATTAGTTTATGAGCCAAACATCCAGCTACAGGTGTTCCATTGACCTCATGCCAGCACTCTCAAAGGCTATCATAATACACAGCAAGATGGGAATGGAGGTTGGAGTGGAAGTCTATCCTCTTCAGAGATGAATCCTGCTTTTGTCTTGGATGCAATGGTAGCCGGAGATCACATGGGCAATGCCATGAAGAGGCCTTCACAAAAGGAATGTCACAGCAGTCCTACTTCTAGAATTATGGGGTGTGGGGTGGCATAATGTACGATAGCTGGAGCCCTCTAGTCTTTATTTCAGATACATTAACATGACATTGATTTGTTTGTGGAACCAGTTGTACAGACATTTCTCCAAAGTGTCCAAAGTTCTCCAAAGGAGACGTTTTTCAACAAGACAGTGCCAGGCAGCATGTTGCTCATGCTAGTGTGAGGAGCCGGGGTGGCCTAAATGTGCTACTGTTGCCTGCAGCATTTCTGGAATTATCTCCCATTGAGCACATCTGGGATGGCAATTGGAAAAGGAACTGCCAGCAATGGATCTTTGATTTATATGTCCAAGTGCATTCAGCATGGCAGAACATTCCACAGACAACTGTCAACCTTTTCCCAACATCTGCCGTACATGTACAGCTGATGCCAGGTCTTTAAAGATGGCTCCCACTCCAGAGCAGAGTGAGAGCCATAGCTGCCATGTTTCTGCTGTTTCACATAGCAGACAACTGAGACTAATGTCTGTGACTGGCAATAACGCTGATCGCAGACATTTAAACCCTCAGATGCTTTGGTCATTGTGACCACAGAATCTGAGACAGCTTTTCTCAAGGCGATCGGGGGGAGTCCTTCGTTCTCTGTAGTAGCCTTGGACTTTATGAAGGTTTTGAGACGAAAACAGCAGTAGTTCATATGAAGGACTGCAGGTGGCAGGGCTCCATAGGAACAAAGTGAAACTCCCATGGGCTGCAATGGTAATTCATTGCAGTCTAAGGGACAAGAGATCTAGCAATCATTTGTTAAAATCCCCTAAGGGGACTTAAAATATGTGTAACAAAAAGTAAAATAAATATATATATATTTTTTTTAAATATACAAAAATTAAAATCGTACTATAAATGGTTAATTAATACCAGCTCTGCCGCCACAAAGTCCAAACTGTATTTGTTGTATCGCTGCATGGTTCGTAATTACAAGGGTTAACTGCCAATACCCTATATGTTGCAAGAAACTAGTAGTCAGAGAAACCGAAACCGCGCTGACATAAAACAAATACAAAAAATATACGAAACACAACCGGTACTTGCAGTGATATGGTCTGAGTCCTGTTCCGATAATGTAAGATATTCAATAAAAATGTTTTGTGCAGTTATAGTATAATGATACTCATACTTATTGACCTTATAATAAACATGTTACATAGTGAGGGATAGCTCCAAAGGGCTGGTTACTATGGAGACGGATGCCTATAAAACCTCAAGCAGTAAGAATCACACTTATCCCTGATGAAGGAATCCAAGTATTCCGATAAGCGTTGGAAGTGTGGGCTCAGGATGCATCCGTAGGTACGAGCGTGTGACGTCACACTGAAGGCCCGTTCTCCTGTGAACAGCAGTGCGGCTTCTCCTCGTGCGCGCATGCTACCGGATAGTGATACCTCATAAAATAGTTATTAAATAACATTCACTATATGTCTACTTTATGTCAGCATCATTTTGTAAATGACATTTTTTTTTTTTTAGGATGTTAGAAGGATTAGAATTTTGAAAGTAATTTTTCAAAATTTCTATAAGATTTTCAAAACTGACTTTTTTAAGGACCAGTTCAGTTCTGAAGTCACTTTGAGGGCCTTACATAATATAAACCACTCATAAATGACCCCATTTTAGAAACTGCACTCCTCAAGTTATTAAAAACAGATTTTTACAAACGTTCTTAATCCTTTAGGTGTTCCTTAGAAATTAAAGCAAAATTAAGGTGAAATTTAAGATTTTAATTTTTTGGGCAGATTTTTCATTTTAATTAATTTCATCCTGTAACACATCAAAGGTTAACAACAAAACAAACCTCAAAATATATTACCATGATTCTGCAGTTTACATAAACCCCCCATATCTAATTGTAAACCACTACATGGGAACACAACAGTGCTCAGAAGGCAGGGAGCGCCATATAGTTTTTGGAGGGCAGATTTTGCTGGAATAGTTTTAGGGAGCTGTGTCCCATCTGAAGGGACCCTGAGATACCCTAGAAAGAAAACAAACAAAAAAAACTCCATTTTGGAAACAACACACCTCAAAGAATTTATTGAGGGGCAGAGTAAGCACTTAACGAGCGTTTCATAGATTTCAGAAATACTTTGGCAGGGGGGCAGAGTAAGCACTTAACAAGCGTTTTCATAGATTTCAGATATACTTCGCTGTGAAAATGAAAAATTACATTAGTACAAGAAAATGTAATTTTTTTTTATTTTCACAAGGGGTAACAGGAGAAAATGCACCGCACAATTTGTTACCCACTTTCTCCTGAATACGGCACACCCCATATGTGGTCGTAAACTGCTATATGGGCGCATGGCAGGATTCAAAAGGAAAGGTGTTGCATCTATATTTCCTAATGTGGAATTTGTGGAAATTGCTTTTAAGGGCCAAAGCTTTTTTTTTTTATGGAGCTGTGTGAGGCCTTTTTTTTTCGCAGGACAGGCTAAAGATTTTAATGCTACTCTTTGGGAGTACATATAATTTATGTGCAAAAATTGCAATTCTCTTAATGTTTTTTATTTTTTTATGGGGTTCCTCATGAGGTACATATGATATGATTATTCTACTCTGTGGGTTGATACAGTTATGGTGATACCAAATTTATATAGTTTTTTTTATGTTTTACTACTTTTTTAGCATAAATTCAGTTTTGTGTTAAAAATAAATGATATTTTCAATCACCCTATACTAACATCCATACAATTCTTATTTTTTCACCAATGTAACTGTGTGAGGGCTTGTCTTTTGCGGGACAGGCTGTAGTTATTATTGGTATGACTTTGGGATACATATGACTTTTTGATAATTTTTTTATTCATTTTTTGGGATGTGAAATGTGCAAAAATTGCAATTCTGTCCGTATTTTTTAATTGTTTTATATTATTATATTTGATATGATAATTGTAATCTGTGGGTCAATATGGTTATGACGATATCAAATTTGTATAGTTTTTTTTCATGTTTTACCACTTTAATATCATTAAATAACTTTTTATTAAAAAAACTTTTTTTTTTTTTCCGCATTGCCATAACTTTTTTATTTTTCCATCAACATATCTGTGTGAGGGCTTGTTTTTTGCGGGATAGGTTGTAGTTTTTATTGGTATCATTTTGAGGTACATATGACTTTTTGATTACCTTTTATTTTAATTTTTTGGAAGGTGGGGGATCACAAAAACTGCAATTCCATCATTAATTTTTTATTTTATTTTTTACGGTGTTCACCACTTGGGATAAATAATGTGATCCCTTTGTAGATAAGGTCATCAATGAGCAGATATGGGAAAAGGCAATTCATTATTTTTTTATTTACATTTTTGTAAATGATCATTTTTTTTTACACTTTTTTTTAATCAAGTCCCACTTGGATCTTGAAGATCCAGTGGGCCTGATGGCTTTACAGTGCATTGCAATAGTCACCTATTGCAATGCATTGTATTGTCAGTTTTAAACTGCCCGATGGAAGAGAGAGGTGGCACCGATTGCATCTGTTGTAGCAGAGTGTCAGATGTATGTTACAGCTGACACTCTCTTCTTATGGCAGATTCAGGAACTGAGCCACTGTCATAAAAAAAAAATCTGCTGCACAGAGGGGGGAGACGGATGGCGGTGCAGAAGGGGGAACGTGGGGGCACAAAGGGCCACAGATCATACCTTTGTGCAGGCTCTGATCTCCATTGACAGGATCTGTGGAGATCAGAGCCGGTAAACAGATTAATGCTCTGATTGTTTAGTCTACACAGATTAACCAATCAGAGCGATCACTGACAAGGGAACGCTCTTATTGGTCCCTTACCAGCTGCTCTTGTGTCTCCTCTGTCAGAGAGAATGGAGACTTTGGGGCTGTGACACATTATAGTGTTACAGCCTCTGGTAAAAGTTTGGTTGTAATTGTACACCTAGGTGCGCGAACTTACTGCTCACCAGGTGCGCAAAGGGGTTAATAGACTTTTAGCATTTGTAGTAAGATATTAAGATGTCAACAAACAGATTTAGCTTTCGGCTACTTCTAAAGTTTAACCCTTTAACCCCTGTACAGGGATCAGGACTTTGCTGCAGGGGAATGACAAGGCTGCTTCCTTCTGGGCTCTGGCTTTGTGTCAGGTAAAATCGTAGATAGTGACAGGCCAAGGTCAAGGCAGGTCAGACCGGGCAGCTATGGGTCAATATGAGGGTCTGGCAGAGGTCAGGTCAGGCAGGGGAGGGTCCCAATACAGGAAATGGGCAGAAAGTCATTATACAGGCAGAAAACAAACACTTCACACCTTTGCAGGCTACTAGTATGCTAGAAAACCTATTGCTCAGACACCTTTCCACAGGGCAAGGTGCCTGAAAAGGGTATTCCCATCTTGGTAACCTCTGGGACCCATGCCTGTACTTAGAACGGAGCACGCAAAGTGTCGGAGGGCGCACAGCACATGCTTGGCCACCCTCCATTAATTTGTATGGGACTGCTGAAGCCCCATAGAAGTTGTCCAAGATGGTAACACTCCTTTAAGTAACTCAATGGGGCCAGCCATTGAAGGGTGTGAATTAGGGCACACACTGGCCCTTTAAGACCCAGAGGGAATGCTCATGTGCCCTATAGGCAGAGGAAGAGACCCAGTGGCCATACCTGCTAAGATGAGGGGAGCAGGATGCCAGTCCGTGCAACCGGGACAGGTGAGCAGAGCAGCTATGGCTGTGGGCGACTGCTGTAACAGCTGCTTACATTACACAGTATAATGCTGGAGTGAACAATAAAGGCTCCTCTAAATTTCCACATTATGGCCATAGAGCCTCTTCAATACTTTCACAAGCCTCTGATTTCATGCAAACATTTTCCTAGTTGGGTTCCATACGAAAAAAAAACAAAAAAACATGGCATGCTCCATCAGACTCCCCTTTAAAGGATAACTGTCACATTTAGACCCTAATTTCATTTTTCAGATATGTAGTTACTAATAACATGATATTCCAGAATCAGTTACTATTAGACTGACTTACCCCATATTTAATAAGATTCAGCCCTTAGCAACCAGTCTGCATAAAACTGCAATTTCATTATTCAGTTAAGATGGCCGCCACTGCCCTCACCCTGAGGCTAATCCCGCCTGCCCTCACTACCCACAATGCATTGAGCTCCTCACATGCACTAGCCAGTAACAATAGCCCCCCAAAAGTGTCAGTAACCAGAGCCCTCCCCCCTAAAGGGTTAATCTCCTGCAGCACAAAGGGGTCCTCTTACCACATGTTGCTTTTATTTATACACTGAGCAGATGGCAGATCTCCCTTCCCTGGTCTGCGCTGCTCCAACTCTGCATTCTCCAGCTCTGCTGAGTGAGGGAGCGTCTGCCAAGCACAGGGACAGGGAGAAGTGCACACAGCCCAGGCACTGTTATCAGCTGCTGGGGAGGACCTGGCTTTAATCATTTACTTACAGTCCCTGGCTGTCAGTAATGTGACCCTGCACGCTGCGTGCTCCGTCTATCAACAGATAGACGCCTAGCTATTTTAAGCACAGGTAAAAGTAGACAGTACAGGGAACAAAAATGTGGAATTAAGGTTTAATTGAATACACAGTGAAAAGTTGAAATAGGGCCACCAAGGTGATATTAATCACCACAATCCAATACTCAAAAAAAAAATAATAATAATATGACTGTTATCCTTTAAGCATTATTTCTAGGTGAGACTATCTCCATAAATACAGCCCCTAAACAAGCCTGTATAGCAGAAAATGGAAGCCTATCATACATGTCCATATACACAGGATGGCCTTGTGCATGAACCCAAACTCAGATTTTCTCTTTAGTTTCTCCTTAAAGGGATTGTCGCATCTCACATCTTGATGGCATGTTGCTAGGATATGTCAGAGAGATGCAGATCCACCTCCAGGAGCTGCTCCTATCTCTAGAACAGGCCCTGGAAGATGCGTACTAGCAATATGCCATGAATATGTGAGATGAGCCTATATGCTATGCATTTGTATTGGATAAAAACTTGCATTTTGTCTTATATTATTACCTTTTCTGATAAAAATTCCACATAGATATTGATTTATTTTAATGCAACCACATAAATTGAATATATAGAAGCAGAGTGTATATGGGAAAAAAAAAAATGGACGGACATCTGTTTTCATGTTATTTGGTCACAGTTAGGAGTTCATTTCCAGCTACTGCAGATGGAAACTGAAACTGATCCAGATGTGGAGCACATGTACGTGATTGTTAATAATACATTGGTTGAAAAAGAGTCTTGTTAAAATACACGTTGCTCCAAAACTAACTTGAGAAAGAACATTGTCCCATATTTTGAATGTGAGAGTTATAGAATATACTGCTGGTTACATAATTGCCAATCTTTCTGTAATTTCACGCTCTTTGTATGGTATATTCAACTTCTATACATAGATGCCCTTAAAAACAATTATAGTCTATGTAGAATGTAATTTCCCAACAGCTGATACTGTGATGTGATGATAAAGTCCTCCAATGTTCCTTTCTGTAAATTATTTGCGGACATCTTTACCCAGTGAAACAGTGTATAGATTGCATTTTATAAAGTAAATTAAGGAAAACATGAATAATTACTGGATTCTCTCTTCTCTCTTTACTAAAAGGAGTGGGATCCATTGTAGAAAAGCAAGTAAATTTTAGACCAAATCTCAAAACTGTTGCTAGTACCCTTTCAGTCGTTTAAACCGACATTAAAAATACAAACCAATAAATATTGGAGAGGTGTATTGCTCAAAGTAAAATCTAAAAGAGCAAGCTTATCTAGCGTGACTAGAACAATAAAATAAAAAAAACGATTTATTTCAACACTTAAAAGAAAGATTTTTTTATATTCTCTTTTTGTTGGCAAAACGTTATACAGAATAAAGTGACAATAAAACAGCAGTACAACATAAATGTGCAGCAGTTTGCTGGAAGGTGAGAAGCATTTACACAACAAAATCTCATTCTCCTAAAATGTCTGCAATTACACAAGAGTTCCTGAAAACCTGCTGACTAATCAGTAAGATACCTGAGAGGACCCAAAGAGGTGGGGAAGGGAAGGGAGGAAAAAGAAAGTGGGGAAGGGAAAGGATTAAAGACCTAGTACTGGTCCCTGTCAAGGCAGGGACAAAGCTATAGGTGGTGCAGAGGTAGCCAAAGATGCTTTTTCCACATAAGAAGACACAGTATTATAGAAAGTACATGCTGGTCAAATAACACCTCTGGTTGGAGGGAAGGGGTTAGGTCAAGAATTTGACATGGGGGCGGGTGCCGTTTAAATTTTTGCCTCAGGCAGCACGAATGCTATGTGCTTCCCAGCCCCCGGCAACAAAGCCCTTAGGGAAGCGGGTCCAGGCTGAACTCTTGCACCAGGGCCCATGAGCCTTTAGCTACACACCTATGTGTGGTATTGATTAAAATACATAATTACATCAGAAAAATTGAAAGGTATTGTGTATCTCATTTGTGTTAGTAAGTCAAGTCTTCCATGGACCCCAGGCCCTCAGGAATTTCAAACGGGTGTTGGATTCCCAGTGTGCTAATTGCTTAAATCTAAAGAGCTGGTCGACTTTGTCAATCCAGGCTTATCGTGTAGATGGGGATGTATCCCTCCATAGTAAAGGTATAAGTAAACGATCTGCTGGGATGAGCATAGTGGGTAGGTTATTATTAGCTGGGGTAAGGTTAAAATTAGGACACCACAGTAATACCAGTTTGGGGTCCAAAGAAATAGTTGTAGAGCAAATACAGTTACTAACTGTCCCTACCTCTGTCCAAAAAGGTATGAGGGAGCAGGTCCACCAGAGATGTGATAGGGAGACCCCCCCATACCGCATCTCCAGTACGTATACAGGGAGTGCAGAATTATTAGGCAAGTTGTATTTTTGAGGATTAATTTTATTATTGAACAACAACCATGTTCTCAATGAACCCAAAAAACTCATTAATATCAAAGCTGAATATTTTTGGAAGTAGTTTTTAGTTTGTTTTTAGTTTTAGCTATTTTAGGGGGATATCTGTGTGTGCAGGTGACTATTACTGCGCATAATTATTAGGCAACTTAACAAAAAACAAATATATACCCATTTCAATTATTTATTTTTACCAGTGAAACCAATATAACATCTCAACATTCACAAATATACATTTCTGACATTCAAAAACAAAACAAAAACAAATCAGTGACCAATATAGCCACCTTTCTTTGCAAGGACACTCAAAAGCCTGCCATCCATGGATTCTGTCAGTGTTTTGATCTGTTCACCATCAACATTGCGTGCAGCAGCAACCACAGCCTCCCAGACACTGTTCAGAGAGGTGTACTGTTTTCCCTCCTTGAAAATCTCACATTTGATGATGGACCACAGGTTCTCAATGGGGTTCAGATCAGGTGAACAAGGAGGCCATGTCATTAGATTTTCTTCTTTTATACCCTTTCTTGCCAGCCACGCTGTGGAGTACTTGGACGCGTGTGATGGAGCATTGTCCTGCATGAAAATCATGTTTTTCTTGAAGGATGCAGACTTCTTCCTGTACCACTGCTTGAAGAAGGTGTCTTCCAGAAACTGGCAGTAGGACTGGGAGTTGAGCTTGACTCCATCCTCAACCCGAAAAGGCCCCACAAGCTCATCTTTGATGATACCAGCCCAAACAAGTACTCCACCTCCACCTTGCTGGCGTCTGAGTCGGACTGGAGCTCTCTGCCCTTTACCAATCCAGCCACGGGCCCATCCATCTGGCCCATCAAGACTCACTCTCATTTCATCAGTCCATAAAACCTTAGAAAAATCAGTCTTGAGATATTTCTTGGCCCAGTCTTGACGTTTCAGCTTGTGTGTCTTGTTCAGTGGTGGTCGTCTTTCAGCCTTTCTTACCTTGGCCATGTCTCTGAGTATTGCACACCTTGTGCTTTTGGGCACTCCAGTGATGTTGCAGCTCTGAAATATGGCCAAACTGGTGGCAAGTGGCATCTTGGCAGCTGCACGCTTGACTTTTCTCAGTTCATGGGCAGTTATTTTGCGCCTTGGTTTTTCCACACGCTTCTTGCGACCCTGTTGACTATTTTGAATGAAACGCTTGATTGTTCGATGATCACGCTTCAGAAGCTTTGCAATTTTAAGAGTGCTGCATCCCTCTGCAAGATATCTCACTATTTTTGACTTTTCTGAGCCTGTCAAGTCCTTCTTTTGACCCATTTTGCCAAAGGAAAGGAAGTTGCCTAATAATTATGCACACCTAATATAGGGTGTTTATGTCATTAGACCACACCCCTTCTCATTACAGAGATGCACATCACCTAATATGCTTAATTGGTAGTAGGCTTTCGAGCCTATACAGCTTGGAGTAAGACAACATGCATAAAGAGGATGATGTGGTCAAAATACTCATTTGCCTAATAATTCTGCACGCAGTGTAGTAGTTCTCTTGCATTCTAATACACCTATTAAACCCATGTGAGTCAGTAAGAATAAAAGCTTTTTCAGGATCGGTGAAAGTAACTTTGAGCTCTGATTCCCATTTATGTAGAAAGTACAGGGTGACATGGACAGTAGAGAGTGGTAATGTATGGAGAAAAGGCATTAGGGGGTGATGGAGTGGATATGAGCTGTTCAAGCCAGGATAATGTACTGTACATGTGGGATCATAAGGAAAGGACATCTTCCTTACATCTCTGCTGAAGTTGAGAAGGTGCAAAAAAAAGGGCTGGAAGACACGTGTGGGAGAGATAAAAACCTTTTCTCAATCTGGTGTTCTAGTGGCAGAGAGAACGTCTTTCATGGGAACATTCGACAACAATGCCCCACACACCAGAAGGCTCTTTAATATGGAGATGGAGATGTAGATGTATTTGTAGAAGATTTAGTAGTGTGTCAGGATGAGGAAATTGGAGAAGGTTCGGTATCTTGTATAGAGAAGACCATACTGCCAAAGTGCCCTTCATGATGGGAGAATGGTAGACAGCGGTTGGGGAAAAGGGCACAGACCCAATAGTGTACGCTTTTACTGGGAGAAAAGTAGATGGCATTCAAGGTCAGAGCACAGATTCTGGGTGCTGGGTGAGATTAAAGATAAGCTTCTTTTCACCTGCACTGCCTTGTAGTATAAATGTAAGTCTGGGAGACCAAAGCCTCCAAAAATATTTTCTCTGGTGAGGAAGGAATAGGCAATCCTAGGCTAGACTGTACCCCAAAGGAAGCTGGAGAATAGCCTGCTTACCTGAGTAAAAAAAGTAAGGGGGAGCCAGATTGGTACAGTCTGTAATAGATATAGAAACCTAGGGACTATATAGGGATTAAGAAAGTTCTTCCTCCATATCCATGAAATCAAGTGAATTTTAATGGTTTTCAATTGCTTTCTGATGGTTTGTAAAAGGCGGTATAATTAACAGCAAATTAAGTAATAATTACGTTCATCTGGGTCAGCTGAGATATCAGTCCCAAGGTATCGAATATGTATCAACGGCCAAGTAAAGGGAGTGGACAGCTTTAGTGTGTTGATGTTAGAAGAATGACATGGAATGTTAAGAGACTCCGACTCACTACAGGTGAAACTTGAAAATTTGCATATCGTGCAAAAGTCCATTTATTTCAGTAATGCAAATTAAAAGGAAAAGCATTAATACAGCTTAAAATTAGAATTTTGTGAAAAGGTTTTATATTCTAGGCTCAAAGTGTCACACTCTAGTCAGCTACAGTAATTAATCCATACCCCCTGAGCAAAGGGTACCTCAAAATTGGTTTCATAAGCGGTAAGCCATCATCATCATCCAAATTATACCAAATAAAGGCTTGAAATATCTCACTTTGCATGTAATGAGTCTATCTCATATGTTAGTTTCACCTTTTAAGTTGCATTACTGAAATAAATGAACTTTGCACAATATTCTAATTTCGAGTTTCACCTGTATAGTTAATTTTGAAATTGGAAGTCTTGAAATATAGTCTCTAGTCTGCAAAAAGCTACCTGGGGGTTGGAGGACATGATTAGCAGATCATCGGCAAAATGCTGCAGTCATATGGGTATGGGAACCTATTTTAATCTCTTGGATCTGCAGGTGAATACACTTGTTGAATACATTGTAGTAAAGTCTCCATCACAATGATAAACAAAGCAGGGGACAGTGGGAATCCTGGTGGGTGCCATTGTGTATGGGAAAGAATGAGGATAGAGTGCCATTAATCTCTAGTCTAGCAGAGGTAGTAGAATAGACAGAAAATAATGCTTTAATAAATATGCTGTCAACAGGAAAGCCAATATAAAATGTCAGCTAACCCTGTTAAATGCTTTGTCTGCGTCTGTACTGATGAGGGCCAATGAAATGTGGGAGCATTGCATATGATTAATCAAATGGATTAAACAAACTGTGTTTCCTTTGCCCTGCGGCCAGTGACAGAAAGTAGAAATAGCAGAGATGTACAGTAAATGGAAAAATTTAAACTTTTACAGAATTTTTTCCCACAAATATATATGGTACATCAATCCGCTCATAACATGGTGCTTTCGGATTGCATTGCATTTTTTGGTGATAGGTCCTCCTCCTCCACCGAGTATCACATGGTTACATAGTTACATAGTTAATATGGTTGAAAAAAGACATACCGTAAGTCCATCATGTTCAACCAAGGGATAGGAGGGGACACGAATTTTAGAAAAGAGAGTGAGACACAGATTTCTACACATTTTATAAGCATTAATGTCATTTACTTTTAAGAATTTATCTAGGCCCTTTTTAAAACTGTCCACTATTCCTGCTGTGCCCATGTCCTGAGGTACACTATTCCACAGATTCACAGTTCTTACAGTAAAGAAGCTTTAACGCCTCTGGAGACTGAACTTTTTCTTCTCCAGGTGGAGGCAGTGCCTGCTTGTCTTTTGATGGGATTTTACATGGAACAGCTTTTCAGCATATTTTTTATATGGCCCATTTATATGTTTGTATTGGGTAATCATGACCCCCTTAGATGTCTCTTCTCAAGACTAAATAAATGTAATTATTTTAATCTTTCCGCATAACTAAGACCCTCCATGCCCCTTATCAGTTTAGTCACTCTCCTTTGTACTCTCTCCAGCTCCAGAGTCCTTTCTATGGACTGGTGCCCAGAACTGAAATGCATATTCTAGATGAGGCCACACCAAAGCTTTGTAATGTGGTAATATTGCATTCCTATCCCATGAGTCCATGCCTCGTTTAATACATAACAATATTCTGCTAGCCTTAGAAGCAGCTGATTTACATTGTATGCTGTTATTTAATCTATGATCTACAAGGACTCCCAAATCCTTCTCTACAAGTGACTCTCCCAGTGTTACATCACCTAGGATATATGGTGTTCTGCCAGATTCCTATACCTGGCAGAATGCTATACTTTTCATCAAGGCTTATGGATAGTGCGCAAGTATTGAAGATGCACAAGTAATGAAGACGTACATATCTTTTAGATCTAAGGACCTGGTCTGAGGATATAGGGGTGACCAAGGCCATATGTGGCAAAACAGAATGAAAGGCAAGATCTAACAGAAGGCCATAGTCCAATCCATCTATCGCTGTTTAAAATATCTGTACTCACAACCGGCAGGACCAGGTATGCAGTAAGATAATCCAGAGAGTTTTTGGGCCTCAATGAACCACCATGTCTGTCTCTCGCTTCCTTCTTGGAGGACATGGTTGTCCAGGAGCCTGGGTTAACAAGGAAGGAAGAGGATCTCTCTGGTCTGCCGGCATTCATTCATGATGGCTAAACCGAATGAGTAAAGCTATGGGGCTATGGCTTCAGGTGCAGACCTCTATGAATTCTCTCAATAACAATGCAGAGCAAAGCAAAACTTTCCTTGGCAGCCTGTGGCAAGGCGCCTGGCACAACTGACTCAGGTAGGCCCCGTAGCCTAATATTGCATCTGCGGCTCCTGTTTTCCTGGTCCTCCAGTCAGAGGAATGCTTTTTTTTGTAGGCCAAAATGGCCTCCTGGGTTGTCTCTAATGCCAACACTCTACGGCCGAGTGGCAAGAGAGCCTTTTGCAGTACATCCTGGAGAATGGAATTGTAGATTAGGGGCCAACTGCCATGCTGTGCAGCTCTAAAGCATCTGATACACTGCCGGTCTCTGAGTCATCTTCTTGGCTTGAGGAGTGAGAGCGCCCAGGCACCATCTTGGCTGGGCTGGAGGCTGGTGGTGCAGTTTTTGCTTTTTGTCCTATTGGAGTGACATCAGTGGGTTCTCTGGGCTTATCTCTGCCAATTTTGCCCATTTTGGTTCAGATGGAGGACGTTGAGAGGGGATAACTGGCTAGTCCTAGCAAAGAGCTCAAACGCAGGCAACTATCTTGCAGTGCGGTAAAGCTCCGCTCCCAAAACATCCAAAAGTAGCCATAGGTATTTGTTTCGTGAATCTAAAATATGGGTTCACTATAATTACACATGTCCCTACAATGAATTGTGATTAATCTGTAATCAACATGACTAGAATTTCATTCTACACATTTCAACACATTTGCATGTCTCATCATGGTTAAACAATGGCACATAGAATCGGAACAATGGGGTGCCTGTGCGGTATGATACATTCAGTAGCGGTGTCTGGCTATAATATTCAGCCACAAAACACCATGTTTAGAAGCCCTTAATAAACCCTCTGATCCACCCCTCAGAGTAATGTCAGACAAATAGGCAACCAATGGGATAGTGAGACTAAGGCATGACATCACCCATCAGTCAACCTATCCCTAATGCCAACGGAGGGTGCCACTACCAGGTCTCATGGTGTCCAATCTTAATATCCATAGAGCCTCCCATTGCATTACCTTACTGTCAAAATCACCACCTCTTAGTGACAGACCCACCAGTTATTTGCCTTGAAAGGGGGCTCACTTCCATGACACTACCTAGAGTGGTATGAGACAGGGTTGCCTTTCTCCAAGTGAATGTCGCTGGTGTTTTCCTTGATTCTCTTAAGGGGCTCTCTTATTGTTTTACCCATATATAGGGTGGTGCATCTGCAGGTAAGTAGCTAGATCACACCTTGTGTGTCGAAATTAATAAATGCTGTCATTTGCAAAGCCTTCAGATTGATATTTTCAATTAAAAGTCAATTTAAAATCTCAAAGAAGGTATAAAATGAAAGAGTTTGTCTCAATTGGATGCAGTTTTCCTGTGGGCACTGGTAGAGTTTTCTTTCCTCACATCTTTGTCCTTCTTCTCCCAATATATCACCTACACATCATATAGAGAAAAAACTAATAGTACTGCAGTTATATAGCTTATGTAATTTCTCACCAAAAGATAGCATTTGAAAATTAAAATACTGAATGTCTAATTTTGTTTCCCAAATAGGATACTTGGTTTATAGCGCATCTTATGATGATTATTTGAAGAATAAGTGGTCTACAGGCACTGCAGGAAGCAGCAATTTCCCCATTGAAAACTTAAAACCAAATACAAGGTATGTACCCCATATTCCGTTGGAAACCATTCCTAAACCATACCTAGTGACCAGGCATGAAAATGCTTTAATTATTGTCTTTTTTTCTTTTTTGCTCCTCTGCATTTCGGTGGCCATAACTTAATTTTTTTTTATTGCTGTAGCGCTATGAAGCCTTGTTTTATGGAGACAAATTTGATTACTTTTTGGCTTTATTTAAGGGTACATGTAAATTACAGTGTAATTTATAGTGTACCTAATATTGGTAGGATTTTAGGCACAACAAAATATATTTTGCATTAAAAACGTGTTTTTTTTTGCCAACCTTTTATTTTTTCTGGTCACTAGGAAACTTGGTAGTTCAGCCCCCCCCACTGCAGCAATGTCAAAAGATGTTACTGCAGAAGTACCAGCACAGCCCACTGTCAAAAGACAGCAGGTGGTTCTTAAGGGGTTAAGCCATTTTATGCAATTTTTTTATTTTTTTTTACTATCATAAAGATAACTTGAAAAATGCAACCATTGCATTGCATGTGGAGGTTTATAATCTACTGTGGAGATTTATAAATACCATCATTTTCCACATCGGTCTTAACACCTTCTGCACCAACAGAGGATGTGCTTAATTTATGACGAGATGCACGCTGATGAAGAATTTATGCCTGGGATGATAGCTCTGCTCAATTGCTACTTGCAGCACTCCCCTTTTTCAGAAAGTGGTACGGGCAGTATAGAAATGGCACTTGCACAAAAATTTCACGCACAAAGTGCTATTTAAAAAGTCACAAACCCCGGGGAAAATTAGCGAAGTTTACAAAACTTTGATTCAATTGCTTCGCCGAATTTCACAAAGAAATTCGCTTTGTGACAAATTACTTTGTTACGAAGCTCATTTCTTTATAAGTAGCGGGCGCAATGATGGCAAAAGGCGATTGCTCCACCTCCAATCATTGAACCCCTCAGATGCCGCCGCATTCATCACTGATCGGAGAATCTGAGATAAAAAAATTACGGCTTTCAGAGGTTAATCCATTTGAGTGCAAAGAGGCCGCCGCGACCATCTTGATTGAAGATCTCCTGTGAAATCTTGCACGTTTTGTGATGACGTCATCACACTGGCTGGCGTGGTGATATCATAGGTCAACACACACGATATTTTGCATGGGATCTTCAATCAAGATGGCCGTGGTGGTCTCTTTGCGATCAGATAGATGAGGTGAGTATGATTTTTTTTACCGCCATTTGAGGGAAAATTGATTTGTTACCATGAAGCATAGCGAATTGAATTTTCCCTTAAATTCAGATCGAAATCCACTTTGGAGATTTCGATTCGCTCAACACTAATTATCAGGGTAGGGGATAAATTGCTACCACCTAAAAATCTCTTTAATATAGATGCTTTCAGAATCATCATTTTCAGTATCATTTTATTACACTGACTCTCGTATTGATTTGATTTTTGGAAACTAACACGTAAAGGACGCAAAGTAAATACAATATGATCAAGTCCACATATCCTCCACTTACTGTACGTAATAATATAGTATAAAAACTAGTTTTATTACTGCAAAAAATGTGGACCAGCACTCACTTTTGATGCAAAACAATCTTCACTTTATTGCCATAAACAAAATACAGGCAGATGTGATGTTTTCTGGCTAAACAGCCTTTCTAAAACAATAAAAAGGGAAGTCTGTTTAGCCGAAACGCATCACATCTGCCTGTATTTTGTTAAGTGAAGATTGTTTTGCATCGAGTGAGTGCTGAACCACTTTTTCTACTTACACATGTAATGAAATATTTATATGTAAGACATAACAATATTTTAGTTTCACTTGCTCTTAGCAATAAAAATGCAATGGTAAAACAAATTTGCAGGAACCCGAGGAGATACATCATTAAAACTAATGGAGGTATAATACTAAACAACCTTGACATTTCAAAGAAGCATTTATTATGACTGCTATTTTACACAATGTTCTTAATCTAGTGTGAGAAACAATAATTGTGGTGCATCTGTACAGGTGCGTGCCCCAACTACACAGCAAATTAGCAGGCGTATATTTCTGGTATAGTCTATGCCAGTTTCCTGCCATGGATTATAATAAGTCTTTTGGGCTGGCAATATCTGCTTCTGTACCACCCAGCTCCTCTCGCTGTTTGGAAAATTTGAAAATTGTGTGCAATCATAGTGTGCACCAAACTGTGCAACTTTTTACACCAGTTTTCTGGCTTACAAGGGATAATCAATGTTTCTCATAGAGTATATAATCATCAATTGAGTTGTTTGGTTGTTGTTTTACTTGTTATGCTCTAGAAATGACCCATTGTTTTTTTTCATATTTTTTTCAAATTGTTCCATACTAACCTGGATGCTCTCTGGGCACTATTAGACAGCCAGATGTTTGGGCTGGATGAGTGCCGATTGACAACAAACACATTGATTTCACATTCTGAATGAAAGCTAAGTGTGTGTTCATTTATCCACTTATCGGTGGAAGAATTATGGGGTCACTTATCAGGAATGAGCATTCCTATGAATGCTTGTTCCTGATATTGGCTCAAAAATCATCCAGCTTAATGTGGGCTTTAGTGATCAGTGTGAAAGTAAGATTACAGGTAATTTACTAAAAATAAAAAAAAAACACCAAGAAGGAGTTGTTGGAATCGAATGAAAGGATAAATTTATTGGGGAAAACTAAAAGGAGGCTCTGGTACCCTGTTGGGCTACCTCCATATGGTTGGCAATGTGAGCATACAGGTTTCGTATGATATTTTGAGGCACATTTGCCCACAGATGTAGCAGTTGGTTCTGCAGATTCTGCACACTTGGAGGTTGCCGACGCTTGAGTCCCAGCTGGTCCCATAAATGCTTCATTGGTGATAAATCTGGTGACCGGGCAGGCCAAGTAAGTGTTACAATCTGGCTGGGATATTTCTGGTAAACCCTTGCTGTGTATGGGCGAGCAATATCCTGCTGAAAAATCCCAGTTGGAAAATCCCAGTTGGAAGCCCTGCCATGAGAGACAAAACATGAGGCCTCAGGATGTTCTGCACATATCTTTGATTGTTACACCATCAGTTGGAGCAGTGTGTCACTGCAAAGGGAGGATTGAAGTGCTCACCATGAGGCCTCCATACTCTAAACCATCTGTCGTGGGATCCTAAAATGAACCTGGATTCATCACTAAAGACAATGTGGTTGAAGTCCTTAACAGTCCAGGTTTCTTGTTCAAGACACCACTGCAAACAAAGGCAATGCTGGCTGGCTGTCTTTGGCAGGACACGTAAAGGGTGAGGTGACTCCAAATTTTCTTTCTGCTAAGCACCTGGAAATAGTCCAGACAGAGAAAAGAGTGTGTAATGAAGGTGCCATCGAGGGTGGACAATGAAACTGTGGGTGCTTGTCAGCAGATCAAACAATCCTCTCTACTGGTGGTCTACCTGGGCCATCCAGAGCCTGTTCACCATGTATGTGTGCCCTTACATAACCACTGCTCTCAACGTCTCTTAACAGGTCAGAGTGGCAACTATTTGAAACAACCATCCTTCAGTCCAATGATGTATCCCCTCTGTTAATTGGGAAAAATGTCATTGGGACAAATTTATCATTAGCTCAAAGTCAAAATAATGGAGTGAAAAAGTCTAAATTTTTTGCGCAGTTTTCTGAAAATGGGCGTGTTTTCTTATGTAAATGAATCTCTAGACAGATTTACTATTGCGACAATTTAAAAAGTTGCAAACAATTGCGCAATTTCAGTGAGGACCATGCTTATCTTATGCGACTTTTTAATAGGACATGCAACTTTTTCGTAAAGACATGCGACTTTTGTAAAGCCCCTTACTGAAGGATAAACTGCTACAGTCAAACCACATTTATCACAGTATTAAAGGAGCATTAATAAATCTGACTTAGCCAAAAGTGACTTTGGACATATGTAAAAGTGGAGTAAGATGTAAGTGTAATGATAAATCTGGCCCATTGAGTGCATTGTATAGGCATGTCTAGCAGGCAGTGATCTCTTACCAAGAGGTACACTACCGAAAGTGGCCTCTGACAGCCTTTTTCTAGGGCAGTGGGGAAAGCACATAACTGTATACTGAATTTTGAAACAATCAATATTTCTATCTGGGTGCATTGTTTTTTTTGTCAATGAGTGTGTATGGATAACATGAGAAATGAAAAAAAAAAATGTATTGAAAAAACATTTTCTTTTCTTTTAAGATAAGATAACCCTCTTTATCAAAGCAAAAATATCCTTCTAGCTGGCCCCTGCCACGTTGTGTACTTTGCTAATAGGAAAAGAATGCAGACAGCTTTCACTGGCAGTATAAGGAACACGTGTCTCAGGTTGCAATGGGATAAGTCTTTCTCTACATTTAGAGGACGAAGAGAAACTGCAGACAATAAAGTTCAAAGAAAAAGACATATACAGATTTAGTATAGCATATAACATACTGACTAATGATTATCCTAGTAAATTGTGTGTGTTTAGGGGTTAGAAGTGAAAGCGGCCCAAGTCTAACATCTATACACTTGTGTTGAAGTGTAGGCCAACATTTACGCTAGATTTTTCAGCACCTCGGGGTGAATGCTGGGTCATCCTATAAACTTCTACTAGTGCCTTCTGACTCTATTCATACTGTATGGAATACGAACAGAGGCTGGAAAACCAAGATGTATTGCAGCTGTAAGCACTACACAAAGAAATTTGGCAAATTCATATGGTGGAATTATTTCTTAAATGAAAGGATAAAAATTGTCTAAATATTTTGATCGTTGTATTAAGCACTTTGTTCCTGGTTACCACCAGCTGCAAGTTTAGAAAAATCATCAGTTTCAGCTTACATTAGAGGCAACCAATAAAATTGTATTTTCACTTGCAGTGGTTTATTGGATGTATACCTCTATGTAGTTAGATACTGATATTCTTGATGAGGTTGAAGTCAAATTTCCATTAGTGAGCCATTAGTGAGATAACAGAGTCAGTTTGACCATTTCATCAAATTACAAACTGAACTAGAATATGCTGTAAACTGGACTGGGTCATTTTGAGAAATATTGGTCTTAAAAGACTTATAATGTGAGAAGCTAGGAGAGTTAAGTACTTTCAGAGTATTGTCATGAAAGAAAGTCAGATGTAAGTCATATGAATATATTTCAACAAGTAACTGAGGATCTTGTTTATTACTTGTTTTTACTATTTTACTATTTTACACATGACCTTTTTTCTCACTTAATTCCTGTTGAAATGCTATCAAGAATAACAATTTAAGCTAAATATAAATCGCATTGCATTTTAGCAGAGTAGAAATATTCTGGCTCTGTAATAGCAAATAGCAAATCTCAACAGATTAGTTTAAGTTACTTAAAAAGTTATTCCGGTTACATTGTTATCCTCCTATCCACAGAAGAGTACTGCGCTTGGCTGTCTCCATAATTTCCATAGAAATGAATGGAGTGCCCGCACGCCTGCCTGACCGGCCTTTCTGTTCATTTCTGGGGGCTGTAGGGGGTACAGAGCCCCCGTTCTCGTGAACTCAAATTTAGTAGTTATCCCCTAATCTAATAGTAATCACCTATCCTGTGGATAGGAGATAACAATATAACTAGAATACCCCCTTAAATCAATTTATAGAAAATAAACTTACATTTTAAAGCTGCTTATTCAGTTAAATTTGCAGTTCATTGGTACTGGAAGAATACTGCCCCTCTCTTGACAACTTTAGTGCTCAGGCACTTAAGTGTATCTTGGGCAGTAGAATTACAGTATATTCAGTAACATCATTTTAAGTTTTATTTTTGGCCCTTGTGGTTGGTTCAGTCTAACAATGTGGCCCCAGACCAAAAAATGTTGCGCACCCCTGCTTTAAAGCATACTTTCAGCGGTCAACTTAGAAAAAAAACCTTTTCCTTTATGTACCATACTGTGCAAGGTTTTTAATATATAATTAAGTGAGTGCTCCATACTGTTTATTAGCTTTGCAGGCTTTCATCTAATCATTTCAATATGGTGCAGAGTAAAAGGTCATTTAAAGGGCATCTGTCAGCAGATTTGTAGATATGAAACTCGCTGACCTGTTACATGTGCACTTGATAAAGATTTTTTGCACATTTGTGTGTGACAGCCAGGTCCCAGGATCCTTATTTATGACCTCATCTGGCCAGCTGACACTGTCATCACTCACTGTCTGTCAGTGTCGTGTCGCTCAGTCACACACAGGCTGCCGCTGCACTCGGTCCTGAAGTGGCAGCCATCTTCTTCTTAAGTTCTTCTTTCTCCGCAGTGTCTGGAAGGTTGGGCGGAGCCTATATCAGTGCGTACAGCCGTGCGCTCCCTGGTGATTCATCAGGGCGCGCGCACCTTCGGCTGACAGTTTACCGCTCCTCGCTCACTCTGCGCAGTGCAGCAGAGCAGAGTGAAAACATTAAGTCAGTGTTTTTTGGGCCAGCGGCCAGCCAGCGCCCTCCTGCAGTCTGGCGCCCGGGGCAACGCCCCCCCCCAGCGCCCCCCCACGCTACGCCACTGCTACAACCTGTCTCTGCCACCCACACCCTACCACCTTTTTTAAAAGAGGCAAGGGGGGCATATAAATTCCAACTGTACCTAACTTTATTTAATTGCAAACCAGATGTTTGTGACTTCTTTTTACTCCAGAAAACTAGCGTAGGGGGCACCATAAATGAGCCTCAATGATAACTTCCTGTTTGTGAATTATAAAAAAAGGCGAGGTCTTCAGCACAAACAGATGAGCTTTAGTGTTGGTTTCTATCACAGCTACAATAGGAATTTATAGAGTAAACTCGTATAAACCTGTTGATGATATTGTTCAGCAAAAGGTGAATGTTTCTATGCATATGTTAATGACATTTTAGATTCATTTTCTATCCATAGTTCTAAATACTTTTGACAATTTATTCTCTATTACATCATAGTTATAATGATTTTATCATATTAATCTTCACAAAAGCTTATAAAACATACCAAATAACACTTATGTTTATTTCAAGATATTACTTCCAAATCCAAGCAAAGAATCCATATGGCTTGGGACCCATGAGCCCCTCTGTGTCATTTGTTACAGAATCAGGTATGAGTACATGCAGATACACAATATGATAAAATAAAGGTAGTAAAAAAATAAAGATATCAGTTAACTGCAAAATAAGCTACAAGTCTGGTAAATAGTAACATAATAGTAATATATTTTCAGTTACTAATTATTTTAGTTTTAAAAGTTTATTATCCATCCACATTTTGTCCAATGGTTATGTGACATTGAAATGTTCCATGGCGCTAGCACTGTGTATATTTACATATAGCTTTGGGTTTTGGGGAGTAAGGACAACATAAAAATGAATAAAATCTGTAAATAATTATTTTTTTCAAATTTCATGAGGTTCCCCAACCCTTTTTTAATTATGTTCATAAATTCTTGTTAAGCTTGGGAGTCCCCGAGTGCTCTCTCTGTATAAAGTGATAGTATGCGTTCTGGTAAGACTCCAACATCAGAAGTAACTGGAGCAGTGGACCAACATATGCACTACCGCAGCATTCAGAGAAGGAACTTGGGGACCCCACAGTATTGGCATTGTGGGTGGGTCCCAGCAGTTGTACCCCCTCACAATGTGATAGGTATCACCTTGTCTAATCCAATAAATAGGCGATAAATCAGTTTTGTGGGATAAAAACTTTAAAGAACCTGCTTGTGCTTCATGTGTGCTATTTTGTTCCTGAGAGTTTGCTAATATTTTATATTTCATCATTTTCTTCCCCACAGACAATCCATTACTGATTGTAAGGCCACCAGGTAAATCAGATTGCATAGCATGCTTTCTTTCTATTAAATGCCTTTAAAGAAAAGACTTATTCTATAACTTGTCACAAGGCTACTGGTCAATATTGAGAGCATATATTGGATAGCATAAAAGTGAGGGCTGACTACAACTGCAGTGTGATTGTATGTGTTGCAGTTAGTAATCCTGTAGTTCACAGGAAGTCAGCTACACAGGAAAGACTGACCATGTCACAAAATCAAGCTGTGGACTGCTAGTCAATGGGTTCAACTGTATGGATGCTACTAAGCTGAAGTGAAACCAATACACTGCTAGAATATTACTGAGTTATTATTACATTTCAAAAAATAAATTTACCAGAATGATTCTTTAACTCCACATGGTGCAGGTCACATGTATATGGTTATACACAGAAATAATATACAGATAATAAAACTTACTTAAACTATAGGTTAAGAAAAACAATTAAAATCTCCATATTATCATGATATCATCTTTTCATTCTCTTTAAGGAGGTGAACCTATTTGGATCCCTTTTGCATTCAAACATGATTCAAGTTATTCTGGTTGTCATGGAAAACATTATGTTAAAAGAACATGGTACAGAAAATTTGTAGGAGTTGTCCTTTGTAATTCTTTACGGTATAAAATTTACCTGAGTGAAAGTCTAAGAGGTAAGAACTTAAATGTGAAGAATGAATTGTTTCCTATTAGACGAATTATTAAAAATACATGTAACAGTAAATGATGGACAATATTTTAGGATTGTGTTGGAAAAGGCAATTTGATTTCATGGAAAATAATGACATATTGATGAAACGTTACATGTGCACTTTGCAACTGAAGATATCTGTGTTGGTCCCATGTTCATATGTGCCTGCATTGCTGAGAAAAATGATGTTTTAATATATGCAAATGTTAAAAAATAGATAAAAAATGTATATATATATGCGTATCGCCATTACACTTAGAGGTTCTGCTGTCTTTGCAACTGTGACCCGCTCGGCACTTTGACTTCAGGGCTAGGTGTGATCATGTTTACACTGCCTGGTCTTGTCAATCAAAATGCAGAAGGAGCGGCAGTTGCAGAGAGAGCAGAGACTCTAGGAGTAAAGGCAACGCCCCCATTGCTCCTAGAGGCTCATATAATAAAACATAATTTTTCTCAGCAATGTGAGCACATATGAACACGGGACCAGCACAGATGCCTTCAGCTGCCAAGTGCACATGTAACAGGTCAGCCAGGTTCACAGGTACAAATTAGCTAACAGATGCTCTTTAGTGCCCGTCTTAAAGTGTTAAAGCTATTTTTAATTTGCCAATAAAGTGCCAAATTGTTTTGGAAACAATTAGAAATATGCTGAAGGTATTTTACTTTTTTGTTTTAGACACATTTCACAGTATAGGTGATAGTTATGGAAGAGGAGAAGATCATTGTCAGTTTGTGGACTCTTACATGGAAGGAAGAACAGACCCATCTTCTGAATTCCAGGTGTTGCCTAAAATTAAAGGTAAGGAAGGGTCTTTAGTGTCTGTACTCTGATAATTTTGTTATGTTGAAATAACATACAGATGTAGCAGAGCTAAGTATATGGCACATTATGGGTTGCTGAAACCTTTCCTGCTGACAATACAATTATGCTTTCATGGGTATCAAGCAGTTTTTTTTTTAGCTAATTTCCTCATAAGCTATTTATCTACTTTCACACTTATAATTACATGGAATAAGGCAAATTGGACGCCTCTCCCACTGTGATTCTGTAAAGTTTAATTTTCTTATCAGGAAAGATTAAAGGCAATTATCGGGAAGGAACATTCCTAGTAACGCACATTCCCAATATTTGTCCCGTGTGAATGTGTTGCTGATCACCCCATGAACATGATAGGGTTATTGGTTACTTACTCAGGGCCCCCCATAACTTCCCCATTTTCCCCCATCCAAGTACCATCCCAATAAAACACCACACACTTTGCTTGGATTAAATCGGCCACAGCAGCCGTTTTATTAATAAAATAAATACATCCATAAATAACAATAACATTAAAATTAACATTAACCCCTGACGAGGGAGATCGTAGAAGCCCCAAAATGTTACCATCCACAAGAAGCCAACCTGGCAACTCCATCTTGCCTCCAGCCGGAAGCACCAGCTCGGAGACACCAACTGATGGACGCCTTCTGCAATTAACCAAGTACCTGAAACTATGAGAGTCCAGCCCCACCATTGAGGCCCTCCCATTTCCATTACCGTCATATACCACCAGCTTCTATGATCTCCCACCGCCACGACTGCCGCGACATGTAACACTGCCCCATATCTTGCACAACCACAAAACCTTAGGGTGGGAGGGAGGGAGTTTGATTCCAACAAAATGGCGCCGGCTGACTGCCGGTCACCTCTATTTAATCCCTAAACTCCTGCTACCTAATCACCCTAACCACACCTCCCCACCCCAGTTTAACTAACTCCAACCCAGGCCCTTCCTACCAAAACCCATCATGACGGCCTCCCCTTACCTGGCATCCTAGTCCGGCCTCTCTATCTTTTGTAGATAGCAATTTTCTGCCCAGAAAGAATGATTCTTTATGAAGAATAGCAGTCTCCATATAGAGGATATGATTGCTGCCTGTAAATATACCCCTCACCTCTCCTCAGTCCATGTAAAGGGTAAAGGCCCTACACAATAGTGTACACACCAACAACCACAGGATTGGCTGACAGTCTATGTGTATGGGGAGATCCTGACTCTCCCTTGACAGATGATGCTGGGGGAAAGAAGGATTGTTTAAACTGATTATTTTTGAATGATCCTTTTGTTCTCCCAGGAGATAAGGGACACTTCTGGCAGCAGCTTTCTTTTCTCTCCTCACTGACAACACATACACGCTCAGCCAAACTGAGCATATATGTGTATGGAGGAGTCAGGAAAGATTGCTGCCTGTTAAATGATTGTTCAGCCAACAACTATTGAATGTACAGTCGTGGCCAAAAGTTTTGAGAATTACATAAATATTGGAAATTGGAAAAGCTGCTGCTTAAGTTTTTATAATAGCAATTTGCATATACTCCAGAATGTTATGAAGAGTGATCAGATGAATGGCATAGTCCTTCTTTGCCATGAAAATTAACTTAATCCCAAAAAAACCTTTCCACTGCATTTCATTGCTGTCATTAAAGGACTTGCTGAGATCATTTCAGTAATAGTCTTGTTAACTCAGGTGAGAATGCGGACGAGCACAAGGCTGGATATTATGTCAGGCTGATTGGCTTAAAATGGCAGACTTGACATGTTAAAAGGAGGGTGATGCTTGAAATCATTGTTCTTCCATTGTTAACCATGGTGACCTGCAAAGAATGGCAGCAGGCAGGAATGGCAGCAGGCAGGTGTGAGCGCATCTGCACGCACAGTGAGATGAAGACTTTTGGAAGATGGCCTGGTGTCAAGAAGGGCAGCAAAGAAGCCACTTCTCTCCAAAAAAAACATCAAGGACAGATTGATCTTCTGCAGAAAGTATGGTGAATGGACTGCTGAGGACTGGGGTAAAGTCATATTCTCCGATGAAGCCTCTTTCCGATTGTTTAGGGCATCTGGAAAAAGGCTTGTCCAGAGAAGAAAAGGTGAGCGCTACCATCAGTCCTGTGTCATGCCAACAGTAAAGCATCCTGAGACCATTCATGTGTGGGGTTGCTTCTCATCCAAGGGAGTGGGCTCACTCACAATTTTGCCCAAAAACACAGCCATGAATAAAGAATGGTACCAAAACACCCTCCAACAGCAACTTCTTCCAACAATCCAACAACAGTTTGGTGACGAACAATGCATTTTCCAGCATGATGGAGCACCGTGCCATAAGGCAAAAGTGATAACTAAGTGGCTCGGGGACCAAAACGTTGACATTTTGGGTCCATGGCCTGGAAACTCCCCAGATCTTAATCCCATTGAGAACTTGTGGTCAATCCTCAAGAGGCGGGTGGACAAACAAAAGCCCACTAATTCTGACAAACTCCAAGAAGTGATTATGAAAGAATGGGTTGCTATCAGTCAGGAATTGGCCCAGAAGTTGATTGAGAGCATGCCCAGTCGAATTGCAGAGGTCCTGAAAAAGAAGGGCCAACACTGCAAATACTGACTCTTTGCATAAATGTCATGTAATTGTCGATAAAAGCCTTTGAAACTTATGAAGTGCGCGTAATTATATTTCACTACATCACAGAAACAACTGAAACAAAGATCTAAAAGCAGTTTAGCAGCAAACTTTGTGAAAACTAATATTTTTGTCATTCTCAAAACTTTTGGCCAGCTTAAGACTACACAGCGACTTTGGTCAAGAAACAAGGTGAACAATAAAAGATCACATTTTAGTGCTGCCTGCATCGAAACAACCAGCAAGTTTCTATGACTGCAACTCGACAGTCATAAGAAATACAGCAGGTTTGGCTTTTTTGCAACTGTCATGTTGAAGTTGCGATAACTTGTGTGTTACAACATGACCGCATCACTTTCATTAGTTGTGATGCAACTATGCACTATGATCTTTACCTGCAGGATGTGTGCCATGGCCTAAGGTCCTGTGTACCTTTAGCTTAAAGGGAACCTGTTACCGGGATTTTGTGTATAGGGCTGAGGACATGGATTGCTAGATGGCCGGTAGCACATCCGCAATATCCAGTCCCCATAGCTCTGTGTGCTTTTATTGTGTAAAAAAACCGATTTGATACATATGCAAACTAACCTGAGATGAGTCCTGTCCCTGACTCATCTCACGTACAGGACTCATCTCAGGTTAATTTGCATATGTATGAAATCGTTTTTTTTTACACAATAAAAGCACACAGAGCTATAGGGACTGGGTATTGCGGATGTGCTAGTGGCGATCTAGCAACCCATGTGCTCAGCCCTATACACAAAATCCTTGTGACAGGTTCCCTTTAAGTGTTTTTTTTTCTGTTAAATTGTAGTGTAGCCGAAGCCTAGAGGAAAAGGTCGCGTTGTTTAGCAAAGGCAGGCCATATAGCTGCTTTTTGTCCAACGGATATAAAGGTCACATAAAAGATTGATCTCTTCCACATGTTAATGGGTGATAAGCAGTGATGTAGCTAGAAATGACTGGGCCCCACAGCAAATTTTTGAATGGGGCCCCCCTCCCCCAGTAATTTTTTCGCAACCCCTTCCTTTCATGCCGCCCCAATTCCTGTGGCCAGTAAAGATCGCTCTCTCAGACCAGGGCCGGCAGCTGTTCCATCCGTTTTCTACGCCGTCTGTACTGTCACTGTATATAATGTCATTGTGTAATACTGTTGAGGGGGCCTGACAAAGTCTTTTAGTCCTCCTCCTCCTGGATGGACCCCCTTCTGGGTCAGGGCCCCAAAGCAGCCGCTTCCCCTGCTTCCCCTATAGCTACGCCCCTGGTGATAAGAACTTGCACAGGGCTGTGGCCTCCATAGGTGCAGCAAGGTTAGTGAACAAATTCATGTAAAATGTACTACAGATAGGAACATGGGATGGGGCATCAAGACTTCCTATATTGCATAGTAAGAAGCATGATGGTTTCAAGCAGAATTTGAATAGGGTCTCATTGTTATCTATGTTATGAGACTTCCCCATCCTCTCTGTATGCTACAGTTTACATACATTTATAAAATGAATAAAGGGTCATATCTAGTGTTGCTTTTTGTTAATACATTTTATTAAGATTTTGGTACAGCATGTACATAAAGTGAAAATGGAGGATTATACCTCCCCATGTTTGAGTACATTAATATCAAAGGTACGCCGTACAATATATCCACTACCAGGTAACAAAGAAAAAAACAGAAAGCATACATAAACCATAAAGATCTAGTGGCAGTACATTTCTAAAAAAATATATATTTTCTATCCCTAAATAGAATGCAGTGCAACAACAGCCAAGAGACTTATAGCTATTTGAGTTGTATCCTAATTATCCCTGTTATTTAGTAATTCTGGTGCATCCTATTTGTAAGTGTATTATCATGAGATCAGAAGTTTGTTAAAAAATAGACTTAGACTTGGGTGCATAAAGAGTTTACTAAACTATGATAAAAGATATATATATATATATATATATATATATATATTTATATATATAAAGATATACAAAGACAAAGATAAGTAACAGTCACCGCAAGTCATGAGACAGATGGACCGGCTCCAGGTTGACCAGCACCCAAACTAAGTGTTTTTTACTCTCTTGACCCCTCCTAGCCCCACCTAAAGGTTAGTACACATGTACAGTTACTGCAGACTGCAGAAATGTGGCCAGGTATAAACATCTCAAAATACCTTCATGAAGTTAAAGGGGAAGAACCAATTAAAAACCTTGCTTTACAGTAAGCTCCCTAAGGGAGGAAATTACGGGATACTTAAGTACCATTGTGTTAATCTAAATGGTTGCATAATTGAGTCCAATTTGGTGCGCCGAAATAAGACCCTAAGAATAAGCGCCACTTCAGGAAAGATGGTCCATTATTTCGCTCCTTATGTCACTAATAGCCACAGTAAATTCCAAAAAGAACAGCTTTTTAAAGCAGGTTATAATATATGTATAGGTGTGGACAGTAGTCAATTGTCACGGTGGGGAGTGGGGGAAAGGAAGGACGCAACTTAAAGGGAAAGTGCACACACAAGCATACCAAACCACACGTTACCACCGGCAACAGCATGCGTGGCAACCATGTCACGGCAATCACCCAGAAGACCGAGACACTGCCACCGCATGCTCTCACAGCAACACGTTGCCGCGGGCAACCGCAAGTGTGGCAACAGTGTCACAGCGCAAACCAAAGGCCGTGACACTCCCACCCCTCAAAGCCCCCCAAACAAAAAAAAGGGGAACTAAACAGAAAACCCAAAAAACAACAGGGCGGGGGGTAGGGGAAAGTAACAGGATCAGTGTCATTGCAAGAAAGTCTCTAAAAGACTGCTGCCAGCCCCCATAACCACCTAGAAACCAGGCAGCCAGCCACCATACAGCTCAGAGAGACCGCACAGAACACTGTATCCACCTCAGACCCAGTTCACACAAGGTCACTGCCAGCAAGCATTCCCAACCAGCACACAGCCAGTACACCACAGGAATGCAGCCAGCACACAACACAAGTGACAAAACCACTGAGACATGGACAAGGGGAAGTAAGAAGATTCAGCGTCAGAGCAAGGATGTCTCTCTAAGACTGCCATCAGCCCCTGGAGCAACACACAGGAACCAGGGCACCAGCCACCAAACAGGCCAGAGAAACCGCACAGAACGCTGCGTCCACCTCAGACACGGTTCACACCAGGTCGCTGCCAGCATGCATCCCCAACCAGCACACAGCCAGTACACCAAAGGAATGCATCCAGCACACAACACAAGCACCTGAACCACTGAGAAATGGGCGAGGAGAAACGCAAACACCAGTGACGGTTCACACCAAATGCAACCAACTGTCACAGGGAACCGCACTGTCAACAGCATCTCACCTTTCACCCTCCCTCCGGAGGATAAGCATGTGCGCCAGAAAATGGCAGGCGACACATGTTGGGCCCTCTTCCGAAGGCACACCAAGCAAGGAGCCTTTGTGGTCAAACTCTCACGGTGGGGAGTGGGGGAAACCCCCCACGTGCGGTGTCAAAGGGTAAAAGGGTATCAGCCTGGCCAAAAGGAGTAATAAGGGAGCAGGTCACCTCCTACAGCGTCCCTAATCCTTTCCCTGACTCCTCAGTGTATGAGTGGACCCCGATGGTAGGACGGCTCATACTCCGGATTCCTTGGAGACCCTGAGTCGCCCTGGTAATCCCTCACCAAGGAGCCGGGAAGAGACGACCTGTTCATCCCAGTCATGGAGGAACAGGAGTCTCTATCTGAGGCCAGGCTGCAAGGAGAGGGGAACACATACAGCATATGGAGTTGGCAGGTAAGCAAAACCCATAACACACTTACCTGCCACAGACAAACTGACTGGAACCCATGCACAAGTGCTGCTGTCCACACCAACATTAAGGACACAGCACAAACCACAACCACACAGGAACCCAGGACACCCATAGCTGCAATAGACGTGAGACAGGGGAATATCTAGCAAACATGCTGGACACCAAACATCACCAGCCATGTAACACAACACAAGACATACAACACCCTGAACATAACCCATACAAACCAAAAGATAAGAAGGGAAAGAGACACCATAATAACATCAGTGACCACAAGGGTGGCCCTCACTGGACAGATGGTAAAAGCCAGGAACAGTGAATCACCAGCATACACCAAGGCTGGAGGAACCCTGAGCTTCAGGCATCCAGCAGAGGCTAAATAGCCCAAGCAGCCACACCCACACCCACATAAACCCAGTGTTCACAAAACACTAGGAAGGGATTTAACCCTTCCAACACCAGACAAAGGAAGGAAGCCACTTAAAGGGGAAGTGCACACACAAGCATACCAAACCACACGTTACCACCGGCAACAGCATACGTGACAACCATGTCACGGCAATCACCCAGAAGGCCGAGACACTGCCACCGCATGCTCTCACAGCAACACGTTGCTGTAGGCAACCGCAAGTGTGGCAACAGTGTCACAGCGCAAACCAAAGGCCGTGACATCAATTAGTTAACAGACATTTCTTTGCTATCATAATTAATGTTGAGTGAAGTGAGCGTCAGACAAAAACACAGAAATATAGTGGCAATACTGGAGGAGCTGCTCAACCCCTAACACTGTAGCGTGTTTTTCATTGGGGGAGCAGCCCCACCGCATGTGGACCGCAGCAACCGACTAACCCCAGCAAAAAATGCATACGGTGGAGGATGTCGGCGCGGTCCACATGCACCACAAGGACATCCTACACAAAACGGAGCATTGTGCGGATGTAAATACAATCATATAGCAAAAAAATGCACCACACGGATATGCCACTGACTATACTGGCTAGTCATAAATGCAGATATTAAAAGCTGAGACTTTCGCCAATATATTCCTGTCGGGAAAATATCGGAGCCCTTCATGCACCACGTCACGGTCACTCAGCATGGCAAAGGGTCCCACCACTACGCTAACTATGGTGTGAACAGGGTCTGAAGGTGATGTAATCCAGCTCACAGCCAAGCTTCCACACAAACGCCTAGCAGGACAGCTAGTGCAATGTGAACAAAGCCAGGCTTCAAGCCACACCCATATCAGACCCTGTGATGGAGGTCACCAGGTGCAAAAGAGTGTTTGAGTGCCAGGTAAAGGCACATACACTACATATAAAACAAGACAAAAACACAGAAATATAGTGGCAATACTGGAGGAGCTGCTCAACCCCTAACACTGTAGTCCACATGCACCACAAGGACATCCTACACAAAACTGAGCATTGTGCGGATGTAAATACAATCATATAGCAAACAAATGCACCACACGGATATGCCACTGACTAGTCATAAATGCAGATATGATTGTATTTACATCCGCACAATGCTCCGTTTTGTGTAGGATGTCCTTGTGGTGCATGTGGACCGCGCCGACATCCTCCACCGTATGCATTTTTTGCTGGGGATAGTCGGTTGCTGCGGTCCACATGCGGTGGGGCTGCTCCCCAATGAAAAACACGCTACAGTGTTAGGGGTTGAGCAGCTCCTCCAGTATTGCCACTATATTTCTGTGTTTTTGTCTTGTTTTATATGTAGTGTATGTGCCTTTACCTGGCACTCAAACACTCTTTTGCACCTGGTGACCTCCATCACAGGGTCTGATATGGGTGTGGCTTGAAGCCTGGCTTTGTTCACATTGCACTAGCTGTCCTGCTAGGCGTTTGTGTGGAAGCCTGGCTGTGAGCTGGATTACATCACCTTCAGACCCTGTTCACACCATAGTTAGCGTAGTGGTGGGACCCTTTGCCATGCTGAGTGACCGTGACGTGGTGCATGAAGGGCTCCGATATTTTCCTGACAGGAATATATTGGCGAAAGTCTCAGCTTTTAATATCTGCATTTATGACTAGCCAGTATAGTCAGTGGCATATCCGTGTGGTGCATTTTTTTGCTATATGAAGTGAGCTTCAGATGCTAAATCCAAAGTCGCTTCGTTCAAAACTTTGGATTAATACTGTACAGAGATCCATCTCCATACAGTATTAAAATGTATGGGCTCCGATGAGCCAAAGTAAGTTATTCGCGAAGTCGCGCGTGACTTCGTTGAATAACTTTGATAGTTGATTTTTAAAGTGGAAAACCACTTCAAAACTTGAAACTGAACTCGACTTTGATTCTGAGGTACTAGTCGGAACTGGAGCCGAGTTCGGTTTCAAGTTTTAAAGTGGTTTTCCACTATAAAAATCAACTACCGAAGTTATTCAACAAAGTCACGCGCGAATAACTTACTTTGGCTCATGCAACTTTGGATGTAGCATCTGAAGCTCACTTCTCTCAACACTAATCATACTAATTGCATGTGCCAAGGAGGGTAAATGAGCTGTAGGTTAAATCAAAGCCCCCTCTCCTCGAATACTGTGAAACATTGCTTCTATAGGACCTAGGTGCCCTTGATATCCACATAAAGAGCTTATCAACACAGATACCTCTTTCCAGTAAAACTGTATACTTAGGCAAGACCATAATCCATGATATAAATTGGATCATGGCAAAGCAATTTTGGGAGAGAAAGAAGTCTATTTGGTACTCGTTCTGAGAGAGGGAGAGTGAAGTCAAATATTGCTCCATGTAAATCTTAAGATGCATTTTCCTCCATCCCTCATTAACAATAAGGGTTCAAAAATCCACCAGTCAGTTGACAACGGACATTGACATTTTCTAAAAGCCATTGTTGGGGTCATGGGGGGCGTAGCTAAAAGCTCATGGGCCCTGGTGCAAGAGTTCCGCTTGGGCCCCCGTCCCTCAGTGCTTGTTGGCAAGGGGCAGGGGAGCACATATCCTTCCTGCTGCCTAAGGCAAACATTGAAAGGGCACCCCCTCATGCAAAATTCTTGACCTAACCCCTTCGCTCCAGCCAGAGGTGTAAATTGACCAGTATGCACTTTCTATAATGCCAGTGTCTTATGTGTCACAAGATTCTTTGGGCCCCCTCAGGCTCCTGGGCCCGGTAGCGACTGCTACCTCGGCACCCCCTATAGCTACGCCCCTGGTCATGGGTACCAGCCTGTGCTTTAGCGTGATGTATAAATGAGAAATAAACCATTTCTTAGAGTCAGTATGGACACTATCAAAAACAGCTTGGGGCTTTCCTGGATATATCCCTAAGTTTATAAAATAGAAGTGCTGAACCTGATGAAAGGGGAATATTTGGGATCCTTGGATTTGAAATTTTTGCTGTAATTCTCAAAGCCATCTCGAATAATGTAGAAAATCCTGCAGTTTCCCAATTCCCTTGTTTCGCCATTCCACCAATAACTTACTATTATCCCCTGTGAAATCCCAATTTCCCATAGTGGCACATGTATAGAGCATTGATAGGATCACTTGTACGCCTGATGAAGTACTTTTCATATAACTAATGTGTCTTTAATCAGAACCAAACCTTTAATATGAGGTGGGAGGGCAGCCAGTTTGGAGTATGCTAAAGCTAGAAAGGTCCACGGGCGAGCTAGCTGCCATTCCAAAGTAAGATTGGAATAGTATGACATATTATTTAGCATTGGTAAGAAGACTTGAACATTCCACATGTATTTCATAGGGAACCAGGTAATATCTAGTCTTCTTTAAATTACAGATTCAGCTGCATCTATGTTAGGATATGTCTTGTGGAATTGTTTTGCCTTGCAAGATATCACTGAGAAAACTTACTGTGTATTTGTGTTGTTATCCAATAGCGTTTTCATATTCCAGAAGCATTATGCAGAAGGGTGACATATTTCAATTTTTTCATATATTTACAGGTTATTATCGCCATTATACCCAAGAGCCTGTGATGTTTGGACAAATAGGCTATGGAACGCCGAATAATTATGTTGGTTGGTATGAATGTGGAGTCCCCATTCCTGGAAAATGGTAATGCTTTGGCAATAGTATTCCAAAATTTAGCAGACTATTTCCTACTAAATTTCTTGCCATTTGATGGACTTGTATGTAAAAGGATCGGTGGTACAGCGTTGGAATTCAATTCATTATAGGACAAAAAGCACAATACATCTACAATCTTCAAGAAAAAAACAAGAACACTGTGTGAAACTAAATGTGGTGCTACTTCTAAATGGTCTTAGAAGCAAAATTAGACTCTGCTATAATGATCCATGGTTTCCCACATGGGTCATCTTCAGCGAACCCTGAAAACAACCACCTAATAACTTCCAAGAATGACCTAAGCTTGCTGTGCGTGCTTACTTGTCAGACCTCCACTGTTGTTCTGAAAGAAAATGGCCTCCATCAATAACCACTGGCAGAACACTGTGCACTTCAAAGACAAACATCATGCAATCACGCTTATGTTACTAGTTATCATGTAATATACGACAGCTTGCTTTTAAGCAAAAACTTGTTGGAGCTTATCCCTGATGTCTAGGCACTTGTGGACATTTCTACTTTCTCTCTACTAGTTTATTTGGGTACTGTGCATGAATATCACAGTACCCACAACTGACTAATGCTTGACAAAGATTAATGCAGCATTTCCCAATGTCTTTTGTCCATTGTCCATCAGCATTAACTGTGAATTCTGATTTGCATTCTGTTTACTGGGTACCATTGTTTTGGGCTTGTTAGATAACCTTCACAAAGACATATTAAAGGGGTTTTCCGCTTTTTTTCTATTGATGATGTTGATGATCTATATGATAGGTCATCAATATCAGATTGGCAGGGATCCGACATCTGGCACCCCCGCTGATCAGCTGTTTGAAGAGAAGGCAGAGCTCATACGAGTGCTGTCTTCTCTGCTCTGTGTATCTGCTCACTGCAGCAATTGCAGCAGGGAGCAGTGTAATTACAAGTATGGCATCCCCATTCACTTCTATGGGACTGCTCCGTCCTATTCACTTGAACAGACAGGAGCGGTCCCATAGAAGTGAATGAGGACGCCAATCTTGTAATTATACCTGCTCAACACTGCAATTCATGCAGCGAGCAGGTAAACAGAGCAGAGCTTTCCATGCTCTTATGAGCGCTGCCTTCTCTTCAAACAGCTGATCTGCGGAGTTGCAGGGAATCAGCCCCCGCAGATCTGATATTGATGACCTATCCTGAGGGTAGGTCATCGATAGTAAAAAGTAGACAACCCCTTTTAAAGGGTTGAGAAACTTAGTTAGTTGAAAATTAAAAAAACATGCTAAGGTTACATGCACTTAAAGGGGTTGTCTCGTCACAGAAAGCCTCATCAATATCAAAGCAGCTGATTTTGTCAGGTGGAGCCATGGCAAGCCAGACATTTACCTGTATGTCGCATATGGCACCTATATATTTAGACATGGGCTGCTGTAGTGAAAGCCACCATAGTCTGGCTCTTAGAAGGTATCCTGAGTAGCAGAACTCCCTCTATGATGTCCTTATTTCTTTTTTCAATAGATTGAGGGAGATCATAGTATTTATAATTATTTCACTGAAATGAGCAAAATTAAGTTTTATTTTTATACCCTGGTCCCATATGTAAATTGTAACTTACCATCTAGTCAAACTGCAATAGATATTAAAGTAAAGGTGGCCATACAACTTTAATATCTCTCAGCCGAACACTGGTTCTGCCAACAGCTATTGCATCAGACCTCCCCATACACATGTATGCCCAGGATGATGCAGCATGCATGTTTTCTCAATGGAGAGAGTAGACTAAGCCGCTGCTTGATACCTTATCTCTCGAACTAATCTCTCTTGAGAAAAAAGGATCGCACATGTCGAAATTCAGAGTTTGCATACAACAATACACATAAGATAGTTGGTCCGTCGTGCCAAAAGTTGCATGTTTGGTCATTTTTCATCTGATAAGTATGGACACATTGGGGGTCATTTATTAAGATTGGCATTTTAGATGCTGGTCTTTATAAGCTCCTGCGCCGATGGTGGATTTGCCAAAGCTATGTAGAGGCGCCGGACCCTACATAATTTCGGTGTATCCAGTGCCAGTCTAAATGTAAGGCAGCTTCCTTGCTGACTTACTTTCAGACCATTTTCTTTGCCTAAAACAGGCATAGAAAATGATGCATGAGACTGATCTATCGGCCCGTCCTCTTCCCCGCCCACACCACGCCTACTTTTTTAGACCTGGCGTAAGCTGAGAAAATCGCAGATTGCACCAGAAATACGCCTAAGACCACCCTTATTCTGCTATCAGCATCAGTGTAATATAAAACAATAAATATAAAGGTAATGGCATTTGCAGCAGACCTAAACTGGTGGATAAATTAATTAACATTATACTACCAATACTACTTACAACACAGAGTTGCAGACATCAATTTGCCATTTAAAGAGATTTTCCACTTTTAGTTTATTGGGACATCAAAAGGATGGGTTCCCTGCTTTGAACATCTCTACTATTAGCCAGAATAAAAAAACCTTCGAAAAGAGTAGCTCTTGTTCTGGATACCTCATGGTCACTCAGTAATATCCTATTTCAAGTAAAAGCTGATTGCTGGGTTTACAGTTGCCCTGCAACTGTTTCATCATCATGGTGCCAGCTCAAGGAAGGAGGTTGTCCTAGGTGGACATCTCCAATTAATACTTTACTGCTAAAACAATATCATTGTGACTTGGGTTGAAAGGAAATGAACCATACCCACAGTGGAGACACAGATGTCTGCTATATCTGTATGTGGATGCACTTATGACTGCTGATAAATCAGCATCCTAAAGAGTTAAGTAATTTATAAACCTCAAAGTGAACTTTATTGCAAATGTTAATTTGTATTAATATATGAGCAAACACATACATTTAACTATGACAAATGTGTTTTCTGGTTTCAAACTGGATTTGAAATCAGTTAAGATATTACTACTAAAGAAATGTTGCAAATATCTTTCATTCTTTAAATGCAAAAGACTTTAATTCTTTCCCATGGCATGGTTTTAACAATTATAGAATTTTATAGCATTTCAATAGACAAGTTTATTTGCTCCATTCTGTTAAATTGACTGCTGGGTATATTCTTTTACTGAACTGTATGTAGGAACCTAATGCTAAAGATAGTAAGTTGCTAAGTTGCTAAATGCCATTTCAAGGCTTTCAGTGACATACTCTAATTTGCTTTACCACCAAACCTGAAGTAAAAAGTGGCATGTAGTGCAAAGCCAGTAATAGTATGTACTAATATATACACATATGGAACGGGCTACAATTTTGACAAAATCATGGCACTACCATTACTCATGGGCATCATTTTTACTTGGTCACATGTTTCCCTGGAATATTTTCTATAAAAGGAGTCATTGGGGTTGAACATGTGTCAAGATACAATCACAATTTTGCCAAACATTTATTTGCTATGCCCTGTTCTGTGCACTAGGTGAACTCTGATTATTTCTATGTGTATTGTAGGAAACATTTAGTTTTTGTGAAATGTATTATTTATAGCTAGACAACTTTCTCATTGTCTATAGCAAGACACCTGAATAATTGTTTTCATGTGCTCTTATGGGATTTTCACAAACAGCACATTTGTTGCAGAAATTTGTGCAGCTGAAAATTGTTTCCATTCATCTGCATGAGGTTGTTTTTGTCATAGATGAATGAGGCAGTTTCTACAACAAAATCTGCCATAGTAAAATTCATGCTTAGAGTTCATATGTTGTGTTCATGAAAATTGTTGCCAAACCACAACCCTTGTAGTAGGTCCTTCATGCACTGTTATTATAAACCACTTGCAGGATAACACGCTGAACTTGATGGATGTATATCTTTATTTTCAGCCTTATAAACTATGTGACTAGATCTTTACCCTATATTAAAGGTACTCAATCATTTGCAGCTGGTTCTCCAGCATTTGGGATAAAAATATTTTGAGACCAGCATGAAGGTGCTATGAGATCCCAAAAGAGACCAGTTCCTAATACATTCTTATATATTTTTTTACCAAGAACAGATTTGGAAAACTATTCTACCAGAATCCTAATCAAAGGGGTTCAACCTTGAAGTTCCTGAATATCAGTGCATAGTAGCTTTTAATCAATGAGAAAGTATGTGAGTTAGCAATAAGCACATGGTCAACAAATATTTAACTGTCTATAAACATACCAGTTCATTTCTTGCAGCAAATAATTTTGCTTAAAGAGGTTGCCCAATAACCCCCAAAAGCTAGAGAGCCCCAGGAAGGGGGGCAAAGACAAAGACAAAAAAAACACTAACCATTTGAAAGCCCCTCAGCTCCAACATGAGGGTCCCATCCCTGCTGATTCCAGTCTCTGGCAGACAGGAATTGATGATGTCTTGTCCATGGTTGTGTTGACTGCTACAGCCAATCATTGGCCTCAGTGGTGGTGGTGTCCCTGAGAAGCATGTGGCTGCTGATTCTCTGTGGTCATGTGCTGCTAATGGACACTTCACGGATAAGGCCAGTGAATAGCTACAATGGTCAACCTGATCCCAGAAGGGACGTCATCTCTTCCTGTCAGTCAGGGACCAGAAGTAGAGAGGATCAACATGGGAACGGATTGACTTTCAATAATGTTTATTTCACACAGTTTCCTATTACTATTTTTGGGAGGTGTTAGGCAACCATAAGGTAAGCAGTTCTAACCTGCAACCATCTCGAATGTTGTCGCTGCAGTCACTTTTTATAGTTAATATACCTTGTTAAAATCATAGATAAACCTCACATTGAAAGGGAGGACCAGGTATCAATGGCCTTACACATACTGTATAGTATAATGCATTAAAGACTAACCAAAATAATATTTTATTTGTAGTACTATATGTGTTACATGTAATGGAAAAAGTAAGGAAGGACATTTATGCATTTTTTACAACTTTATGCAATAAAGCAAAATATCATAATTCCAAAATTAGTGTTCTCCAACATTTGATTCCTTTTGAAATATCAGGTGGTTACCTTTTGTGCATTTCAAATAGTTTTTGTTGGTGCTTCAGAATTCACGACAGTTACACTCTACTTGATGGTGCTATGACATGTAAAATTTTATTCTTAAGCAACCTATCTGTTTTCAGGGATTGGACAACCCAGTTCACCTTAATACACAATAATATTTGTTCTTTATACATTTTTTTAAAAATAAATGTATATTATATAAAATGATTCCTAGTCGTCTTTCACTGTATTATTATGGAGGTCTGTGAAGAAAAATGAAAAATACATGTATACACTCTGCAGATCTTAAAAAGACGGTCAGCTTTAGGCAATGGCTAAATGATAGAAGAGTCACTAGTAGTGATGAGCGGCAGGGGCAATATTCGAATTTGCGATATTTCGCGAATATGTGGTAGAATATTCGCCATATACTCGCGAATATTCGTATTCGAGATTAAATCTGCAATGTAAAAAACGCGTAAGATTATTTTCGTGATTCTGAAAAATCTGCAATGTAAAAATCATATAATGCGAAGTGGGTCAAAAATGAATATATAGCACTATAGAATATAGTGCTATATATTAGTTTTTTACAATAAAAGGTATATAAATATGCTTAATCACCAGTCCGCAAATAACTGCTGCAGGTCCGAGGAGTGTTGTGGGGTAGTTTACACTTTTAAAGAATGTGCATAAAGGTTCAGACCGCGCGTATCATAAATATACGGTGTAAAACAGATTCTTTTTTCTTCTTGCCTCGGGCAAGGAAAAAGACGCTGGGATTTTAATGCGATTTTAAAGTGCATGTTTGTAAGTATGTACTAATAAACTTTTTAAACGATCTATCGGAGCTTCACTATGGTGGGAGCAACTTGTATCCACAGAACATTTTGAATCAAAGAAGCTAGGAATCCCAGTAGACTCACCAGGTGTATGCTGTCATATAATCCGTGGTTGAGCCCTGTGTAACAGCGTGTGAGCGTGCATCTTCCCTGCGGAGAACCAACCTGTCTACAGAGGATATCTGTGATACGCTTGATATTGGTGGAGTGCCGTGTAAGTACAATCTGTGTACCACAGGGCAGTTTAAACCTACGAATCTACCCTATTGTTTTTCTTTGTAAGTTGCAGGATATCCATCAGTAGGAGATCTTCAGACCTTGGTAACTTTTTGAAGGGAGGAAGAAAAAAGAATCTGTTTTACACCGTATATTTATTTATGCACATATTAGTTTTTTAGAATATTCATTATTTTTTTCAATCTGAAGTGAACAGTCGTTGGCCCACAAGCAACTTTAGCATGGAGGAATCATATTCAATATAGTGCTATATATTTGTTTTTTAGAATACTCGTAATTTTTTTCCATCTCAAGTCTTGATTCCTCCCTGCTTAAGTTGCTTGTGGGCCAAAGGCTCATTGGCCCACAAGCAAGAAGCAGGGAGGAATCATGTTTTCAGATGGAAAAAAAATTAAGAATATTCGATATAGCACTATATTCGAAATATTCGCGAACTCTCGAAATTGCGATATTCAAGATAAATATTCGTAATTTGAATATTCGCGCTCAACACTAGTCACTAGGTATCTGTGGGGAAGCTTGGCAGGACAGGAAAAGCCCTCCAGAGATGCTCTTTGTAGAAAGAGTGGAAAAGAGATGAGGTCCTGAACAGAAGATCTCCCTCTGTTATTTCAGAATTGACATTCAGGGTATGTGAAAATGGGGTGTCTAAAACAGAAAACACCTTTAAAAGCTATGGACACTGTTTCTGGCTTCTCTCTTACACTCCGTGTTGAATCAAGCTGTTTGGTGCTCAGTTTGAACATGAATGGCTAACAACTTCAATAGAACATTCATTATTCACTTTACTTGGTTTAAAGGGCATCTGTCAGCAGATTGGTACCTATGAAACTGGCTGACCTATTACATGTGCGCTTGGCAGCTGAAGGCATCTGTGTTGTTCCCATGTTCATATGTGCCCGCATTGCTGAGAAAAATTAGGTTGTATTATATGCAAATGATCTCTGCACCTTGATTGACAGGGCCAGGTGTGATGAAGTTTTCACTGCCTGGTCCTTGCAATCAAAGTGAAGCAGGGATGGACTGGGACAATAAAGTGGCCCTGGACTTCAGCCAGACCGGCCCACTTTATTTTTCCCAAACACACTCAAAAAAAAACATAAGTAAAAACATTCCACTGTAAGTATAAACAGGTTTTTTATTTTTACTCTTAATTTAGAAAAAAAAATCCCCCTCCATAATGGTGCCATCCACAGATCCCCCCCATAAGTGTCATCCACAGACCCCCCCCCCCCATAAGTGTCATCCACAGACCCCCCCCCATAACAGTGCCATCCACGGATCCCCCTCCCTATAACAGTGCCGTCATCCATAGATCCCCCTCCCCGCCACTCACAGTAGTATACATTAATAAATCGGTATCCTGCAGGCTGCAGACAGTAACTTTAATTTTAACACAGCGCTCATCTCTTTACTACCTTACATTCAGCTCCCTCCAGCCTCCAGTAACAAGTGCGGGCGGCAGCGCTCACTCACTGACGTCACGCGCCTGCGCCGCCTAGTGGGAGGAGCAGGCGTGTGACGTCAGTGAGTGAGCGCCGCCCCCACACTGCCTGCTGTTAGCACTGACAGCAAAAAAATTAAAATGGCTCGGGACCGGCCGGGCCCCCCCGGGGTCCGGGCCCCTTACTGGGGTATCGGCTTTACCCCCCTGATGGCGGCCCTGGCCGGCCCATAATTCGATCGGCCCACCGGGATTCTCCCGGTACTCCCGATGGCCAGTCCATCGCTGAAGTGAAGAGAACACTGCAGTTGTATAGAGAGCAGAAACCCTAGGTGTCCCTGTAATGCAGACACATATAAACATGGGACCAACACAGATGCCTTCAGCTGCCAAGTGCACATGCAACAGGTCAGCCAGTTTCATAGGTACAAAATGGCTGACATATGCCCTTTAAACATTTTACAGCTGAAAACTGTTGGCTGAAAGGAAATATTAAAAAAATCTTGGACACAATTTCTAAATTGCGTTCCGAGTCTACTCCAAGAAAACCAGCTTGTGACAGTTTTACATATGTACCCAACTGTGTCATATACAAAAATCCCAGGGTGAGGGAACTGCAGATGTTTTTTATTCTAGTACAGAAAGAAATTATTTGAGACAGCATGGTAAACTCTTGTGTGCACATTTATTTTACAGAAGAGATCAGCTTTTAATTAGAGGAGGGTTGTGGTTTAACCACAGATATTGACAGACCAAATACAAGCCAATTTTTTTAAGGGCTTTTTTTGTAGTGCACATCTACAATGTGTTGACAAAATCGTATTGGAAATTTTAGTGCATACTTGCTGTGATATTATATTTCTTCTTATTATTATTATTATTATTATTTACAATTAAACTGCTTACATGTTATCCGTAGGATCCAAGATGATCACAACCAGTTAGATCAACCACAGTTTTATTTTTTGTAACTGGTCATGTTGCATGTTCAGCACAAACTATGATGACAAATTCTAGCCTGGGATCGTCACAGGATCAAATATTACAGTCACCCACTGATAAACTGTTATTCATTGGTTTCACTGAGGGCAAAGACTCCATCTATGCTTATTATGTGCACATTCACGTTTAATTGCATTGTAACATTTGATAATGAGTAGTGTTGATCGAGCACCAAAGTGCTTGGGTGTTCGGGTGCTCGGGTTGAACACCTCGGGATGCTCGGGTGCTCACCCGAGCACAATGGAAGTCAGTGGGAGAACCCGTGCATTAAACCAGGCACCCCCTGCTCTGAAGAGGGGAGGGTGTCTGGTTCATAGGAAAATGTCAGAAATTATTGGAAACACCACCGAAATGGTTCGGGAACCGCATGGGGAGGATGTCTGGATTCATCTTGGACTCGCAGGTCGCTGCTGAGGACGATGTTGTCCCAGTAGTGCGCCACTTTTACAGACTGACACTAATATGCACAAAACCAAAGATAAAATCGATTTTAGAGGAAAAATTGTTAGGAAACATTCTTTCCTATATATTTCCTACATATATAGTTGTATATAAAGTGAAAGGGCTTCCAGAAATTACAAGGAATCGGCACTCCAATACACCCTTTATTACACATAAAGGAGGGCATCATACACCCTTGAAAAATTATGTTTGATGGCCTGCTGGTGACCCTTAAAAACATTATATGCGAGGGCCTGCTGGTGAGCTGACCCTGTAAAACATTATGGTTAAGGGCCTGCTGGTGAGCTGACCCTATAAAACATTATATGTGAGGGCCTGCAGGTGAGCTGACCCTCTAAAAGATTGTAGGTGAGGGCCTGCAGGTAAGCTAACCTTCTAAAACATTATATGGGAGGGCCTGCATGTGATCTGACCCTCTAAAAGATTGTAGGTGAGGGCCTGCTGGTGAGCTGACCCTTGAAAACATTACATGCGAGGGCCTGCAGGTGAGATGACCATCTAAAAGATTGTAGGTGAGGGCCTGCTGGTGAGCTGACCCTGTAAAACATTATGTTTGAGGGCCTGCAGTTGAGCTGACCCTCTAAAACATTATATGCGCGGGCCTGCAGGTAAGCTGGCCCTCTAAAAGATTGTAGGTGAGGGCCTGCTGGTGAGCTGACCCTCTAAAAGATTGTAGGTGAGGGCCTGCTGGTGAGATGACCCTTTAAAACATTATGGTGGAGGGCCTGCTGGTGAGCTGACCCTCAAAAACATTATATGCTAGGGCCTGCTTGTGAGCTGAACCTCTAAAACATTATATGCGAGGGCCTGCTGGTGAGCTGACCCTTTAAAACATTATATGCGAGGGCCTGCAGGAAAGCTGGCCCTCTAAAAGATTGTAGGTGAGGGCCTGCTGGTGAGCTGACCCTCTAAAACTTTATATGCGAGGGCCTTTAAGCAGGGGCATAGCTAGAACTAACTGGGCCCCATAGCAAATTTTTGTAGAGGGCCCCTCCCCAACTTAATGGACGCACACACTCACCACATACATGGATGCACTCATACACACACTCACCACATACATGGACGCACTCATATATGCGTTCAGTGGCGTAACTAGAGTGTTATTGGCCACAGTGCAAACTTTGGACCCCCCCCCCTTTTTACAAAGAGGTGGCAGTTTTTATTTACACTAAGGGCTCTTTCACACAAGTGGGTAATCTGCTGAGTGCAAGAGAGCCAAGCCCCGTTCCGGAAAGCAGAGACACGGTGCACTAACATGATTGATAATGCTCTTTGCCTCTCTGTGAGATAAAGTTGTCATCGTGATTTTGTAGTAAAAAGGTCACAGAGAGGCAAAGAGCATTATCAATCATGTTACTGCTCTGTGTTTTCGCTGTCCGGAACGGGGCTTTGCTCTCTTTCACGCAGCGGATTACCCGCACAGGATCCGCTCGTGTTAAAGAGCCCTAAGCCCAATGCTTGGCTACACTCACCCAGTCCTAATAAAATCTGTTCCTACCTCATCCAGGGTGTCGCTGGGAAGGGATAGTGACTGCCCCTGTGAAATCACCAGCAGGGGGCGCTGTGCTGGCCTGTAAGACTGAGCCATGCCAATGTATAGCAGGGTAATCTAGGACATTTCCCCTAAGTGCTACCACACAGTACTAATGTCCACCTTGTGGCCCTTTCAAAATAGTTATGTCCTTCTGGCCCCTCACAGCAGTTATGCCCACCTTGCAGGATAACAGGCCGAACTGGATGGACAAATGTCTTTTTTCGGCCTTATGTACTATGTTACTATGTTACTATGTTACTTTGTTCCTGTCACAGTAGTTATCCCTACTTTTGTGCCCCCTCACTGTAGTTATGCCCATATATGTGCCCCCTCACAGTAGTTATACCCAGATATGTGCCCCTCACTGTAGTTATGCCCACATACATGCCCCCTTACAGTCGTTATGCCGATATGTGCCTCCCTCACAGTCGTTATGCCAGATTATGTGCCCCTCACAGTAGTTATGCCCAGATATGTGCCCCTCACAGGATCTGAGAACCTGTTGCTGGAGATTTCTGAAGTCGCTATCTTCCAAGAGCAGGCATCCAAGGCTGAAGTGAGCTGGGCAAGCTCTATTATGGCATAACAGACATTTAATAAACTGGAAGATGGTAACAATCTTACTAGGTGGAGGATAGAACTTTCAGTATAATGATACCAGGAACATACATGGTGTGCAATTCTTCAGATGCTAAGCACAGAATCCGGGGCCAGGATGTACTGGACATCACTATGGCATACAAGTTACCAGTCGTTGGGGATACTCTCCATAGGCTGCAACTAAAATAAAACTAGGAACATTCATCCTGAAGCCAGCATGGTGTTTAATAGGGGTTCTCTAGGAATAAAAAAAAATGAAAATACTTACATGCACATACTGGACATCACACATGTTATTACATACAGATACATAGTACACATCACACGTTATTACATGCATGCACATAGTACACATCACACATGTTATTACATACAGGCACAGACTATAAGATCACATATGCACTCACTTTTATGCAGGAGTCCTGGGGCTCCATCATGCAGTGGAAGGGCAGTTCTGCAGCTAGTAACACTGCCTCTCCTGACAACCCTCCCTCTCCGACCTCGGTCCAGACTACATAGCTGCATCACCACCTGTTTAAACACCAGCAGCTGTGTATATAAGAGGGTAAGGGTTAACACGGCATATGACCGGTTTAGGGGTCCCAGAAGGTGAGATACTCATTATGTGGGAATGCTGGCTGTCAGGGGTGGGATGTTTGGACTCCTTACGATGCCCCATTATAGAGAATGCAATGATTACTATATTTTATATGTGAGTTGTACCAGAGAGGAGTTATTGCTTATGAGATATTTTCTTCATCTTCTGGTACTCTATCTGAAAAGCTTCTGGACCCCTGCCAGGGAGGTGCTCTTCTCTCTGGGTCTATGTATTTACAGGAACCATCTTCATTACCATTTGCAAAGGGCCAGGTTTTTAACATTCAAATGATAAACTTATTTCCTCCAAAGGGAATGCCTATTCCAAATGCAGGTCCAGACAGAACGGCATCGTCCAAACAATCTCACAGAGAGGCAGGAAAATATATGGGATCACATGACATAGATATAAAAACATACACAAATGATAAGGTTATGAGAAAGGTTGTCCAATTCTCACACCGGTACTCTAGAGCTTGCTAAGAGCTTATGTACACACCTTCTTCTTTTCTATATGGAGTCATTAAAGTCTCTGTTAATGTGGAGCCGAAGCCTTTATTTGGAACCACCAAATTTCCGTACATAAATTTCTAATGCATATTGTATTTTGTCTGATCAACCTTGTATATATTATCTCTGGAAACTCCTTTTGCCACTATAATCCTATAGAGATCTTGCCTACCCTTGTTCAATCCTTTCATAACCAAAGGTTTTGTCAGCCTTGATTTCCAAAGCTAAATTTGACCTTTTGAAATATTCCAATTAAAGGTGAGTTCACAGGCCCCTGTGACATCATTAACAACATCACAGGGTCCCCTTGGAACCGCCCAAATGCAGTAGCAGCACGTAAGCATGTCAAATAACAAATCTTTGCCACAATGACTGTGCTGTTATCTCATTCATCTACCACATGAGGTGGGCGGGAAGTGTCAAGATTCATATGTAACTGGTAGGTCCATAGCAAGGAAGGGGTTACATTCTATTTGTATTTAGAATAGTCTATTCCCAGCACTGTCTGATAGAAGGTCTTCAAGTAGATTAACCCTGATTGCCAATATTGAGCTTCCTGTGTTTTGTGTTTCTGATTAAAGTAAGTAGCTCCAGGCACTGTAAACATTTTATGGCATTTAATGTATCACTGCACTCACACGTGAAAGGAAATAATTTCAACATCCATAAATGGTACCCTGTATACCACAAACATACTTTCTGCATTTAGTGATGTTGTAGTAATATCCTGTTTTGGTGAAACTATTTACATCCCCTGTGGCAGTCATTAGACAATAGTATTGTGTATAAAGACACAATGACTACTCATTCACTGTACGGGGGGACAATGTACAACAGTTGGTAACTGAAAGTTAAATTAGGGTATTAAGCAATAAGCATAAGCAAGATACTCAGAACACATAATAGCACTTTGTTAAGTTATCTATTGGCAGTTTGGCAGGGCCATAAAAAAAACGTTGAATAGTATAACATGGTGACAACATATAAAATATAAAACATATAAAACATGGGAATTCATAAAATTATTTGAGAACTCTGCAACGTTGTGCTTTTTTAATCATATATAAAGCAATGATTAAGGAATTGGATCTTTATGTCGCCAACCCCTCTTGATAAAACTTGTTTGCCTTGAAGGAAATCTGAAGCTATGATTTTGGGCTATTATCTGCAGTATTATGTGTAGTACTACGCATAAGGAGTCCAGATTGCAATTTTTTTTATTTTGCTACTGCCCCATTGCCCACAGTGTCAGCAGTTAAAGCTATGTACATCTTTGGAGGCAATTTTTATCATTGCATTGTACATATTTTGAGCTAAAAATCATTTTTTAAATGATTTTTTTAAAAATAAAAATATGGAATCCTTTTTTTTTGTGTAGTAGCTGCCTGTGGATTTTCTTTCTTTTCCGTCAGGGAGCTGACGGCTCCTAATCTCTGCCCTCTGACATTATAAACATTATAGCTCAGTTCTTATTGTACTAATAAGAATTTGGCTTAAATAAGTGTTTATGACTAGAGTTGAGCGAACACCTGGATGTTCGGGTTCGAGAAGTTCGGCCGAACTTCCCGGAAATGTTCGGGTTCGGGATCCGAACCCGACCCGAACTTCGTCCAGAACCCGAACCCCATTGAAGTCAATGGGGACCCAAACTTTTGGGCACTAAAAAGGCTGTAAAACAGCCCAGGAAAGAGCTAGAGGGCTGCAAAAGGCAGCAACATGTAGGTAAATCCCCTGCAAACAAATGTGGATAGGGAAATGAATTTAAAAAAAAATAAAAAAAATAAAAATGACCCAATATCAATTGGACAGAGGTCCCATAGCAGAGAATCTGGCTTCACGTCAGCAGAGAATCAGTCTCTTCATGCCATAGCAAAGAATCTGGCTTCATGTCAGCACAGAATCAGTCTCTTCATGCCATAGCAGAGAATCTGGCTTCATGTCAGCACAGAATCAGTCTTCACGTCACCCACCACTGGAACAAGCCACTGTCACACATTTAGGCCCAGGCAGAGGAGAGAGGTCCCGTAACAGAGAATCTGGCCTTATGTCAGCACAGAATCTGTCTTCATGTCATAGCAGAGAATCAGGCATCACGTCACCCACCACTGGAACAGGCCACTGTCACACATTTAGGCCCCGGCACCCAGACAGAGGAGAGAGGTCCCGTAACAGAGAATCTGGCCTTATGTCAGCACAGAATCTGTCTTCATGTCATAGCAGAGAATCAGGCATCACGTGACCCACCGCTGGAACAGGCCACTGTCACACATTTAGGCCCCGGCACCCAGACAGAGGAGAGAGGTCCTGTAACAGAGAATCTGGCCTTATGTCAGCACAGAATCTGTCTTTATGTCATAGCAGAGAATCAGGCATCACGTCACCCACCACTGGAACAGGCCACTGTCACACATTTAGGCCCCGGCACCCAGACAGAGGAGAGAGGTCCTGTAACAGAGAATCTGGCCTTATGTCAGCACAGAATCAGTCTTCATGTCATAGCAGAGAATCAGGCTTCACGTCACCCACCACTGGAACAGGCCACTGTCACACATTTAGGCCCAGGCAGAGGAGAGAGGTCCCGTAACAGAGAATCTGGCCTTATGTCAGCACAGAATCTGTCTTCATGTCATAGCAGAGAATCAGGCATCACGTCACCCACCACTGGAACAGGCCACTGTCACACATTTAGGCCCAGGCACCCAGGCAGAGGAGAGAGGTCCCGTAACAGAGAATCTGGCCTTATGTCAGCGCAGAATCAGTCTTCATGTCATAGCAGAGAATCAGGCTTCACGTCACCCACCACTGGAACAGGCCACTGTCACACATTTAGACCCAGGCACCCAGGCAGAGGAGAGAGGTCCTGTAACAGAGAATCTGGCCTTATGTCAGCACAGAATCTGTCTTCATGTCATAGCAGAGAATCAGGCATCACGTCACCCACCACTGGAACAGGCCACTGTCACATATTTAGGCCCAGGCACCAAGTCAGTGGTGTAGTACAGTCGATATGAACCACATGAAGTTTCACCAAATATCCAGTCTGCAGGTTTGCAATAGGGTCATACCAATATACAGGAGCTGCAGCAATGATCACTTGTTAAATATAGTTCCATATATTCATAAGCTGTTAGCAGAGAGTCAGGACATGCTAAATAAACCTCTTCAAATGTGCTATTAGATAACTGAGGAAAGTTTTAACAGACAGAGTCTTTACAGTGGACTCTTCCAGAAAGCCCCCTGTGTATTCTGCTACTTGGTTTGGTCTCCTCAGTGCAGACATTTACTGTGAAGGAGGTAGGATCTCTGTCTAAGTTCTCTAAAGCTAAAGTTCATTTATCTATTGTAAAAAGTTATAATATATACCCATAATAGTTCTGTAGAATGTAAAGAGGTGACTGTATGTTTTTTAGCAGCCTTTAAACCCTGCAGCACATGCTAGGCTGAGTAGATGATGTACAGTTAGAGAGCCATGTGTTCTTCCTAAAATGGCTGCAAGACATGCTGTATTCCAGGTCACCCTGCTGCAATATCTTTGTAAATTATTTTCTCTTGTTCATTTTTCTGTATGCTTTGTTATATCCTGTAACATGTATGTGGGAATGTAATATAATGACTGCCTGTTATGATATAGGTGGGCTGGTGACCTGGCTGTATACCACATAGTGGCAGTGTTTCCCTGTTGTATTACAGGCTCCAGCCAAGTGCACTCCACCTCAATAAAGCTTTAAACCACAGAAGACCTGAGTGTCGTCCCTTAGAGTCCACTTAGAGTTTATGCCTGGAGGAGCTGGTGACCGAGTGAGTGTGAAAGCTGGAGGTGTCGCAGATGGTGCAAGGAAAAGAGGGTTACATTTGGTGCCGTGACTCGGATGTCATCATTCTGCTCAAAGTGACCAGTGTAGATACCTAAAGTCACCAGTGTGCGAGTTCTGAGGTGATTGTGCCACGGCGGAGCTGCTAGGCGGCAGATTGACCTTATTAGCGGTTTATATCCTCTCAGGAATAGAAGATAAGTGGACGAGCCAGAGCCCGCGGAAGAGCACGTGCCAGGGGGCAGCCCAGCCAAGGACAGCCTGGACAGGAGCAAGAGGCTCAAGAACCTAGACGCATTGAAAGACCCCAGCAGCCACCAGCCGAGCCTTTGATTGTGGGAAGAGGGCGCCAGAGAGGCCCGCCAGTAGTGGAGAGACCTCCGACTGATGTTCTGCAGCTTTCAGCTGGATTTCAGGACATATCCCTCGGAGAACGGGGTGGCCGCAGGCGTGACTTCCATGACCTTGGAGTGAACACCCGGCAGACCATTAAATAGAAATGTGAGACCTGTTTTTTTTTTTGCACTGTGTGACAGGTTAAGGTTTAATCACAGAATCAGACTTCTATCTGCACGGTAGCGTGTGTCTTAGGTTTTTCTGAATGACACTATCAGTACCTTCAATGTAAGATATCCTTTTTGGGATAGATTTCAAGTAGGCCTCCAATACCAGAAACTAGTTATTTTGAGAATGGCAAATTTGGGAATAGTTTTTCAACCCAGAAAAAAAAGTGTGCTTTTACGGTCACTACAAATAACTTGACCAGCTAAAACAGTACAGATTTGCTTGAATAGAAATGTGAGACCTGTTTTTTTTTGCACTGTGTGACAGGTTAAGGTTTAATCTCAGAATCAGACTTCTATCTGCACGGTAGCGTGTGTCTTAGGTTTTTCTGAATGACACTATCAGTACCTTCAATGTAAGATATCCTTTTTGGGATAGATTTCAAGTAGGCCTCAAATACCAGAAACTAGTTATTTGGAGAATGGCAAATTTGGGAATAGTTTTTCAACCCAGAAAAAAAAGTGTGCTTTTACGGTCGCTACAAATAACTTGACCAGCTAAAACAGTACAGATTTGCTTGAATAGAAATGTGAGACCTGTTTTTTTTTGCACTGTGTGACAGGTTAAGGTTTAATCTCAGAATCAGACTTCTATCTGCACGGTAGCGTGTGTCTTAGGTTTTTCTGAATGACACTATCAGTACCTTCAATGTAAGATATCCTTTTTGGGATAGATTTCAAGTAGGCCTCAAATACCAGAAACTAGTTATTTGGAGAATGGCAAATTTGGGAATAGTTTTTCAACCCAGAAAAAAAAGTGTGCTTTTACGGTCGCTACAAATAACTTGACCAGCTAAAACAGTACAGATTTGCTTGAATAGAAATGTGAGACCTGTTTTTTTTTGCACTGTGTGACAGGTTAAGGTTTAATCTCAGAATCAGACTTCTATCTGCACGGTAGCGTGTGTCTTAGGTTTTTCTGAATGACACTATCAGTACCTTCAATGTAAGATATCCTTTTTGGGATGGATTTCAAGTAGGCCTCAAATACCAGAAACTAGTTATTTTGAGAATGGCAAATTTGGGAATAGTTTTTCAACCCAGAAAAAAAAAGTGTGCTTTTACGGTCACTACAAATAACTTGACCAGCTAAAACAGTACAGATTTGCTTGAATAGAAATGTGAGACCTGTTTTTTAGGCGCTGGGTGACAGGCTCAACTTGCCCCTGATGTAGTATATGGCCAAAAACTAACCACACTGTTGATGGTTAAATGCACTTGGGTGACACAGGCTCAGCCTGCACCAGATGTAGTATATGGCCAAAAAATAATCAGACTGTTGATGGTTAAATGCACTTCGGTGACACAGGCTCAGCCTGCAGCTGATGTAGTATATGGCCAAAAAATAACCAGACTGTTGATGGTTAAATGCACTTCGGTGACACAGGCTCAGCCTGCAGCTGATGTAGGATATAGCACAAAATAACCACACTATTGATGGTTAAATACACTTGGTGATAGCTTGTGCTGGCGCACCACAAGTCACAAAATGGCCGCCGATCACCCCAGAAAAAAAGTGATCTAAAAACGCTCTGGGCAACCTCAAAAAAGTGAGCAAGTCAATACTAGCACTTCAATGATCCACAGCTGCAGATCGATCACAGAATGAAGTCTTTTGGAGGAGTTAATCACTGCCTAATCTCGCCCTAACGTCGCAGCTGCAACCTCTCCCTATGCTTGAATCAGCAGGGTGACGTGCAGCGCAACGTGACCCAAGCTTATATAGAGGCTGGGTCACATGCTGCACTGGCCAATCACAGCCATGCCAATAGTAGGCAAGGCTGTAATGGCCTCTTGGGGCAAGTAGTATGACGCTTGTCGATTGGCTGCTTTGCAGCCTTTCAAAAAGCGCCAAGAAAGCACCGAACACCGAACCCGAACACAGACTTTTACGAAAATGTTCGGGTTCGGGTCCGTGTCACGGACACCCCAAAATTCGGTACGAACCCGAACTATACAGTTCGGGTTCGCTCATCCCTATTTATGACCTCTTAGTAGTTTAGAGATAAGATTTATTAGATGACTGGCACAAAGTGAAAGTACCAGTCACACGGAAAAACAGCTAACCCTTTGTGACACAATGGCTCAAAATTTTTAATAAAGGTCAATTGAAAATATGATTTTGAGCAAACAATGAGTAAAATGCAATCATAAACAAAAATTGCCTCTGAAGGTATACATATCCTTTAACCACTTAAGGACCACAGGTTTATACCCCCCTAGTGACCAGGCCCTTTTTTACAAATCGGCACTTCATAACTGTAACGGTTTATTGCTCGGTCATGCAACTTGGCACCCAAATGAATTTTACTTCCTTTTCTTCTCACAAATACAGCTTTCTTTTGGTAGTATTTGATTGCTGCTGACATTTTTTGTTTTTCTGATATTAATCAAAATAAACCTCAATTTTCAAAAAAAATGTGTATTTTTAACTTTCTCTGGTTAAATTGTTCAAATATAATTACATTTCTATACAAGTTTGTGTCAGAATTTATTGTGCTACATGTCTTTGATAAAAAAAAATCCAATAAGTGTATATTTATTGGTTTGCACAAAAGTTATAGCGTTTACAAACTATGGTACAAAAATTTGAATTTACGCATTTTGAAGCAGCTCTGACTTTTTGAGCACCTGTCATGTTTCTTGAGGTGCTAGAATGCCAGGATAGTATAAATACCCCCCAAATGACCCCATTTTAGAAAGAAGACACCTCAAAGTATTCGCGGAGGGGCATGGTGAGTTAATGTATGATTTAATTTTTTTTCACAAGTTAGCGGAAAATGACACTTTCTGAGGAAAAAAAATAATAAAGTTTCCATTTCTGCTAACTTCTGGCAAAAAAAAATAAAAAATCTCCCACGGACTCACTATGCCCCTCAGTGAATACCTTGGGGTGTCTACTTTCTGAAATGGGGTCATTTGTGGGGTGTGTTTACTGTTCTGGCATTTTGGGCGGGGCTAAATTGTGAGCAACCCTGTAAAGCCTAAAGGTGCTGGGTGAGAGAAATATCTCTGTAAATTGACAACTTTGTATAAAAAAAATTAAAAAGTTGTCATTTACAGAGATATTTCTCACACACAGTATGGGTATATGTAAAAATACACCCCAAAACACATTCCCCTACTTCTTCTGAGTACGGCAATCCCACATGTGTGACACTTTTTTGAAGCCAAGGTGCGCAAAGGGGCCCAAATTCCAATGAGTACCTTTAGGATTTCACAGGGCATTTTTTACGCATTTGAATTCCAAACTACTTCTCAAGCTTTAGGGCCCCTAAAATGCCAGGGCAGTATAAATACCCCACAAGTGACCCAATTTTGGAAAGAAGACACCCCAAGGTATTCCGTGAGGGGCATTGCGAGTTCATGTAAAATTTTATTTTTTGTCACAAGTTAGTGGAATATGAGACTTTGCAAGAAAAAAATAAAAAAAATAAAAAAAAATCCGCTAACTTGCGCAAAAAAAAAAAAATCTTCTATGAACTCGCCATGCCCCTCACGGAATACCTTGGGGTGTCTTCTTTCCAAAATGAGGTCACTTGTGGGGTATTTATACTGCCCTGGCATTTTAGGGGCCCTAAAGCGTGAGAAGTAGTTTGGAATTCAAATGCGTAAAAAATGCCCTGTGAAATCCTAAAGGTACTCATTGGAATTTGGGCCCCTTTGCGCAACCTAGGCTGCAAAAAAGTGTCACACATGTGGTATTGCCGTACTCAGAAGAAGTAGGGCAATGTGTTTTGGGGTGTATTTTTACATATACCCATACTGTGTGTGAGAAATATCTCTGTAAATGACAACTTTTTTCATTTTTTTATACAAAGTCGGCCATAGCACGTACACCTTCTGCCATGTACCAATACTAAACTCATACCACTATAAGGCACCACAACTACTATCAGGCAGGAGCCCCAACATCAGGGTGTGCCCTGAAAGAGGAAAGGGTGCCCCTTCCTATCACTGTCAGACCTTAGCGAGCATTAATATGAGAATTGTCACTGTGATTTATGTGAATAACTGTTGCAGACAGAGCCACAGCCGCTCCCATTCACCGCTCTGCTCCGGCACATGAATTCAATAAAGGCCACTATTCAAATTATAACTCTTTCTACCTGATTCCTTCTGCCATATTTGAATGGGAACCACTCCTGCATCTTATGTTTCAGGTATACCACTTATGGCATTGCTGATGTATATTTTCTTCTGCCACAGTTAAACCCAAGAGAAAAATTGTTGCCTATTTTTTTTTAAAGAAGATATTTCTTTCTCACTAGTGACCATTGATTAAAAGACAATTTTCTCAAGATTGCAGGATTGGTTCTGGCAGCTAAGGGTATGAGTATAATATGGGGAAGCAGCCCTACAAGGCATTGTGTAAAAGTTACCTTGGACGAACTCCAACAGAATTCAAACATCCTATAGTTGCTGTGACTCTCCCACTTGAAAGCCCAAGAAAATGCTTGTTATCATGTCACGATACAATGCATTCGGAGAGTCTTCAGACCCTTAAACTTTTTCACATTTTGTTATGTGGTGGCCTTCTGCTAAAATAAAAACAGGGATTCTGTCACCTCATCTTAGCTTATAGAGCTGCGGACATGCACGGCTAGATCGCCGCTAGCATGTCCGCAATATACCTGTCCCATAAAGCTGTATCCTTTTGTTGTGTTTAAAAAATGATTTTATAGATATGTAAATGAGCCTGGTAAGGTGTCCAAGGGGCTGTACTAACCTTCTTGGAGCCTCACAGTTAGATTGCCGTAATCTCGCTATGCGCGAGCTCGCGCATGCGCAGTGCCAGTATAGTGTTCCCTCCCTGTGTTGGCATCAGCCTCAGGGAAGGAACTGCGCATGCGCGAGCTCGCGCATCACAAGATTACGGCAATCTAACTGTGAAGAAAGGAGAAGATTCGGAGGACGCAGGCGGTAATGGGCTCCTTCACAGGGGGGCATGGCTGGGCTCCAAGAAGGTTAGTACAGCCCCTTGGGCACCTTACCAGGCTCATTTACATATCTATAAAATTATTTTTTAAACACAATAAAAGGACACAGCTTTATGGGACAGGTATATTGCGGACATGCTAGCGGCGATCTAGCCGTGCATTTCCGCAGCTCTATAAGCTAAGATGAGGTGACAGAATCCCTTTAAGTTTTCTCTCATCATTCAGCGCTCAATACCCCATAATGACAAAGTGAAAACTAAATATTCGACGTGAAGAAGTAGAATGACATCATTCATCCCGTAGTCCTTGTGACTGACAAATAAAGTGGCCTCCTTAAAGGACCTCAGCAAACAGCAGGTGTCACGCATGAGCTGCCACTGGCTAACATTGATGTTACACAGGGGAGTACCCCTGTCTGCCTGCATTTCGAAGAAATTATTCACGGCCTTCCTCTGCTCATATAGTCAGTCCAACATGTGGAGGGTGGAGTTCCAATGTGTAAAAACTTCAAATATGAGGCAATGTGGGGGAACACCATTCTGCCTTTGCAGCTTGAAGAGGGCGTGTTTTGTAGTGTAAGAGTGCCTGAAGTGCATGCACAGTTTCCTGTCCAATTTCAAGACATCTTGCAGTTGGATGGAAGACTTCAGGAACCGGTTTACAACAAGATTAAAGATGTGCGCCATGAATGGCGCCTGGGTCAGCCCTACTTGATGCAATGCCAACACAATGTTCTTCCCTTTATCGGTGACCATGGTTCCAATCTTCAGTTGGCGAGGAGATAGACAGGATTTGATTTCTTGGTTGATGACGCCAAGCAGTTCCTCCCCGGTGTTACTCCTTTTGCCCAGGCTGGCCAGGTGCAGAACACCGTGACACCACTGTGGTATGCTGGAGGACCACTCTGAACTGGACATTGGTGCTGAAATCACAGCATGAGAACGTGGAGGCGGCATTGCCATCACCCGGCCAAGTTGCTGGTGTGCCTGGGCCGGAAGCACATTTACCTAGTAGGCCATAAAGGACATATCTTGTCCTTTACCATAGTTACAGCTCCACACGTTGGTGCTGCAATGAACTGTACCAGATAGCAACAGACTCAAGGGCTGGCCCACCTTCTGCTGTATGTACGTATGCAGAGCTGGATCAGCTTTTTTAGAGAAGTAGTGACGGCTTGGGACTCTCCACCTTGGCACAAGCCATCAGTTCTCTGAAATGGGCAGACTCAACCACATGGAAAAGGAGAGACGGTAGTACCAGCAACTAGGGCAGGTGCAGCTTCTGCACTGTTGAATAGTAATGAGCAGCATAGACAATAATCATTTTCGCAATATTTCGCGAATTTATGGCCTAATATTCGCCATAAATTTTCAAATTCTAGAATTCGCGATCTCTAGTCATTATTTTCTTGAATGTGAAAATCGGCAATGTAATTTGCACATATTGCACGCGCAACACAGGCATGGCTCACTTTTGCTACATTTATCAAGCTGCTATAAGTTTCCTGGAGAAAATGGTTGGCAGCAACTTTCGTGACTGTGAGGAAGAACTCCTTATAGAGTGCTCCAATATATTTGCGATTGCACAAATCGGCACTGATGATGCGCATATTTTTGGCGCAATACATGCAACTTCACATTTTATCAGGTCTGAGTAGATATTACTGATTGGTGCACTAAGTATTGGGACATCACAGCACTAGGTCTGTATCATGTATGTAACACATATGTGTGCACACTAATTCCTATCACACTACCTAACATTCTGCACTGGAACCTATCAGTTACACTATATCACTATCTAACCTACACCGACTATCTCCCACTATCTATCTGTATTATATATATATATGAGCTAACTATCTAATGTAATTAAATAAGGATACAGATGAGTCTGCAAAGCACAGAGCACAGCAATGTCACTGCTCTCTCTCTCTCACAAAACTACAAAAAACAGCAGGAAAATGGCTGCAGGGGAGTTTCCTATATAGTAAAGGGGTAGGCAACTTTCCTATTGGTTGCTAGGGATGTTGCTAAGCTCTGACAAAGATATTGAGGCCTTCTCATTGGCCCACAAGCAAGAAGGGAGGTTACTAATGAAAAAAAAAATCTAGAATATTTGCGATTAAGAATATATAGCACTATATTTTAGATTTTCACAAATTCTCGAAGTGCCGATATTCGTGATAAAAATTTGCAATTAGAATATTTGCACTCAACACTACTGTTGAATGAGTGCTCGCGTACTGTTGTCTCTTTGCAATCGCCTCCATGATGAGGAGTAGGTGGAGGAGGAGAAGCATCAGGACCAGCAGATACCATTGGCACCCTGGCCGTGCTTCACCTTCTGCCCACAGATCCTACATAAAGCCACACTGACGTCCTCAAGCGACCTGATGAAAAATTCCCACACCGGTGAATATGCAAAAACAAGCACTGAAGTACAGTCAAGAGAACCACGACAGAAATGCACATCCCTCAAATACCAATGAATAAAAAACAATTTTTATTAGAGAACACTAACACATAGAGATGTTAAAAATTGTATACAATAGAACTTTGTATTAGTGAGAAATAAGACCTAAACAGAGTCTACTAACATCCAAAGATGAGGACATGAAATATATAACCCAGCTACATGGTGTGTCATATATATACTGAATAAACGTATCCAAATAACTATATTAATCATTTTCACCTGTAAACAAGCGACATCATGTGTGTGAGTTCCTGGCGTCCCCAGGATCGAATCGCACATGCGCAAGATGGCAACAGGAAGTATCAAAAACATGTGACCCGAAGAAGATGGCCGCAATAGAACGCAAAAATGCGTTTCACCGGCGGAATGCAAGCCGGAAGTGTATGGTCCGCTCAAACACAGCGGAACTATATGAATTAAGAGTGAAACAGAGATAAAGTGCATGTGCATAAAAAGAAATGAGCTAACCAAAAGATTTGCCATAATCAAAAGTATAAACAATGTACCAATTTATGACATTCATCATAATTTAACATACAATACTAACATTAGTACATGATCAAAAGAAAAAATTGAATAATCGATGGCATGATTATATAATGAACTCATAATTTAAATATATACCCATAATAAATTAAAATTAAATAATCAAATACCCTAAAGTGGAAAAAAAAAGAGAATGAATAAACATACATGATCATGATTGACAATTTCATTTCATGATTAAGAATATCAATGATTGGCTGATCGATCAAATAATCAAAAACAAATTAACAATTAAAATATCACAAACCCCTAAAAGGTAAATTAATGAGCTATGTGTACAGTGACTACATACAACAAACCATAATAGTGCCAAAACATGCGACACATTATAATGTAAATAAACATATAATAAACTAATATTTATTGGCCGATAAATATACAAAAAAGTCCCTTAATTTATAAAAAAAAGGGAAGAATCGTGATATAAACCACAAAAAAAAAACTCTTTTATATTCCACAAAAATGCAGACAATGTGCTGCCACAAATCAGTGTACAAACATAAAAAATGATGCCATCGGGTCCCCGTGTGGCTGTAAGGGGGACCCGATGGCATGGAAGGCAGCGCGTTGCCTTCCTTAGGCATGGGCGCTGCCTTCCGGTGAAGAGCCTGTGAGATCCAGCCCCCTGGATCTCACAGGCAGTGATGGCCAGTTCGTATTGTTCGCCCGCGAACATATGAGGGCTGCCATATTTTTTCAAAAGTCCGTCGAGGTGCAGGTAAGCCCTTACTTGTGCCTGTGCTGCGAGCCGGTCTGAAAACAAATGCGGTCACCGGGAGCAGGCAGTTCCGAGAACAGCCCGATGAAGGCCCCCGGTGGCTGTTCTCGGAACTGCCTGCTCCTGCTGACCACACTTGTTTTCAGACCGGCTCGCGCACAGGCACAAATAAGGACTTATCTGCGCCTCGTCGGACTTGTGAAAAAAGATGGCAGCCCGCATATGTTCGCGGGCGAACAATGCGAACTGGCTATCACTGCTCACAGGCAGGAAGCTGTATGAGTAATACACACTGTATTACTCATACAGCCAATGCATTCCAATACAGAAGTATTGGAATGCATTGTAAAGGGGATTAGACCCCCAAAAGTTGAAGTCCCAAAGTGGGACAAAAAATAAAGTGAAAAAAAGTGAAAAAAATAAAGTTTTCCCCCACAAAAATTAAAAGTTTGAAGTAAAAAAAAACAAACATCATTTCCCCCAAATAAAGTTAAAAAAAATTGGTAAAAAATAGGAATTTTTTTTTTTTTTTACATATTAGGTATCATCGCCTCCGTATCGACCGGCTCTATAAACATATCACATGACCTAACCCCTCTGATGAACACCGTAAAAAAAATAAAAATAAAACTGTGCTAAATAAACAATTTTTTTGTCACCTTACATCACAAAAAGTACAACAGCAAGCGATCAAAAAGGAGTATGCCCACCAAAATAGTACCAATCTAACCGTCACCTCATCCCGCAAAAAATGACCCCTACCGAAGACAATCTCCCAAAAAATAAAAAAACTATGGCTCAGAATATGGAGACACTAAAACATCATTTTTTTGTTTTTAAAAAGCTGTTATTGTGTAAAACTTAAGAAAATAAAAAAAAGTATACATATTAGGTATCGCCGTGTCCGTAATAACCTGCTCTATAAAAATATCACATGACCTAACCCCTCAGGTGAACACCGTAAAAAAAATATTTAAAAACCGTCTAAAAAAAGCTATTTTTTTGTCACCTTACATCACAAAAAGTGTAATAGCAAGCGATCAAAAAGTCACACGCACCCCAAAATAGTGCCACTAAAACCGTCATCTCATCCCACAAAAATTATACCCTACCCAAGGTGATCGCCCAAAAACTGAAAAAGTTATGGCTCTCAGACTATGGAAACACTAAAAGAAGATTTGTTTTGCTTCAAAAATGAAATCATTGTGTCAAACTTACATAAATAAAAAAACAGTATACATATTAGGTATCGCCGCATCCGTGACAACCTGGTCTATAAAAATATCACATGATCTAACCTGTCAGATGAATTTTGTAAATAACAAAAAATAAAAACGGTGCCAAAACAGCTATTTCTTGTTATCTTGCCTCACAAAAAGTGTAATATAGAGCAACCAAAAATCATATGTACCCTAAACTAGTACCAACAATACTGCCACCCTATCCCGTAGCTTCTAAAATGGGGCCACTTTTTTGGAGTTTCTACTCTAGGGGTGCATCAGGGGGGCTTCAAATGGGACATGGTGTCAAAAAAACAGTCCAGCAAAATCTGCCTTCCAAAAACCGTATGGCATTCCTTTCCTTCTGCGCCCTGCCGTGTGCCCGTACAGCTGTTTGCGACCACATATGGGGTGTTTCTGTAAACTACAGAATCAGGGCCATAAATATTGAGTTTTGTTTGGCTGTTAACCCTTGCTATGTTACTGGGAAAAATGGATTAAAATGGAAAATTTGCCAAAAAATTGAAATTCTGAAATTTCATCTCCATTTGCCAATAACTCTTGTGGAACACCTAAAGGGTTAACGACGTTTGTAAAATCTGTTTTGAATACCTTCAGGGGTGTAGTTTCTTAGATGTGGTCACCTTTATGGAGTTTCTACTCTAGGGGAGCATTAGGGGGCTTCAAATGGGACATGGTGTCAAAAGAACTAGTTCAGCAAAACCTGCCTTCCAAAAAACATATGGCATTCCTTTCCTTCTGCGCCCTGCTGCGTGCCCGTACAGCGGTTTACGACCACATATGGGGTGTTTCTGTAAACTACAGAATCAGGGCCATAAATATTGAGTTTGGTTTGGCTGTTAACCCTTGCTTTGTAACTGGAAAAAAAATATTAACATGGAAAATCTGCCAAAAAAGTGAAATTTTGAAATTGTATCTCTATTTTCCATGAATTCTTGTGGAGCACCTAAAGGGTTAACAAAGTTTGTAAAATCAGTTTTGAATACCTTGAGGGGTGTAGTTTATAGAATGGGGTCATTTTTGGGTGGTTTCTATTATGTAAGCCTCGCAAAGTGACTTCAGACCTGAACTGGTCCCTAAAAATTGGGTTTTTGAAAATTTCTGAAAAATTTCAAGATTTGCTTCTAAACTTAGAAGCCTTGTAACATCCCCAAAAAATAAAATATCATTCCCAAAATGATCCAAACATGAAGTAGACATATGGGGAATGTAAAGTAATAACTATTTTTGAGGTATTACTATGTATTATCGAAGTAGAGAAATTGAAACTTGGAAATTTGCAATTTTTTAAAACATTTTGGTAAATTTGGTATTGGTATTATAAATAAAAAAAAATATTTTTTTACTTCATTTTACCAGTGTCATGAAGTTAACTATGTGACAAAAAAACAATCTCAGAATGGCCTGGATAAGTCAAAGCGTTTTAAAGTTATCAGCACTTAAAGTGACACTGGTCAGATTTGCAAAAAATGGCATGGTCCTTAAGGTGAAATAGGGCTGAGTCCTTAAGGGGTTTAAACCCAGAAAACTATTGAAGTATTTCAAGCTTGTAATTAACAATGACAGATATATAGGTGAGTTTGTCTAGTTCACTGCTGTGCCATTTATACTTAAAGGGAACCTGTCACCGGGATTTTGTGTATAGAGCTGAGGACATGGTTTGCTAGATGGCCGCTAGCACATCTGTAATACCCAGTCCCTATAGCTCTGTGTGCTTTTATTGTGTAAAAAAAACGATTTTATACATATGCAAATTAACCTGAGATGAGTCCTGTCCCTGACTCATCTCACGCACAGGACTCATCTCAGGTTAATTTGCATATGTATCAAATCGGTTTTTTTACACAATAAAAGCACACACAGCTATGGGGACTGGGTATTGCGAATGTGCTAGCGGCCATCTAGCAACCCATGTCCTCAGCTCTATACACAAAATCCCGGTGACAGGTTCCCTTTAATCTGTACTGTTATACATAGACTTACTGTGTGTCAGACTCATTGTCAACAGGCGGTCTAATACATTGGCGTATTTATTTAGTACACTTACTGCACCATCAATACTTACTCTGTTTTGTTATACATAGACTTTCTGTGCATCGGACTCATTGTCAATAGGCGGTCTCATATATAGGCATGTTTTCTAGTTCATCTGCTGTGCCATTCATACATTTTTTTTAAATCAGATCATTTTTTACAGATTTTCTTTGGCATTTTGTACAGGAACAATGGTAACACATATTATTGTGCACAAGTATACAGAGACGCAAATTGGGTACAGCCACAGGCACAACAAAACAAGTTTCCTAACACACCCCCCCCCCCCTCCTTCCCCTAAACCTCACCATATCGCACTTAGGCCATACTTCTCACTCTTTCAGACCCACAAGCGACCCACACTATCACATACAGTTAGGTCCATATATATTTGGACACTGACACAAATTCTGTTTGTATTACCTGTTTACTAAAACATATTCAAGTTATAGTTATATAATGGACATAAAGTCCAGACTTTTAGCTTTCATTTGCAGGTATACACATTAAAATTGGATGAAGGGTTTAGGAGTTTCAGCTTCTTTACATGTGGCACCCCATTTTTAAAGGGACCAAAACTAATTGGACAATTGACTCAAAGGCTGTTTCATGGGCAGGTGTGGGCAAATTCCTTCATTCTTAATTAAGCACATAAAAGGCCTGGAGTTGATTTGAGGTGCGGTGCTTCCATTTTGAATATTTTGCTGAGAAGTAAACATGCGGTCAAAGGAGCTCTCTCAATGCAGGTGAAACAAGCCATCCTTCATCTGCAAAAACAGAAACACTATTAGGAGTGGCAAAATGTACAGTTTGGTAGATCCTGAGAAAGAAAGAAAGAAAGAATTGGTGACCTCAACAATGCAAAAAGACCTGGACGCCCACGGAAGACAACAGTGGTGGATGATCGCAGAATAATTACCATGGTTAAGAGAAACCCCTTCACAACAGCCAACCAAGTGAACAACATTCTCCAGGATATAGGCGTATCAATATCCAAATCTACCATAATGATGATGAGAGATGACTGTTTGAAAGGAAATACAGAGAGTTCACTGCAGGGTGCAAGCCACTCATAAGCCTCAAGAACTAGAAGGCTAGATTGGACTTTGCTAAAAAAAAAAAACATCTTAAAAAACCAGCACACTTCTGGAAGAACATTCGTTGGACAGATGAAACCAAGATCAACCTCTACCAGAATGATGGAAAGAAAAAAGTATGGCGAAGGCATGGTAAAGCTCATGATCCAAAGCATATCACATCATCTGTAAAACACGACAGAGGCAGTGTGATGGCTTGGGCATGCATGGCTGCCAGTGGCACTGGGTCCCTAGGGTTTATTGATGATGTGACACAGAACAGAAGCAGCCGGATAAATTCTGGGATTTTCAGAGACATACTGTGTGCTCAAATCCAGCCAAATGCAGCAGAAAGGCCCACAAAAAACAGCAACTGAAAACCGCTGCAGTAAAGGCCTGGCAGAGCACTAAAAAGGAGGAAACACAGCGTCTGGTGATGTCCATGAGTTCAAGACTTAAAGCAGTCATTGCCAACAAGGGGTTTTCAAGCAAGTATTAGAAAGTAACATTTTATTTACAAATATTTAATTTGTCCAATTACTTTTGAGCCCCCGGAATGAAGGGATTTAGTTTAAAAAATGCTTTAGTTCCTCATATTTTTATCCAATCATGTTGTTCAACCCACTAAATTAAAGCTGAACTTCAACTGCATCTGAATTGTTTTGTTCAAAATCCATTGTGGTAATGTACAGAACAAAAATTTGTCTCTGTTCAAATATATATGGACCTAACTGTATAGATCCTAAAGGTCCAACAAGGCTAAACAAACCCACCCTGTCCTTACTGAGTAATGCCACTCCCCATCTGAAGAGAAAATAGTCGCCTGGAGGGCAGTCTGGGCATGGTCATCTACGGGTCCCCAAATAGAGTCAAACTTTTTATCAGTGCCTCTCTTGTAATACACTCCCTTCTATAGCCTGATTATCACATTCTTACGAGCAATAAACTCCTCTTTGGTTAGTACACTGGCGCTGATCCAGTATTTGGCTATTAGTTTCCTGGCCTGGTATAATAATCTACCAATACCAAAGTTGGGTCCCTCTGTGGTTCAGCAGAGAGTCTAACTCTATATACCTCAAAGATAACATCTAGTACTGCTCGCCAGAAAGGGCCTAGAGAGGTACATTCCCAGAACATGTAAAGGAGATGTGCTTCAAAAATACCACATTTAGGGCAATTAGATGTGTCACGTATACCCAATCTGTAAAGGAGCAAGGGTGTCCTATAGACCCTATGTATCAAATATAGTTGTGAAAGTCTGTGTGCCTTGCACAGTGATAATGAAGGTCCCATAGACAGCACCTCCGACCATTGTGTATCTGTTAACGAACCAATATCCTGTGACCACTTCCCTCGTACTGACAATGGAAAATGTTCCTGATAAAATGAGAGCAATAATCTATAAAAAACAGAACTCACCCCCTTAGTCCTTCCCGACTCCTAATCTGCTCCACCACCATAGAGGTATGTATAGTAATATCAACTGTGCTTCCAGGGTGTGTCGAAGTTCTAAATACTGATAGATGAGAGAATTTGGAAGGCTAAAATCTGTCTTCAGTTGTTCAAAGCATTTAAGTGTCCCGTTGGTATACAATTGTGACACCCAGACATGTCCTTCAGCTTCTGCCAGACTTTACAAAATAGTTGTACACTCGGGGCATTGTCTGGGGGACGTTTAAGTGAACCAAGCTCCAGTAATTATCCTGGAGGCCTCCCACCCATCAGGTAGGACACCAGTGCGTGTGCCTGATGTTTTACATTGTTCAGCCTGTGTAGTCAGAAAATACAGCCATGGGTAGGGGATCGCCTAACCCCCACTATCCTTATTTCTTTGTAGGGTTTCTAAAAGGATTCTCTGAGACTGCTTGTTCCATATTAGGGACTGAAACAAACCCTGGATTTTATAAAAGTGGCGCATTGGTATTCATATAGGGCTATTGTGTAGTATATCAAGAAACTGTGGCATCAACATCATCTTTACTAAATTGGTGTCACGACCGCTATCCCAGCAGCAGTCGTGTCCACCAGACGGAGGGGAAGGGGGACCCTTATCTACGGATGGGAAATAGAATGGCCACCCCTGACTAACCTTAAGCTGGCACCTGTCTGCCCTGATACCCTAGACGGGTTGTGAACCCGTGCGGCGAGCAGGATGCCTAAACCCTCAGTCACCCTAACAAGACTGGACTGGGGAAAGGCCGATGGGAGCACTAGTCACCATCACTCACGTCTAGGAGAACAACAGGGGAAGACAGCAACAAACAAACAATCTACAGCGGAGATAGACTTATCCAGTCACGAGCAGAGAAGGCGATCCCAAACATGACAGTCCACGCCGGACAAGAGCTCCACAGCAACACCGAGAAACGATCTCCTTCAAAGGTCAGAATAGCACTGGAAGTAAGGACTATATCTGGCAATGACTGCAAGTGAAACTGAAACTAATATAGTATCTGGGAGTGGCAGACAGGACTCACCTGAGAAGGATGCCTACAAACTCCCAGTCAGGACAAAAAGGTTCACAAGGCAAAACCCGGATGACATACCCTGAACCACAGAGCAAACTCACAAGCTATCGCGAGTAGCAAGTCACTGCGACCTTCTCCTCCCAGACCTGTCTGGATCAGTCACAGTCGTGACAGTACCCCCCTTTCTACGAGGGGCCCCCGGACCCTCAAGACCAGACCTCTCCGGATGGGCGCTATGAAAAGCCCAAATGAGTCTGTCCGCTTTTATCTCTGATGCTGGAACCCACATTCTCTCTTTGGAACCATAACCTTTCCAGTGCACCAGGTACTGAAGAGAGCGGCGAACATATCGTGAATCAACAATCTTTTCTACCTGAAACTCAAAAATGCCATCAACAACCACCGGTGGAGGTGGTAGTGGCAATGGTTCAGGAGGTTCTACATATCTCTTAAGCAGAGACCTGTGGAAGACATTATGGATCCTTAGAGTCTGAGGTAGCTCCAGACGAAAAGCCACCGGGTTAATGATCTTAATTACCCTATAACAGTGGTGGCGAACCTTTTACAGACAGAGTGCCCAAACTAACCCAAAACCCACTTATTTATCGCAAAGTGTCAACACTGCAATTTAATATGAACAGTGTCAGACTGGGGTGCCTAGGGCCCACCAGTAAAATTTATTTTGGGGGCCCACCATACAGATATATTCAAATATAATAAATAATCTAACAAGTTTTTTTTATATGCATCGGCTGGTTGAGGTGCTGTACATTGAATATATGTATGTAGTGCCGTAAGTCTACTGTGCTATGAGCCACTTGTGCAGGGGGTGGGAGACTAGGGGCCTACCTTGCTCAGGCGCCCACCGGGGGATTCACCTGTACCCCTGTGGGCCAGTCCGAGCCTGAATATGAATATCAATATAGTATATCTTCCATGTACTTTTATAATTTAGCTATAATATCCTGCCTACATTCAATGCACTGCCTGTGCTGTTCATAGTGCGCCCTGCGCTGCCTGTGCTGTTCATAGTGCGCCCTGTGCTGATAAATGGCAGGAAAAGTCTATGGCATATTGGTACACCTTAGACTTTTTCCATGGTGCGGGTGCCCACAGAGAGGGCTCCGAGTGCCGCCTCTGGCACCAGTGCCAAAGGTTCGCCACCACTGCCCTATAAGGACCAATAAATCTCTGACCTAATTTCCACGAGGGAACCTTCAATTGATATTTCTGGTAGACAACCACACCAAGTCATTCACCCCAAGGTCCGGACCTTCAGAGCGCTTCCTATCAGCCACACGTTTGTATCTACCACCAATTCTCTTCAAACTTTCTTGCACACTCTGCCACACTGAAGAAAGTGAAGTGTCACAACCAGACAGCTGAGAAGCTCTGACAGAAGCCTTTCAGAACCTCCTCCTTGAGTTTTCTTTGTTTTGGTTTCAGTTCCTCATCTCACTAGCCTCTCTCAGCTGTCATGCAGTTGGACTGATTGCTTCCCTTTAAATTCCTCCCCATAATGCAGTAGTGTGCGGCTTATACAACTTCCTGGAGTGTGTTTGCATGCTGTTCCTATATCCCAGTCTTCTGCAAGATAAGTGCTGTATATTTATTTGTGATTTTCTGTTTGCTGGATCTTAGGAGACCCTGACTCCCTCCGTGTCTAGTATAGGGAGCCGGTGGTCGTGTCCCCTCACTATTGTAGGGTCTTCAGGCGTTAGATAGTCGAGGTACGTGGATATGCGACCATCCACCTTTGGGGTGTTCGCATAGGCTGAGCAGTCAGGGAGAGTGTGCCAGGTCTCATGCAGGGGTCTCCCTTTTGTTCCTTAGTTGTGGATCCAGTGAGTCATAGATTATTTTGCATTGTCTTGTTTCCTGTACACCATCCGTGACATGAAGACGCAAATCGTTCCTCCTCGGGAATCCCAGACGGCCCCCCCTCACTAAACGTACAAAACTGAGGATGGAAACCATACGCACTAAAAAATGGTGACTTATCGGTAGATTCTTGACGACGATTATTAATGGCAAACTCGGCTAACGGTAAATAAGATGACCATTCCTCCTGATTTTCGGAAACAAAGCATCTCAAATATGTCTCTATATTTTGATTGGTACGTTCAGTCTGACCGTTGGACTGTGGATGGAAAGATGAAGAAAACGACAGATGAACCCCTAAACGAGAACAAAATGCTTTCCAAAATTTAGAAACAAATTGGGTACCACGATCCGAAACAATATCGGAAGGGACCCTGTGAAGCTTCACGATGTGGTCAATAAAAACCTGAGCCAGTGTGTTAGCATTAGGCAATGCGGCAAGAGCAATAAAGTGCACCATTTTACTGAATCTGTCAACAACTACAAGAATAACAGTCTTCCCCGCTGATACTGGTAGATCCGTAATGAAATCCATTGATAGGTGCGTCCAAGGCCTGTTGGGGATGGCCAGAGGTAAAAGACGCCCTGCCGGACGAGTATGATCTACCTTAGAACGAGCACAGGTAGCACATGCAGACACAAAATTCAACACCTCCTGGCGCCACTTAGGCCACCAGAACCGACGAGACACTAACTCAGAGGTTGCCCTACTACCTGGGTGTCCTGCCAGTGTGGAGTTATGGTGTTCTTTTAGTATCTCCAGGCGTAAATTTTCTGGCACAAACAGTGTACCTGAGGGGCAGGAGGCCGGGGCGTCCCCCTGAGCTTCCAACACTCTCCCCTCCAAACCTGAGTGTAATGCAGAGACCACCACCCCCTTTTGCAAAATGGGCTCTGGTACATCAACATCACCCCCTCCAGGGAAACTTCGGGACAATGCATCCGCCTTAGTATTTTTTGCCCCCGGGCGATAGGTTATTACAAAATTAAACCTAGTAAAAAATAACGACCACCGAGCCTGTCTAGGGGTGAGACGTTTAGCAGACTCCAGATATAATACGTTTTTGTGATCAGTAATCACCGTGACGGGATGAACCGCCCCCTCCAAAAAATGACGCCACTCCTCAAAGGCCAACTTAATAGCCAAAAGTTCCCTGTTGCCAATATCATAGTTCCTTTCTGCAGTAGACAATTTCTTCGAAAAGAAAGCACACGGACGCCATTCACCAGGGGACGGGCCCTGAGATAGTACCGCTCCCACCCCCACCTCTGATGCGTCAACCTCTACAATAAAAGGAAGCGAAACATCTGGCTGTACGAGAATAGGGGCCGAGGTGAATCTCTCCTTCAGAGATGTAAAGGCAGTTTTGGCTGCATGTGACCATTTGGAAAAATCGGATCCCTTTCGGGTCATGTCCGTCAGTGGTTTGACCACCAAGGAATAGTTCTTTATAAACTTTCTATAAAAATTGGCAAACCCCAGGAAGAGTTGCAATGCCTTCAGGTTCTCAGGCAGATCCCAGTCCATAATCGCCCGGACTTTCTCTGGATCCATGCGGAAACCTGAATCTGACAACACATACCCTAGAAATGGCAGTTCTTTTACGGCGAACACACATTTCTCTAATTTAGCAAACAATTTGTTGGCCCTTAATATATGCAGCACTTGTCTTACATGGATCTTATGTGTATCCAGATCCGGGGAATAGACCAGGATGTCATCAAGATATATCACAACAAATCTCCCGATAAGGTGACTAAAAATATCGTTGACAAAATGTTGGAACACCGCAGGCTCATTAGTAAGACCAAATGGCATGACCAGATTTTCATAATGCCCTCCCGGAGTCTTTGATGCGAACCAGGTTATAGGCTCCTCTGAGATCCATTTTGGAGAACCATTTAGCACCAGCAACCTGATTAAAGAGGTTGGGAATGAGAGGAAGAGGATAGGGATCTCGGATAGTTATCCGGTTTAATTCCCGGAAATCCAGGCAAGGACGCAGGCCCCCATCTTTCTTTTTAACGAAAAAGAACCCTGCAGCCACGGGTGAAGAAGAGGGTCTGATGTGTCCTTTAGCCAAACTCTCCGAAATATAATCCTGCATAGCCTTCCTCTCCGGGCTGGAAAGATTGTATAACCAGGTTTTAGGTAGTTTTGCCCCAGGTAATAGATTAATCGGGCAATCATATGGACGATGAGGTGGTAACCCCTGACAACCCTTCTCAGAGAACACATCCATAAAATCTGACAGAAAGGCAGGTAAAGATGTTACAGAGAGTGTAGAGCACCTACTACTCAAGCAGTTGTCCTTACAATGTTCACTCCACTCCACAATCTCCCCGGCCTGCCAATCCACCACTGGATTGTGAGTCACCAGCCAGGGAAGCCCCAATACCATAGGAGCCGGAAGACCATCCAGGACATAACAAGAGATATGCTCTTTATGGAGGTCCCCTACCTGCAGATGGATATTATGGATGATCTGAGTTAACTCTCTCTGAATAAGAGGGGAGGAGTCGATGGCAAAAACAGGAATAGTTCTGCGTACCGGTTTCGGAGTAAAACCCAGAGCCTGAGCAAACCGTGAATCCACCAAGTTGACCCCCGCCCCACTGTCCAAAAAGACGGAACAGATCTCAGTCTTATTGCCCGCCTCAACGGTAGCGGACAACAAAAACTGAGACATGCGTATGGAGGAAACGAATACGCCCAGACTGTTATCCTCCGCACAATCTGGGGACTCTAGTTTTCCGGCGGCTCCTTTGTTTGTGGTCTCTTGGGTTCTGAGGGACAAACCTTTACAAAATGACCCCTCCCCCCACAACGAAAACAAACCTCTGACCTACGGCGGAACTTAGGAGGATTCACCCGTCTAGTGGCGCCCCCTATTTGCATTGGTTCGACTGGATCATAACAAACCGATCCCTGCCCTATAGAGGCCTCCGTAAAATTTAATAGTCTCTCCCTGAGTCGTCTGTCGATTCTTATGGACAGAGACATAGCAGCCTGAAGAGACCCTGGGACCTCGCATACCGCCAGCACATCTTTTAATTTTTCAGACAACCCCTGGCAGAACTGACTCCTAAGGGCCGAGTCGTTCCATAATGTATCAGTAGCCCACCTACGGAATTCGGAACAATATAGTTCAGCAGACCGGTTCTCTTGCCGAAGTCTACGTAGCTTAGACTCAGCCAGTGAGACCCTGTCCGGATCATCATATACGAGACCCAGGGCTTCAAAAAACTCCTCCACTGATCGTAAGGCCGGAGAGTCTGATGGTAGGGAGAAAGCCCAAGCCTGCGGATCTCCTTGCAGGAGAGAAATTACAATGCCCACCCGTTGTTCCTCACCGCCGGAGGATCTAGGGCGTAACCTGAAGAACAATTTGCAAGCTTCTCTGAAGGTTACAAATTGGTCTCTCCCTCCTGAGAACCTATCAGGTACAGCCACTTTTGGCTCAGGAGTACCTTGTTTTCCCGTAGCAACGGTGGAACCCAAGGATTGCTGCTGCTGTAGCACTGTTGCTTTTAATCCTGCCACTTCAAGGGATAACCCCTGTAATTGTTTCGCCAAAACCGCAACCGGATCCATAGTGGAACAGAAAAAATACAAAGCAAAACAGCAAGCAAAAAAAAAAAAAATGTCACTTTTTCTTTTTTAAAGGCCAGATATACTGTCACGACCGCTATCCCAGCAGCAGTAGTGTCGCACCAGACGGAGGGGAAGGGGGACCCTTATCTACGGATGGGAAATAGAATGGCCACCCCTGACTATCCCTAAGCTGGCACCTGTCTGCCCTGATACCCTAGACGGGGTGTGAACCCGTGCGGCGAGCAGGATGCCTAAACCCTCAGTCACCCTAACAAGACTGGACTGGGGAAAGGCCGATGGGAGCACTAGTCACCATCACTCACGTCTAGGAGAACAACAGGGGAAGACAGCAACAAACAAACAATCTACAGCAGAGATAGACTTATCCAGTCACGAGCAGAGAAGGCGATCCCAAACACGACAGTCCACGCCGGACAAGAGCTCCACAGCAACACCGTCAAACGATCTCCTTCAAAGGTCAGAATAGCACTGGAAGTAAGGACTATATCTGGCAATGACTGCAAGTGAAACTGAAACTAATATAGTATCTGGGAGTGGCAGACAGGACTCACCTGAGAAGGATGCCTACAAACTCCCAGTCAGGACAAAAAGGTTCACAAGGCAAAACCCGGATGACATACCCTGGAACCACGTAGCAAACTCACAAGCTATCGCGAGTAGCAAGTCGCTGCGACCTTCTCCTCCCAGACCTGTCTGGATCAGTCACAGTCGTGACAGTTGGCTCTTCCAATAACTGAAAGTGGTAGCTTGCACCAGCTGGTCACCTTCCTAGTACTCTTTTCAAATAGAGGGAGCAAATTTAGATTTATATTATTCTGCAGGCTAGAAGACACCTGCACACCTAAATATTTGAATGAAGCCATTTGGAGGGGGGCAATCTTATCCATAAAGGATGCTGTCATAGGGTCTAGAGCAGGGTTTCTCAATTCTGGTCCTCGAGACCTACCTACCGGTCAGGATTTGAGAATATCCCACAGAATGAATACCTGTGGTAAGTCCTGATGCATGGACACTAATTATATCACCTGCTCAATCCTAAGGAAATCCTGGTCTAGAGCAAGCATCACCGATTTATCCCAACTGATGGTCAAACCGAAGTAGGTACCAAAATCCTCATTTAGTTTCATGACATAGGGCAGAGATTGTTCTACCTTACCCAAAAATATTAACATGTTGTCCGCGTAAAGCACGATTTTCTCCTCTATGCGTCCGTATTTTAAACCCACCACCCCTGTATCCATCTATATAATCTGAGCCAGGGGCTCTATATCCAAAGCAAAGAGCAGGGGTGATAAGGGACATCCCTGGCATGTGCCCCTCTCCAAAGCAAAGGCATCGGACAACAACCTGTTGGTCTGTATATGGTCGGCAATACAACAGTTATACCCAGTACGTAAATCTGGGGCAGAAGCCCATGGCCCCAAGCACCGCCCAAAAGAACTTACACTCGATGCTGTCAAAATCTTTCACAGCGTTGAGTGAAAGGACAGCTCAACCCCCCACCTCAGTCCCAGACATCTGCAGATTAAGGTATAATCTCATAATGTTAACTGCGGTGGACTTGCCCAGCATAAAGCCAGTCTGGTCACCGTGAACCAGACTGAGGATGATCTTCATTAACCTGTTAGCCAGTACTTTGGTCAGGAGTTTAACATCAGTACATAATAAGGAGATGGGGTGGTAGTAGTCTGCCGCCATTCATACTAAATCTGTTCTGTTATACATAGACTTACTGTGCATCAGACTCATTGTCAACAGGCGGTCCAATATATAGACCCATTTATCTAGTTTGCTTACTGTGCCATTAATACCATCTGTTCTGTTATACATAGACTTACTGTACATCAGACTCATTGGCAACAGGTGGTCTAATATATAGGCATGTTTTTCTAGTTCATCTGCTGTGCCTTTCATACTTTATCTGCTCTGGTATACATAGACTTACTGTGTGTCAGACTCATTGTCAACAGGCACTCTAATATATAGGGATGTTTATCTAGAACACTTATTGCGCAATTAATACTTAATCTGTTCTGTTACACATAGACTTAAAGTTGGGAGAGAGCACATGTTGCGAGTGGTCAGAGACATGGCCATGAAACTGGTGTGGGTGACATAAGTGATAAACAGACATCAGTGGAAGATGATGTTGTAGCGATCGCATGTGGGAGCCAGGAGAAGAGGGCGCATCATCATCAGGGGGTGAGGGTGGCAGCAGGGTGCTAGAATGCCAATGAATTAGCAGGGTGAAAGCAGTGGGAGATCTGGAGCCAAACGTGCCTGGGGTACACCATATGCTACTCAGGAGCCTACCTGTCAGGAAACAAGCAGCGCATGGGTTCATAAAGGCAGCGGCAGGCAGTCAGCATGGAGAGGTGAGGTTAAAATGTCATACTTAGCAGTGTGGGAATTTTTTAGTCGCTAGAGGACGTTAGCGTAGCGTTATGCAGGATATGTGGGCAGAACGTGAAGCACAGTCAGGGTGCTAATGTTGGCATCATGGCCCTGTGTCAACACATGGAGCTTCACTATAAAGTGGCCTGGGAATGCCGTGGCACTAATGTGGTGGTACAGTGTGATGCAGCAACCACTGTATCTCCCAGTGGCCTGTACTCTTTCTCCAGCAGTCAGGGCTCCTCAAGCTGTTGTTCCTTCCCTTTGTGCTTCCCCTCCCTGCTCCTGATGCTCCTCCTACTCCTCGTCACATGTTTCGCCAGCAATTTAGGGATGGCAAAGAGACAACAGTATGCGTACACTCATCCAACTCTGCAGAAGCTGAATGAAAACCTGGCCAAGTCCCTTCCTTTCCATATCATGGACTCTGAACATTTCAGAGAACTAATGGCTTGTGCCCACCCAAGGTGGAGATTCCCAGTCATCATCACTTGTACTTGAGTAATGTACCAGCCCTGCTCATGTATGTTGATCAGAAGGTGGGCCAGTCTTTGAGCCTTTCAGAGTCTAATACAGTTCATGCCAGCACTGACTTGTGCAGATTTAACTATGGTCAAGGACGACATATGTTCTTTACAGCCCACTGAATAAATGTGGTTCCGGCCCAGGCACGCTTGCAACTTGGCCAGGTGATGACAATGCCGCCTCTGCATTATAATTATGAAATTTCTGCACCAATGTCCTCCTCTGCCTCCTCATCCTCCATCTTGTCCACTGTAGGCACAGTTCAGAGTGGTCCTCCAGCATACCCCTATGCAAAGGACCTATGCTCAAACTACAGGATCCACTTTTTTGGGGCTGTTCTTCAGATAGCTCAGAAGAACGGAAAAATAAACACTGATGTGAACACAGCCTTACTGCTGACACTCTCCCCATTGTCATGGGGCCACTCCTTGAATCTTGGGCCACTGCATGGTTCAGTCCATGCTGATAAATTAAACCTGATGCTAACAATTGACCTGTAAGGCCTCATGCACACGACCGTTGTGTGCATCCGTGGCCGTTGTGCCGTTTTCCTTTTTTTTTCGCGGACCCATTGACTTTCAATGGGTCCGTGGAAAAATCGGAAAATGCACCGTTTTGCAGCCGAGACCATGATCCGTGTATCCTGTCCGTCAAAAAAATATGACCTGTCCTATTTTTTTGATGGACAACGGTTCACGGACCCATTCAAGTCAATGGGTCCGTGAAAGAACACGGATGCACACAAGATTGGCATCCGTGTCCGTGATCCGTGGCCGTAGGTTACTTTCATACAGACGGATCCAAAGATCCGTCTGCATAAAAGCTTTTTCAGATCTAAGTTTTCACTTCGTGAAAACTCAGATCCGACAGTATATTCTAACACAGAAGCGTTTCCATGGTGATGGGGACGCTTCTAGTTAGAATACACTACAAACTGTGTACAAGACTGCCCCCTGCTGCCTGGCAGCACCCGATCTCTTACAGTGGGCCGTGATCAGCACAATTAACCCCTTCAGGTGCGGCACCTGAAAGGGTTAATTGTACTATCATATCCCCCTGTAAGAGATCAGGGCTGCCAGGCAGCAGGGGGCAGACCCCCCCCCCCTCCCCAGTTTGAATATCATTGGTGGCCAGTGCGGCCCCCCCCCTCTATTGCGGGGGAGATGGGAGGCCGCCAACTGGCCACCAATGTTGTTAATGCTATAGAGGGAGGGGGGGCCGATGGGGGGCACACACTGTGCCACCAACGATTTATTACAATAGAGGGAGGAAGGGGGGGGCGCACACTGTGCCACCAACGATTTATTACAATAGAGGGAGGAAGGGGGGGGCGCACACTGTGCCACCAACAAATTATTACAATAGAGGGAGGAAGGGGGGGGGGCCGCACTGGCCACCAATGATATTCAAACTGGGGAGGGGGGGGGTATGCCCCCTGCTGCCTGGCAGCCCTGATCTCTTACAGGGGGATATGATAGTACAATTAACCCCTTCAGATGCGGCACCTGAGGGGTTAATTGTGCTGATCACGGCCCCCTGTAAGAGATCGGATGCTGCTAGGCAGCAGGGGGCAGTCATGTACACAGTTTGTAGTATATTCTAACTAGAAGCGTCCCCATCACCATGGGAACGCCTCTGTGTTAGAATATACTGTCAGAAATGAGGTTTCACAATCTAACTCATATCCGACAGTATATTCTAACATAGAGGCGTTCCCATGGTGATGGGGACGCTTCAAGTTAAAATATACCATCGGATTGGAGAAAACTCAGATCCGATGGTATAAAAGGGACTCCAGACTTTACATTGAAAGTCAATGGGGACGGATCCGTTTGAAATGGCACCATATTGTGTCAACGTCAAACGGATCCGTTCCCATTGACTTGCATTGTAATTCAGGACGGATCCGTTTGGCTCCGCACGGCCAGGCGGACACCAAAACGACTTTTTTTTCAAAAATCAAGGAAGACCCACGGACGAAAAAACGGTCACAGATGACGGGAAAACGGAACCCCGTTTTGCGGACCGCAAAAAAATACGGTCGTGTGCATGAGGCCTAAGACTGAGTTCACACTTCAGTTATTTGGTCAGTTATTTCCATCAGTTTTTTTTTTTTACTAATTCAGAAGCTAAGCCTACTATAGGATTAGGTATCATGAATAGATCTACATTTGTTCTGGTGGTTTGACCCACACCTACTTTTGGCTGACAATAAATTATGAGAATAACTGACCAAATAACTGAAGTGTTAACTGAGCCTAATAATGATACACAGTCATTCTACAGCTAACAGAAGGGATTCTAATGCATGTGTTTGCACTGCCACAACATGGATTAAAAGAACCTTTTTTTTTTCTCCACTACTTTATTGGCACTGTCTCCATGTCCTTTTTGTTCTATTAAAGAGTCATTGGGGCTCCTGCAAGGGCATGCAGCTTTTTTTTTTTTTGCTTTACTGAAGGCTGTTGTATGCTATTCTTTTTGTTTAGCTAGGGGTTAGCTAGGACTGTTGGTGGCCTGCACAATGATGCACATGTCCATATATATGAACTGCCAGTCATCCTGTTATACAGTAACTGTTTCGCTTCCAGAAAGGACCAGCTATGCATGTTGCTGCACTCCACAGTGATGTACACCAAGATACATTCTCCCTGAAGTTTACCTGCAGCCCGAGATAGACCTAATTTAACATGTTTCATGATGAATTAATTTGTAACTAAGAAAATTTCTTAGAGAAATTCGGCAAAGCAGCCAAATCAAATTTTTTAAAACATTACCTACCTGACTGCCTTGTATAATCTCTAAACTTTGATGCTGGAGGGATAACGCGATGGGGTTGTTTATCAGGGTTTGGATTAGGCCCCTCAGTTTCAGTTCCATCACTGGGTGAGTCTGGAGTGGAAGAACGTAACTGCCCTACACAGAACCTTTGAATACCTCTGGGATAAACTAGAACAGAGATTGTAAGCCAGGCTCTCTTGTCCAACATCGGTTTCTGACATCATAAATGCTCTTCTTGATGAATGGGCACAAAATTCACAGAGGCACACTCCAAAATCTTGTAGGAAGCCTTCCCAGAAGACTTAAGGCCATTTTGGCTGCAAAGAGGGGGGTCCATCTTAATGTCTATGGACAACTTTGCACTTGTGACTATTCAGGTTGCGGTATCCATCTTCTTACAAGATACTAAGGCTCACTCTGCACCAGTGCTTCCAGTTTCTGGTATTTCTTTTCTCACAACTCACTGTGTACATATTGGTTCTTACCAGGTTTTTTTTCACGGCACACACTCTATACAGGCATATTAATTTGTGGCAGTTTAATAATAACCTTTTATAAAATCTGGATAGTTAGCACCACGTGTACTCAGGAATGAACTTGTTAATAATTAAGCAAAAAAAAACAAACGTTTTAGCTGCTTGATACTAATGTATTTTCATTTGCCAGGAAAATTACAGTTTACAAACACATATTGCAGAAGTTACAGACCAAAATATGCTAGCTAATGATGATCTTATTGTAAAGTCACTATGGGTTTAACCTAACTATCAAGTATAGAATGGGAAACATAAATGTGAATCACGTCAAAGCTTTGAAGCTATGAGACTCCATTTATAAACAGTACATATTGTAGTAAAAATATACAAGGCACATACATTTTGTAAATACTATGGCCGAATGCACTACAGTAATGCACTTGTACGAGTGTATTACTGTACTGCAGCGGCGGCATGAAGCGCACGGCGTCATAGCAACCAATGACGCTGTGCGCTCCTGCTCTCAGCAGAAATACAGACCGTGTTACCACGGACTGCTCACGGCCGTGAAACACGGCCGTGAAACACGGCCGTGTGCATTCGGCCTAAGGGGCACATTTATTAAGACTGGTGTTTTAGACTGGCCCATCCCCTTACCCGCCCATGCCACGCTTACAATTTTAGACCTGGGTGAGAAGGCAAAAGTCGCAGATGGTGGCACAACTAACCACTCTGTGCTGCCATCGGCGCCTGAAATATGCCTAATTTAGGCATATTTCAGATTGGTAAATGGTCCCTAAATTCATCAATAAAGTTAAATTAAATCCAAGTAAACAAAACTAAATTCTGTGTATGCTCTGGTATGCTCAGAGAAGATACTGATAACAAATAGTTCCTAATAAATTCTCAGTCCTACTTATCCCACACTCACACAGTCATTCACAGCTGTCCCTGTATCATTGTGTGTACATGCGCAGGGTTTGCTAAATGCTCATGTGCCCTGGTTCAAAAGTTTAACTCAACTTGGTCCTCCCTGGCATAACTTCTCTTTATCCACCCATAATATTTAGCGGCAATGTCGGAAATGTCCCCTCTAGCATTTGTAGCTGGTAAGTGAGGCAGTTAGCGACCTGGACATTGCTTTCTCTAAGCTGGGTAATGCAAAACACATAAAAAATTACATTGCAACACCCAAATGATTAGCTACAGTACAAAACAACCAGATACAGATGGCTACATATCATCAAGCAAAATGTATTAAACATCCAGGTCTAGCACAATAAAGGTTATTGCCTGTATCCCTGGTGGTCTAGATCAATGCTGGGTTTAATGTGTGTGTTCCTGGTGATCTAGGGGAGTGAACAGGTAAAGGTTTGAATCCCTGCTGGTCTATTGTAGTAAAGATGTTAGTGTTAGCATCCTTGGTGGTCTAGGGCCATGAAGAGGTAATGTTTGTATGACTGGTGGTCTATTGAACTAAATGTGTTGCTGTTAGCATCCTTAATGGTCTGGGATAGTGAAGGGTTTATTGTATGTGGTCTATTGCCTGGTTGTCTATTGCAGTAAAGGTGTTAATATCAGCAAGGTTACCAGTAGTGTTAGTACTATCAGTCTTGCATTAATGTTTCCATTACAATCAATTGCTTTAATTATATTCATATGATTATATTCATATCATTACTAATTATTCTACAAAAAATAATAGTTAGCTTTTATGCAATCTTGTATACGGTTTGTTCCTTATACAGTCCTGATCAAAAGTTTAAGACCACTTGAAAAATTGCAAAAAATCATATTTAGCATGGCTGGATCTTAAGAAGGTTCCAAGTAGAGCTTCAACATGCAACAAGAAGAAATGGGAGTGAGACAAAACATTTTTTGAGCATTCAATTAAGGCTACTTTCACACGAGCGTTCGGGTGTCCGCTCGTGTGCTCCGTTTGAAGGGGCTCACGAGCGGCCCCAAACGCATCCGTCTGGCCCTAATGCATTCTCAGTGGAGGCGGATCCACTGAGAATGCATCCGCCTGCCAGCGCTCAGCCTCCGCTCCGCTCAGTGAGCGGACACCTGAACGCTGCTTGCAGCGTTCGGGTGTCCGCCTGGCCGTGCGGAGGCGAGCGGATCCGTCCAGACTTATAATGGAAGTCAATGGGGACGGATCCACTTGAAGATGACACCATATGGCTCAATCTTCAAGCGGATCCGTTCCCCATTGACTTTCAATGTAAAGTCTGAACGGATCCGCTCAGGCTACTTTCTGACTTAGAAAATTTTCTAAGTAATAATGCAGACAGATCTGTTCTGAACGGATGCAAACGTCTGCATTATCGGAGCGGATCCGTCTGATGAAACATCAGACGGATCCGCTCCGAACGCTCGTGTGAAAGTAGCCTTAATGAAAACAACGAATAAACTGAAACAGGCTGTTTTTCAGCTGATCAAACTTTTATAACCACATTCCTATAAAAGGCCAAATCTGTGCAAAGATGTGGATTCATTGTCATTTTCTATCAGGTAGTCACACGTTGTGATGGCAAAGGCAAAAAAAACTCTCCCTTTTTTAACGTGGTCGGGTTGTTGAACTGCATAAGCAGGGTCTCTCACAGCACGCCATCGCTGCTGAGGTGGGACGCAGTAAGACAGTCATTTGGCATTTCTTAAATGATCCTGAGGGTTATGGAACAAAAAAGTCAAGTGGAAGACCCAAAAAATGTCATCAGCACTGAGCCAGAGGATCCAATTGGCTGTCCGTCAAGACACTGGACGATCCTTGACCCAAATGAAGGCCCTTACTGGTGCTGACTGCAGCCCCATAACCATCAGAGAGCATCTGAGACTGAAGGGCTTCAAAAACAAAAAACGTCTTCAAAGACCTCGTCTCCTTGAACGCCACAGAACTGCTCGTTTGGACTTTGCAAGAGAGCACCAAACATTGGACATTCAAAGGTGGAAGAAAGTTTTATTCTCTGATGAGAATTTTTTTTACCTTGATGGTCCTGATGGTTTCCAACGTTACTGGCATGACAAGCAGATCCCACCTGAGATGTTTTCTACGCGCCACACTGGAGGGGGCGCCATAATGGTCTGGGGTGCTTTTTCCTTTAGTGGCACAATGGAGCTTTAGGAAATGCAGGGCCGTCAAATGGCCACTGGCTATGTTCTGATGTTGCAGCGAGCATTCCTCATGACTGAGGGCCCTTGTCTGTGTGGTAACGACTGGGTTTTTCAACAGGACAACGCTACAGTACACAATGCCCGCAGGACAAGGGACTTCTTCCAGGAGAATAACATCACTCTTTTGGCCCATCCTGCGTGTTCCCCTGATCTAAATCCAATTGAGAACCTTTGGGGATGGATGGCAAGGGAAGTTTAGAAAAATGGACAACAGTTCCAGACAGTAGATGGCCTTCGTGCGGCCGTCTTCACCACTTGGAGAAATGTTCCCACTCACCTCTTGGAAACGCTTGCATCAAGCATGCTGAAACAAATTTTTGAAGTGATAAACAATAACGGCGGAGCTACTCATTACTGAGTTCATGTTTGGAAGTTGGATTTCTGTTTTGGGGGGGTTTAGTTTTTTTTTTGGAGGTGTGGTCCTAAACTTTTGATCAGCTGAAAAACAGCCTGTTTCAGTTTATTCATTTTTTTTTCCATTAAATTGAATGCTTAAAAAATGTTTTGTCTCACTCCCATTTCTTCTTGTTGCATGTTGAAGCTCTACTTGGAACCTTGTTAAGATCCAGCCATGCTAAATATGATTTTTTGCCATTTTTCAAGTGGTCTTAAACTTTTGATCAGGACTGTATATGGATGCCCATAACTAGTCACTGTTTGTATTCTGCTTGCTTCCACACCCATTGTTAGATTAGACTGCAGTCACTGCAGATAAAATGCTAAAAACTAATGTATTGTGAATTTCCATATTGTCTCCTTTGCTGGATGGAGATGTGTATAATGCGATGGAAAAATGAATCAAGCCAGCAAAGGAGGCAATATGGACATTCACAAAACATTAGCAAGTGCCATATATAAACTTTGTCTACATGATAAATGCCATTTGCTAAAGTGAGACAACCCCTTTAAGTGAAAAGTAAAAAATGAGGACTTTGCTTTCTTTACATTTTATCAAATCACAGCTTTTACTATAAGACTTTCAGGTAGACCAAACCATGAAATGTTCACCAGCTGTATAAGACTGTGGATTCATGTTCATGCATGATGCATATCATGGATGAATCAGGGAAGCTCCTGTATGTGTATCAACAGGATGGTGTTTAATTTCAAATTATGATGACAGGTCAGAGCCCCTGGGTTTAACATCTATGCCAACATTTTAGTAATTATTTATTACAGGTAGTCTGAATTCTAAGTGTCATGTAACAAACATATCACACATATGTCCATTCTAATAAGCATAGTTTCAGTAAAAAATGTATGTTCTTATTTTGAAATATGTTGCCTCATCTTCTTTGTTCAGGGATGGTCAACTCTGACAATAGCTGCACCTATTCAATTATGAATCAGTTTAATATTGCTTTTGGGGAAATTTTAATTAAATCTCTTTGCAAGACAATACACATTTATCAAATCAGTTATTAAATGTATTTATTTAATTATTTTTTGTTTTTAAATAGGTTTTGTAGGTTTATAAAACCATGCTGCCTAGCCAATCAGTGTAGAGCAAAAAGATTCATAATGAGTATAAAACAGAAAGTAACTCCATATCTCATTCTCAGTCACTCAATGATGTTGGTTGGAGGGGTGAACAGTGTTGGAGTACTGTCACACGTTTGATGGTCACATAGGACACCCCGCCATCTCTTCTACACGTGCCTCTGCAGACGAGCCGCGACATCCCTCCAGCTCTCCGGCTCAGACTTGATAAAGGGGACCTTAGCACCCCGAAACGCGTAGTCTTACGAATAAATGGAATACTGCTGAAACCAAAAAATATTGTCTTTGACCGGTTGTTTCTTGAACCCTCTGTGGTCCACATGCTCTACCTAACATCCAGCGTACTCTTCTTCATACCTCTGTACTGCTGTCCTCGCTCTGCTTTATACCTTCCCATGTTGGGTCCAGGGCCGTCTTTAATATTGATTGGACCCTGGGCAAAAATTTACTTGGGCCCCCCGGATCCCGCCTTCCCACACCTTAGCAGGCAATCACGCCCTCCACCACAACACACACACACAAAAATCCACCCATCTGGTAGAGTACAGTGAATTACTGTAAATAGTTCCAGTTCTGAAGTCTCCAGCAGGTCAGGATCAGTGCTCTGGGCTCAGGCTGGAAGTGGACACCGCTCTGCAGGAAGGAGACCAGGGTTCGGCTCACCCTAGTGTTACAGTGCACCCCAGCACCCCACAGTATGCAGTATAGCACTCTATAGTATACAGCAACCCACAGTATGCAGTATAGCACCCTATAGTATACAGCACCACACAGTATGCAGTATAGCACCCCGCAGTATATAGTAGAGCAGTATAGCAGCCCACAGTATACAACACCTCACAGTATACAGTAGAGCAGTATAGCACCTCACCGTATACAGCACCCCAAACTATACATGATACAGCACCCACACTATACAGCCCCCCACACTATACAGTACAGCAGTATAGCACTCCACAATATACAGCACCCACAGTATACAGTATACAGCCCCTCCACAGTATACAGCACCCACAGTATACAGTACAGCAGTATAGCACTCCACAATATGCAGCACCCACAGTATACAGCCCCCCACACTATACAGTACAGCAGTATAGCACTCCACAATATACAGCACCCACAGTATACAGTATACAGCCCCCACAGTATACAGCCCCCCACAGTATACAGGCCCCCCACTGTATACAGCCCCCCACTGTATACAGCCCCCCACAGTATACAGGCCACCACACTATACAGCACCCCACTATACAGTAGTTTACAGTATATTAGCATAACAGCCCCTGTCACCTTTTTCTGATGTAATATTCACAAAAAAGCTCCACAGTTAAGGCAAACTTCTACAGCAACACTCCTGGTAGAGAGAAAGGACCTTGATGACCTCATAGCCATGTGACCAGTAATATTGCTAGGTTACTGGTCACATGGTGATGATGTCATCTAAGGTCCTAGAGAATCACAGCTCTCACAGTACGCTGCCTGGAGTGCCGGCAGGCATGGCATGGCAGCACCCCCTGTGAAGCTGACAGCCTGACACCCGGGGCAGTGGCTAGCAGGGCTCAAGAGGCAGCTGCCTTGGGCCCCCCAGGAGCAACTGGGCCCGGGGCAGCTGCCCTTCTTGCCCCTTGTTAAAGACTGCCCTGGTTGGGTCAGTGACCTCATCGTCAACCACATCCTCTTCCCCTTCCTCACTCTGCTCATCCTCCTGACTTGACCTAACCACAACCTCACTGATTGGTAACTGTGTCTCATCATCATCCACCTCATGAACGAATGATTGGCGTTCACCACCATCATCTTCTTGAGACTGTGAAGGATAGATAGAGGATAGAGCTCCTCGGAACATCCGAGTGTGGGATCACTCGTTTGGCAATCCTCTCCATGGTGGGAGGAAGGATGATCAGAGAGAGGATTCGGTTGACCAGACTCTTGGCTACAGAGACTGGACTTGGTGGAAGAGAGGGTGGTGCTTAACCGACTGGAAGCATTAGCTTCAGCAATCCAACCGACCAACTGTTCACACTGTTCCGACTAGGACAGTGTTGTCCTGCGCCACCCAGCTAAGTTGGACATGATGCTGGGTACAGTGGATGTTTTATTTTTTTTTCTGGTGCACTGGCAGCAGGCACAGTTTAGTTGCGCCCAGGGCCACGGCCTCTGCGTGCACCATCAGCCTCACGTCCACTTCCCCGTCCCTTAGTGCTCACCTTCTTCATTTTAATTGTTTTGTCACTAGATGTGGCGCAGATTGTTTTACAGTCCACTAAAGACACAGTTTTCAGATGCAGGACAGTATATGTCACAGAAACACGCAGAATAGGGAAACTAGATTATGCCCAGATATTTGGATTTTGCTCTTGCTTGATGCAGGACAGTATATGTGTTTCTGTATTCTAATTTTTTCCCTATATCTGGCCCTGACAACCACACAATGTAAAAGGATGATGAGATCCTATGAGGTTGGGTGCTCACGGAGGACGTAGGTCGTCTCGTATCAAAATAGAAAATTCGTGGCACACCAGAATCAATTGATGCTTTTTAATTAATAAACGTATTACATCATATCATATATCTAGCGTATAGTACATCCGGATTGGAGCATATGTATTTAAAGTTGTATAGTTTGTCCCAACGTTTCGGCCAATTGATTGACCTTTTTAAGGGATCTATAAAAAATTATGCAGATAAGGATCACTTGTAAATACATATAATGATTGAGTAACAAATGTAATTCATAGATAAATAAAAGATGCGACAACATTGGCATATACTTACAAAAGCTTACCCAGGGATACCGGAATTCCAAACCCCACCATTAACTTGTTATAAACGCTCCAAAAACATTAGGGATGGGTTGGTCCGAGCAGACATTGGACCTTTAACAAAGCTTCCACGACAGAGATTTCTAGGTGTTCCAATCCGGATGTACTATACGCTAGATATATGATATGATGTAATATGTTTATTAATTAAAAAGCATCAATTGATTCTGGTGTGCCACGAATTTTCTCTTTTAACCACTCAATGTATTGCAGCGCAGATCACACAATTCACGGATTGCACCGTTGACAGCAAAAATGTGGATAGATTATGGGAAAAAAATTGTGTTTTCACTAATATTCTCCCTATCTCTGCCCCTGACGCACAGAATGTATTGCACAGATGTCACAAGTCACTGCAGACACCCTCTATATAGAAAACTAATTGCTTTTTTGCAAAGTATGTAAAAAAAAATGTGAGTACTACTTCGCTAAAATAAATTGCTGCCAACCACACACAATAGTCCTTAAAAGGTCTTTGAAACGTTATTCGCTTGAATAAAATACGATCACAAACTCCTCACTTGAATAAAATACGATCACAAACTTCCTACACTATCTGTACCTTCCTAAGCGCAGCTCTCCCTGACTCGCAATAAGCCAAACCCCTATATAGCACCCGATGATGCGTTCCAGCCAGCCAATCACTGTAATGCCAGCAGCCAACATGGATACTGGCATTACAGTGATGGCAGTACTTACTTGCACGTTTATTGGCTGCCGCTCGAGCACATTTGGTACTCGGCCGAGTACCGCCATGTGCCGAGCATAACGATGCCCGAGCCGAACAAGTATCCAGCCGAGCATGCTCGCTCATCACTAGTCATTAGTAAGCTGTGCTGCTGAGCCTGCTAGTTGGCTGTGCAGCGGCCATGATGTCTGTCGACACCTTTACAGCAACCTGATCCAGCAAGTAGTCTCCTATGAACAGAAAAATCCAAGGTGTGTAAGTGATTCCCAAACTTATTTCCAGAACTTATACTGACCTGTTGTGAGGATTTTAAAGAGGCTCTGTCAGTATGATCAACCCTATTAAAACAGGCATACTGCCTGGTAGGGCTCATCCTGTTAATGAAAACAATACCCCTTTCTTTTGTCTGTATGCTAAACAGCTGCAGAGATATCTGCATCTTTATTCATATGCAAGTGATGAAGTTGGAGCATCAGAGGGTGGAGTTGAATTCTTGGAGCACTGCTTTGTAACACCCCTTTCTAACCATAGAAAAACCATTCTTCTCTGTATGATAATGCTATAGCTTAGTGATTAGTGGTAATGCATATAAATAAAAAATGTAGACTTGTCTGCAGCTGTTTAGCACACAGACAAAAGAAAGGTATTATTTTAATCAGCACGATGAGCCCTACCAGCCAGTACGCCTCTTTAAATCCATAGCATGTCAATTTATGCAGCTGATTTCTGCTGCATATTTTACTCTTTACAATGCATAGGTTGAAATCTGTGGCAAATCTGCAGTATTTCTGTAATAAATTCCACAGCAAAATCCACACCATTTTGGATGGATTTAGCTGGTGCTGACCTGCCACTTGTAGTCATACCTTTAGTCTAATCAAATCCAAGAGCTGCCTGAGCATGTGGAATATGCTGTGATCACACATTGCTGTATTGTCCCAGGTTATAGCAGTTATGCAAAACCACAACAAAACCGCATTAAAACACAATAACTAATGGAACTGTAACATTTTTGTACAAATCACGACATTACCATGGTCATGATTAGAGATGAATTCTCAAAAATTTGATTCGGCTGCTTTGCTGATTTTCATAAAGAAAGTCACTTCATGACAAATTACATCACGTAGCACATTTCTTTGTGATGGGGAACGGTGATGTGCCGCCCCCATCATCGAACTCCTCAGATTCCGCATTCATCGCTGATCACGGCATCTTAGATGATCATTGAGGAATGTCAGGGGTTAATCTGTTAAAAAAAAATAAAAATACTCACCTTATCCATTTGGTCACGAAGAGTCCACCGCAGCCATCCTAATTGAAGATCCAGCGTAAAATCTCATCATGCTGGCCGGCTTGGTGACGTCATACGTCACCGTGCATGTGATTTTGCGTGCGATCTTCAATCAAGATGGCTGCAGCAGACTCTTGGCGTACAAATGGATGAGGTGAGTATGATTATTTTTTTTAACCATCATTTTAGGGGACATTGATTTGTTTATAAATCACAGAAAATGCACCAAAAGGATATGCCACTGACTATACTGGCTAGTCATAAATGCAGATATTAAAAGCTGAGACTTTTGCCAATATATTCCTGTCAGGAAAATATCGGAGCCCATCATGCACCACGTCACGGTCACTCAGCATGATGGGCTCCGATATTTTCCTGACAGGAATATATTGGCAAAAGTCTCAGCTTTTAATATCTGCATTTATGACTAGCCAGTATAGTCAGTGTCATATCCGTTTGGTGCATTTTTTCTGTGATTTATATGATTATATTTTCATCCGCACAATGCTCCGTTTTGTGTAGGATGCCTTTGTGGTGCATGTGGACCGCACCGACATCCTCCACCGTATGCATTTTTTGCTGGGGATAGTCGTTTGCTGCGGTCCACATGCGGTGGGGCTGCTCCCCCAATGAAAAACATGCTACAGTGTTTGGGGTTTGAGCAGCTCCCCCAGAATTGCCACTATATTTCTGTGTTTGTGACATTGATTTGTTACCATACCACGAAGCATGAGGAAATACGGCTTCACGGCGATTCAAATTTTCCTTGAAATTCGTATTGAAGTACACCATGAACCTAGATGGGCTCAACACTAGTCAACACTAGATCACAAATCTGATTACATTTAAATAGTGACCTAGGAGTTGTGAAAAATCTTGAATAATTTAAATTTGACTTTTGTAAAATATTCTTTGCTTTCATTTTTCAAAAAGTTCTTGGCTTTCCAGACTTTTGGACCCTACTGCATAAGATAGAGCAAATAAAGAAGCAACATTATGTAAATTATGTTTCATGCATAAACTGGAATAGAAAGATGGATACAATTGTAAGCCATGTGTGTAAAGAAATATCTTATCCCTATTATATCCGCTTTTATAACTCATTGAAGCCATTTGGCGTTAGCATACAACACAACAACCGTAGTCAAGATTTGCTACAGCTGTGGCAAACTGGAAATATTTCATGTTTTACTAAGGAAAGTTCTAAAAGGCATTATTGCATGGAAACATAATGAAGAAAAATACAAAATTGAGTCATTATGACAATTAAAGGCAGTCATAATTTACAATGGAATGTAAAGATACAGGGAGATCAAATAGGTTTTTGGTGATTACGTACAATTCATATTTTAAACAATTCATGAATACAGAATGTGAACTGGCAGACTGTGCTGGCATTCAGATATGCCTAAGGCAGCTCATATGTCATGTACAGTAATGGTTTCCAAAGCAAAGTGTAAGTAACAAATATGCTGTCATAAGTATGCACTGTAATAATATCTAGACAACATAATAATAGACAACTACAATATTGTATGCCATATAAAGATTAGTATTCAAGGAAAAGCAGCTAAGGGTATTGTACAAGGTTCCTTTCAAAGTAAGAAAGGATGTCAGTTTTTTTTTTTTTGGAGGGGGGTTCATGTTTTATGCAAATAAAACAATGCATTATAATATGAAAAATAAGGATGAGCGCAGGGCCGGATTAAGAGCATCATGGGCCTGGTGCTGAGGATTTTGCTGGGCCTTTTTATGGAACTGCACTCAGTGTCTTAATTACATATATATTTTATCGATACCATTAAAGTATTTTGTTCCTGCAACTACCCCTTCATTTGGCGTCTATCTTGGCAACATGGAGGGGGACCACGGGAGGGGGACCCTGAGGGTGAGGGCACCCTCAGGGCACTATAGTGTCAGGAAAACCGCTTTGTTTTCCTGACACTATAGTGATCATTTAACATGACTATAAAGATTACTGTTTTCTAGCTGCTGTGGACTGTGGACAACAGCAGCTAGAAACATGTGTTATGATTTATGGACACAGCACTCAGCATGCTTAGCCAGTCAGATAGAAGGCTGGCTAAGCATGCTGAGAGCTGTGTCTAAATAACATAACACATTAAAGGGATTCTGTCACCAGGTTTCACCCCTGTCAGCTAAAAATATGCTGATGTTCAGGGCGTCTTCACGATTCCTAATGTGGGCTTATAAATGTCATCTGTGGGCTTATTTAGCTAAAAAACAGCTTTTACTAACCTGTCAGTCAAACAAATAAGGTGCCCAAGGGGATGTTAATGAATGCAAGGTGTCGGCCGCACCCGCCGCCGTTCGTGCCCAGCGCTGCGTTTGCGGACTTCTGCGCCGCCTCTTAATCCTCTGTGCCGCCTCTCGCTCTCCCTCCCTCCCCCCTCCTCCTGCTGTAAGATCTCGCGCATACAGGGGTTGAGCGAAGTGCCGGCGCATGCGCACTTCGCTGCAAGAAGCCAAATGGAGAAGTCCGCGCGGGCGCATCAGGCAGAGCCCTGTGCGCAAGAGCGAGATCTTACAGCAGAAGGAGGGGGGAGGGAGGGAGAGCGAGAGGCGGCACAGAGGATTAGGAGGCGGTGCAGAAGTCCGGAAAGGCGGCGCTGGGCACGAACGGCGGTGGGTGCGGCGGGCATCTTGCACCCATTAACATCCCCTTGGGCACCTTAATTGTTTTTTTACTGACAGGTTAGTAATAGCTGTTTTTTAGCTAAATAAGCCCACAGATGACATTTATAAGCCCACATTAGGAATCGTGAAGACGCCCTGAACATCAGCATATTTTTAGCTGACGGGTCAAACCTGGTGACAGAATCCCTTTAAAGAAATTACTGTTTCTAGCTGCTGTGAACTGTGGACTGTGGACTGTGGACTAGCAGCTAGAAACAGTAATTTCTTTAATGTGTAATGTTATAGAGACTGAGCTCTCAGTATGCTTAGCCAGTCAGTAATTTTCATAGTGCTGTTATGATTTATGGACACAGCTCTCAGCATGCTTAGCCAGCCTTCTATCTGGCTGTGCTTCTTGAGAGTCACAGTCCACAGGCTCAGAAACAGCCAGATAGAAGGCTTGCTAAGCATGCTGAGAGCTGTGTCCATAAATCATAACAGCACTATGATTGCCCTCCCTTCCAACTGGATGAGTTTATCTGATACCTGCCCTGCTCCAGAAGCTCCTGCTGTCTCGCGAGCTGGTGTGGCTGAGCGCTGTGGGCCGTGTGCTGGTCGAAACTGCTGAGTAGGTTGTACACAGCGCAGCGTGCAGGAGGGATAACCGCGGGCGCACTGAGGTCATATCCAGCGGGCCGGCATTACAGGAACCGCACCAGCTGCTCTGACGTCCTGCCGCCGGATATCCTGTGACGTATATCCGGCGGCAGGACGTCAGAGCAGCTGGTGCTGTTCCTGTAATGCCGCGGCCCGCCGGATATGACCTCAGTAGTGATAGGAAGTTCGGATCTTTCAAATGAATCGGTTCATTTGAATCAGCTCATTCAAATGAACCGATTCATGAATCGGATCTTCGGTTCACTTGCTGAGTCACTGACTGCTGAGCTGACTCGCAAGTGAACCGAAGACTCTAGGTGTCGGTGCGCATGCGCAGATGCTATCCATTCGATTCACTTGCTGCGGCTGACTCAGTCGGCTCTTCAGCTCTCTAATGAGGGAGTCAGGATCAGGAAGAGTGATTGATTATAGTGATAGTGAAGGGAAGCTGAGGCAAGAATCTAAATTGGGCCCCCATTCCCCTTTTATAGCCCCTCCCACTACCCATTCCAGGCCTCTCTCTTTGTTCCATGAACTATGTTCGCTGCTGTTTTATAATTTATGCCATCAGGGCCGGATTGGGATTACAAAACAGGCCTGGCACACAAAAGAGGTATAATAGATACAGTGTGTACAGATGTATAGTGTATACAGCAGTGTACTGATATGTGAGGAACGTGGTATAATATATGCAGTGTGTTCAGGTATATAGTATATACAGCAGTGTACTGATATATGAGGTATAAATTACAGCTTGTACCTCACATATCAATCCAATACTGTATATACAATATACCTGTACACACCATCTATTATACCTCGTACCTAACATATCAGTACACTGCTGTATATACAATATATCTATACACACTGCATATATTATACCTTGTACCTCACATATCAGTACACTGCAATATATATTATATATCTGTACATATTGCATCTATAATACTGTTTAATATATGCAGTGTGTGTGTGTGTGTGTGTATATATATATATATATATATATATATGTGAGGCATACAAGGTATAATACTGTAGATGCAGTGTTTATAGAAATATGTGGTCAGTTATGCATTATAGTCACTGTGTGTGTGAAGTACATGAGGTTGTGGTCACTGTACCTGTCTGAAGTATTATACATGAGTGAGCAATGAGTAAAAACAGGGCATGGAGGGGGGGGGGGAATGATGAAAAGTGGAGGACCTCCTCTTACCACTCCATTCCAGTCTGTATGGATCAATGCAGAGCTGATTGTGAACTTCTAATACTTGCTGTTAGGGGTTGAAGGACCTGTGATGATGTCATCACAGGTCCTGGCAGATGTACCTTTCAAACCTAGGAACTACACCATTTTTGGTGCAGTTCCTTTGCTAGATTCTGCAGGACCTGTGATGCTGAAGATGATGTCATCACAGGTCCTGGCAGATGCACTGTTCTAACCTGGGAACTACACTTTACACTGTGCAGTTCCCTTACAGGACCTGTGAAGACTCCCTGTACTACTTAGACGACTCAGAGCTGCTAGTGCTTGCCTTGCCTCAGCTCTGATTGGTTAATGGGCGGGGAGGGGAGGGGCTGGCAGAAGCAGCTTCCACTCTAGGATCATATTACGCTCCTCCCGAGTCCCTCCCTCAGGCTCCCTGCTGCCAGTGTGAGGTGAGCGTCTCTGCATTGTCTGTGTGCTGTGTGACGCTGCGCTGTGTACAACAGAGGACTTTTAGCTCCCGACGGCCTTTTGGCTGGCGGATGGGCCTATTTTATGGTAGGGGCCTGGAGCTGCAGCTCCATCAGCCCCTACGTTAATCCGGCCCTGGATGAGCGAACCCGAACTGTATAGTTCGGGTTCGTACCGAATTTTGGGGTGTCCGTGACACGGACCCGAACCCAAACATTTTCGTAAAAGTCTGGGTTCGGGTTCGGTGTTCGGCGCTTTCTTGGCGCTTTTTGAAAGGCTGCAAAGCAGCCAATCAACAAGCATCATACTACTTGCCCCAAGAGGCCATCACAGCCATGCCTACTATTGGCATGGCTGTGATTGGCCAGTGCAGCATGTGACCCAGCCTCTATCTAAGCTTGGGTCACGTAGCGCTGCACGTCACTCTGCGGATACAAGCGTAGGGAGAGGTTGCAGCTGCGACGTTAGGGCGAGATTAGGCAGATTAACTCCTCCAAAAGACTTTATTCAGTGATCGATCTACAGCTGTGGATCATTGAAGTGCTGATATTCAATTGCTCACTGTTTTTAGGCTGCCCAGAGCGTTTTTTCATATCACTTTTTTCTGGGGTGATCGGCGGCCATTTTGTGGCTTGTGGTGCGCCAGCACAAGCTACCACCAAGTACATTTAACCATCAATAGTGTGGTTATTTTTTGCTATATCCTACATCAGGGTCAAGCTTTCATCAAGTGCATTTAACCATCAATAGTGTGGTTATTTTTTGGCCATATACTACATTAGGGGCAAGCTGAGCTTGTGTCACCCAAGTGCATTTAACCATCAATAGTGTGGTTATTTTTTGCTATATCCTACATCAGGGTCAAGCTTTCATCAAGTGCATTTAACCATCAATAGTGTGGTTATTTTTTGGACATATACTACATCAGGGGCAAGTTGAGCCTGTCACCCAGCGCCTAAAAAATAGGCCTCACATTTATATTCATCCAAATCTGTACTGTTTTAGCTGGTCAAGTTATTGTTTGTGACCGTCAAAGCACAGTTTTTGTTCTGGGTTGAAAAACAATTCCCAAATTTGCAATTCTCAAAATTAGTGGTTTCTGCTGTATCAGGCCTACTTTAAATCTATCCCTAAAAGGGTATATTAGATTCAAGGTGCTGATAGGGTCATTCTCAAAAACTTAACACACACGCTACAGTGCAGATCCACGTCTAATTCTGTGATTAAACGTATACCTGTCACCCAGCGCCTTAAAAATAGGCCTCACATTTATATTCAACCAAATCTGTACTGTTTTAGCTGGTCAAGTTATTGTTTGTGACCGTCAAAGCACAGTTTTTGTTCTGGGTTGAAAAACAATTCCCAAATTTGCAATTCTCAAAATTAGCGGTTTCTGCTGTATCAGGCCTACTTTAAATCTATCCCTAAAAGGGTATATTAGATTCAAGGTGCTGATAGGGTCATTCTCAAAAACTTAACACACACGCTACAGTGCAGATCCAAGTCTAATTTTGTGATTAAACGTATACCTGTCACCCAGCGCCTAAAAAATAGGCCTCACATTTTTATTCATCCAAATCTGTACTGTTTTAGCTGGTCAAGTTATTGTTTGTGACCGTCTAAGCACAGTTTTTGTTCTGGGTTGAAAAACAATTCCCAAATTTGCAATTCTCAAAATTAGTGGTTTCTGCTGTATCATGCCTACTTTAAATCTATCCCTAAAAGGGTATATTAGATTCAAGGTGCTGATAGGGTCATTCTCAAAAACTTAACACACACGCTACAGTGCAGATCCAAGTCTAATTCTGTGATTAAACGTATACCTGTCACCCAGCGCCTAAAAAATAGGCCTCACATTTATATTCAGCTAAATCTGTCATTACTGGTGTGCCTGTATTAGTGTAATACGGTACCTAAATAGATAGCCAGATAGTGTTAGGTGTCTGTAAAAAAAGGCCTGAATTTTAATTCAATACATTGGCTCGAATAATATTTTTCTTATTGTGGTGAACGGTAACAATGAGGAAAACATCTTGTAAGGGACGCGGACGCGGACGTGGTGGTGTTAGTGGACCCTCTGGTGCTGGGAGAGGACGTGGCCGTTCTGCCACAGCCACACGTCCTAGTGTACCAACTACCTCAGGTCCCAGTAGCCGCCAGAATTTACAGTCATATTTGGTGGGGTCCAATGCCGTTCTAAGGATGGTAAGGCCTGAGCAGGTACAGGCATTAGTCAATTGGCATTAGTGTGGTTTTTTTTGCTGACCATTGCTTGAGAAGAGGTAAGGAATTTGGTCAGGTGTTTGCTATTGTGCGTTTGCTAATGAGCCTAGCTCACTAAGGTGTTACATTTGTTGCTGGGGGAGGAGCTTGTGAAGGAGTGTGTGTATATATAGAGACAGACTCATTAGCTGGCCTAATTCATTAGCTGCAAGTACTACCTTCAAGTACTACATTAAGTACAGTGAAGAGATATTGCAGGAGACTGAAGAGATTGAAGAGATATTGCAAGAGATTTGCTTGGAGTTTACAACTGGCTCATCTGTGTTTTTTTTGCTGACCATTGCTTGAGACGAGGTAAGAAATTTGGTCAGGTGTTTGCTATTGTGCGTTTGCTAATGAGCCTAGCTCACTAAGGTGTTACATTTGTTGCTGGGGGAGGAGCTTGTGAAGGAGTGTGTGTATATATAGAGACAGACTCATTAGCTGGCCTAATTCATTAGCTGCAAGTACTACCTTCAAGTACTACATTAAGTACAGTGAAGAGATATTGCAGGAGACTGAAGAGATTGAAGAGATACTGCAAGAGATTGGCTTGGAGTTTGCAACTGGCTCATCTGTGTTTTTTTTGCTGACCATTGCTTGAGAAGAGGTAAGGAATTTGGTCAGGTGTTTGCTATTGTGCGTTTGCTAATGAGCCTAGCTCACTAAGGTGTTACATTTGTTGCTGGGGGAGGAGCTTGTGAAGGAGTGTGTGTATATATAGAGACAGACTCATTAGCTGGCCTAATTCATTAGCTGCAAGTACTACCTTCAAGTACTACATTAAGTACAGTGAAGAGATATTGCAGGAGACTGAAGAGATTGAAGAGATACTGCAAGAGATTGGCTTGGAGTTTGCAACTGGCTCATCTGTGTTTTTTTTGCTGACCATTGCTTGAGAAGAGGTAAGGAATTTGGTCAGGTGTTTGCTATTGTGCGTTTGCTAATGAGCCTAGCTCACTAAGGTGTTACATTTGTTGCTGGGGGAGGAGCTTGTGAAGGAGTGTGTGTATATATAGAGACAGACTCATTAGCTGGCCTAATTCATTAGCTGCAAGTACTACCTTCAAGTACTACATTAAGTACAGTGAAGAGATATTGCAGGAGACTGAAGAGATTGAAGAGATACTGCAAGAGATTGGCTTGGAGTTTGCAACTGGCTCATCTGTGTTTTTTTTGCTGACCATTGCTTGAGAAGAGGTAAGGAATTTGGTCAGGTGTTTGCTATTGTGCATTTGCTAATGAGCCTAGCTCACTAAGGTGTTACATTTGTTGCTGGGGGAGGAGCTTGTGAAGGAGTGTGTGTATATATAGAGACAGACTCATTAGCTGGCCTAATTCATTAGCTGCAAGTACTACCTTCAAGTACTACATTAAGTACAGTGAAGAGATATTGCAGGAGACTGAAGAGATTGAAGAGATACTGCAAGAGATTGGCTTGGAGTTTGCAACTGGCTCATCTGTGTTTTTTTTGCTGACCATTGCTTGAGAAGAGGTAAGGAATTTGGTCAGGTGTTTGCTATTGTGCGTTTGCTAATGAGCCTAGCTCACTAAGGTGTTACATTTGTTGCTGGGGGAGGAGCTTGTGAAGGAGTGTGTGTATATATAGAGACAGACTCATTAGCTGGCCTAATTCATTAGTTGCAAGTACTACCTTCAAGTACTACATTAAGTACAGTGAAGAGATATTGCAGGAGACTGAAGAGATTGAAGAGATACTGCAAGAGATTGGCTTGGAGTTTGCAACTGGCTCATCTGTGTTTTTTTGTGACCATTGCTTGAGAAGAGGTAAGGAATTTGGTCAGGTGTTTGCTATTGTGCGTTTGCTAATGAGCCTAGCTCACTAAGGTGTTACATTTGTTGCTGGGGGAGGAGCTTGTGAAGGAGTGTGTGTATATATAGAGACAGACTCATTAGCTGGCCTAATTTATTAGCTGCAAGTACTACCTTCAAGTACTACATTAAGTACAGTGAAGAGATATTGCAGGAGACTGAAGAGATTGAAGAGATACTGCAAGAGATTGGCTTGGAGTTTGCAACTGGCTCATCTGTGTTTTTTTTGTGACCATTGCTTGAGAAGAGGTAAGGAATTTGGTCAGGTGTTTGCTATTGTGCGTTTGCTAATGAGCCTAGCTCACTAAGGTGTTACATTTGTTGCTGGGGGAGGAGCTTGTGAAGGAGTGTGTGTATATATAGAGACAGACTCATTAGCTGGCCTAATTCATTAGCTGCAAGTACTACCTTCAAGTACTACATTAAGTACAGTGAAGAGATATTGCAGGAGACTGAAGAGATTGAAGAGATACTGCAAGAGATTGGCTTGGAGTTTGCAACTGGCTCATCTGTGTTTTTTTTGTGACCATTGCTTGAGAAGAGGTAAGGAATTTGGTCAGGTGTTTGCTATTGTGCGTTTGCTAATGAGCCTAGCTCACTAAGGTGTTACATTTGTTGCTGGGGGAGGAGCTTGTGAAGGAGTGTGTGTATATAAAGAGACAGACTCATTAGCTGGCCTAATTCATTAGCTGCAAGTACTACCTTCAAGTACTACATTAAGTACAGTGAAGAGATATTGCAGGAGATAGTCAGGAGGTAGGCTGGAAGGTGGAAACAATACAAAAAAAAAGGTAAGATTTGTTTGATTTAAATTTACAATTTTTTTTTTCTCCTCTTTAAAATGGCAGACTTGGTTCAGTGCAGGAATTGTTGTGCATTTATTTCATGTTCCACTCTTTGGAGATTCGGATGCTGTCAGATCTGTTGACAGTTCTCCTTACTGCAGCAGGAAATTGCATTTTTGAAATCTGAGATATTTAAATTATCTGTTAAACAAACTCCAGCTAGGACTGCTGCAATGCCACTGCCACAGAGGACCCCCAGAAATGGCAGATGGGTTACTGTAGGTTCTGGAAGACTTAGAGTGGTGGATAGAAGACATGTCCCACAGTCGGTGGTTCTCCATAATTCATTTGCAGCACTCTCAGAATGTAAGGACAACATGGATATGGACTCAAGCACAGAGGGTGAGAAACCATCGACTCCTATGTCTAATGTATGCAAGACTGCAGCCAAGGACAAAAAAGATAAAGTGAAGTCTCAAAGGAAGCAGCTGTTGCTGGGTGATTCAATCATAAGAAGTGTGGAGCTTAAAGAAAATGGTTTTGTGAGATGTCTCCCTGGGGCTACTGCTAGAAGAGATAGAAGATGTATTATTAATATTGTTAAGCAAGCAAAGCAAGAAGGGGACGTGGATGTTCTTGTCCATCTAGGGACAAATGACCTGGCTTGCAATGAAGTGTCAGAGGTGAAAAAATCTTTTATCACACTTGGTAATGACGTACAGGATTTTGCATCCACCATGTCATTTTCTGAAGTTCTGCCTGTGCATAATGTTCAGAATGATAGGCAGAGGCACATAAAGGAGTTCAACATATGGCTTGGTAAATGGTGTCAAGAGCAAGGATTTGGCTTTGTTTCTCATGATAGCTCTACTTGGAATAGAAAGGAACTGTACAAAAAAGATGGTTTGCATCTTTCTCTCAAAGGAACAAATGTACTTAGTGAACAACTCCAAGAATTTGCGGAAGAGTATTTAAACTAGGAAGGGGGGGGGGGCAAAAGAGTGAAAATAAAAGAGTCCAATTGCCCCCCGAAACAATGCCAGAACAGGTCAGAAGCACAGAGGTTAAGAAATGATAAGCTCAGAGTCCTGTCTACAAATGCTCGCAGTTTAGGTAAAAAAATCAATGAACTTGGGTCAATAATGGCATCTGAGAATGTAGATTTAGTGGCTGTTACGGAGACATGGTTTAATGAAAGAAATGACTGGGACATAACCAAACCAGGGTACTCTTTATACAGAAGAGACAGAGAAGGCAAGAAAGGAGGAGGAGTGGCCCTGTATGTGAAAGATAGCATTAAATCTAACCTAATACAAGTTGGTGAGGCTAACATAGAGTCAGTTTGGGTTACGTTGCAGTTTGCTAACCATGCAGTAACTCGTGTAGGTGTGATATATAGACCACCTGGTCAAGTTAAAGAACTAGATGATCTACTAGTTGAAGAAATAGCTAAAATGACAATGAAAGGAGAAGTTATCATTATGGGGGATTTCAATCTTCCAGATATAAACTGGAAAACCAAAATAGCAAGCTCTACCAGGAGTACAGATATTCTAAATTCCCTACTGGGGTTATCTCTACAACAAGTGGTTGAGGAGCCAACCCGGAGGGAGGCCATTTTGGATTTGGTATTCACAAATGGGGATTCGGTATATGGTGTCATTGTAGGCGAAACCTTGGGATCTAGTGATCACCAGTCAGTGTGGTTTAATATAAGAACTGTGAAAGAGTCCCCCACACAAAAACAAAAGTTTTAGATTTTAGAAAAACAGACTTTTCAAAAATGAAATTAGTCATAAATTAGTCCTTATCAAACTGGAACGGATTACATGGAGTCCAGGAGAAATGGGACTACTTAAAAGGTGCATTATTGAAGGCAACAGAAAATTGCATTAGACTTGTCAGTAAAAGCAAAAAAAGGAAGTGACCACTGTGGTACTCAGCAGAAGTGGCCCAAATCATTAAAAATAAAAAGCTAGCATTTTGTAATTATAAAAAAACCCAGAGCAATGAAGATAAGGAAATCTACAAGATTAGGCAGAAAGAGGCCAAGCAAGTTATAAGAACTTCTAAAGTGCAGGCAGAAGAAAAACTAGCTCAGTCTATGAAAAAAGGGGATAAGACATTCTTCAGATATATAAATGAAAAAAGGAAATTAAAACAAGGAATAACTAAATTAAAAACAAAGGACGGAAGGTATGTAGAAGAGAATAAAGGGCTAGCCGACTGCCTTAATGAATACTTCTGTTCAGTTTTTACAAAAGAAGGAGAAGGACCTCCACTAGAAAGGATGACTAATAAACCGTTTGATGCATGTGTCTTTACAGAGGAAGATGTTCTAAGTTTGCTGTCTAAAGTGAAGACAAATAAGTCACAGGGGCCTGATGAGATACACCCAAAATTATTAAAAGAGCTTAGTGGTGAGCTGGCAAAACCGTTAACAGATTTATTTAACCAATCATTAGTAACAGGAGTCGTCCCGGAAGATTGGAAATTGGCAAATGTCGTGCCCATTCACAAGAAAGGTAGTAGGGAGGAATCGAGCAACTATAGACCAGTGAGTCTGACATCAATAGTAGGCAAATTAATGGAAACCCTATTAAAGGATAGGATTGTGGAACATCTAAAATCCCATGGATTGCAAGATGAAAAACAACATGTGTTTACTTCAGGGAGATCATGTCAAACAAATCTTATAGATTTTTTTGACTGGGTGACTAAAATAATAGACGGTGGAGGTGCAGTAGACATCGCATATCTAGATTTTAGTAAGGCTTTTGATACTGTCCCACATAGAAGACTTATCAATAAACTGCAGTCATTGAGCATGGACTCCCATATTGTTGAGTGGATTAGGTAGTGGCTGAGTGACAGACAGCAGAGGGTTGTAGTCAATGGAGAACATTCAAAACAAGGTCATGTTACCAGTGGGGTTCCGCAGGGATCTGTACTGGGACCAATTTTGTTTAATATCTTCATAAGTGATATTGCAAAAGGCCTCGATGGTAAGGTTTGTCTTTTTGCTGATGACACAAAGATATGTAACAGGGTTGATGTTCCTGGAGGGAAACGCCAAATGGAAAAGGATTTAGGAAAACTAGAAGAATGGTCAGAACTCTGGCAACTGAAATTTAATGTGGATAAGTGCAGGATAATGCACCTGGGGCGTAAAAACCCAAGGGCAGAATATAGAATATTTGACACAGTCCTGACCTCAGTATCTGAGGAAAGGGATTTAGGAGTAATTATTTCAGAAGACTTAAAGGTGGGAAGACAATGTGATAGGCAGCACGAAATGCCAGCAGAATGCTTGGATGTATAGGGAGAGGTATAAGCAGTAGAAAGAGTGAAGTGCTTATGCCGCTGTACAGAACACTGGTGAGACCTCACTTGGAGTATTGTGTGCAGTACTGGACGCCATATCTCCAGAAGGATATAGATACTCTAGAGAGAGTTCAGAGAAGAGCTACTAAACTAGTACATGGATTGCAGGATAAAACTTACCAGGAAAGGTTAAAGGACCTTAATATGTATAGCTTGGAAGAAAGAAGAGACAGAGGGGATAAGATAGAAACTTTTAAATACATAAAGGGAATCAACTCGGTAAAGGAGGAGAGCATATTTAAAAGAAGAAAAACTACCACAAGAGGACACAGTTTAAAATTAGAGAGGCAAAGGTTTAAAAGTAATATAAGGAAGTATTACTTTACTGAGAGAGTAGTGGATGCATGGAATAGCCTTCCTGCAGAAGTGAAAGCTGCAAATACAGTGAAGGAGTTTAAGCATGCATGGGATAGGCATAAGGCTATCCTTCATATAAGATAGGGCCAGGGACTATTAATAGGATTCAGATATATTGGGCAGACTAGATGGGCCAAATGGTTCTTATCTGCCGACACAGCCTATGTTTCTATGTTTCTATGGGTGGCCGACAGTGCATCCAGCACGTTCACATTATCTCCCACCCAGTCTTCTGCAGAAAGCGCACAGATGGCGCATGAAAACCAAGCCCATCAGTCTGTCACATCACCCCCATGCATATCAGGGAAACTGTCTGAGCCTCAAGTTATGCAGCAGTCTCTTATGCTGTTTGAAGACTCTGCTGGCAGGGTTTCCCAAGGGCATCCACCTAGCCCTTCCCCAGGGGTGGAAGAGATAGAACGCACAACCACTTATGTTTCCTGATGATGAGGACATGGGAATACCACCTCAGCACGTCTCTGATGATGACGAAACACAGGTGCCAACTGCTGCGTCTTTCTGCAGTGTGCAGACTGAACAGGAGGTCAGGGATCAAGACTGGGTGGAAGACAATGCAGGGGACGATGAGGTCCTAGACCCCACATGGAATGAAGGTCGTGCCACTGACTTTCACAGTTCAGAGGAAGAGGCAGTGGTGAGACCGAGCCAACAGCGTAGCAAAAGAGGGAGCAGTGGGCAAAATCAGAACACCCGCCGCCAAGAGACTCTGCCTGCTACTGACCGCCGCCATCTGGGACCGAGCACCCCAAAGGCAGCTTCAAGGAGTTTCCTGGCATGGCACTTCTTCAAACAATGTGCTGACGACAAGACCCGAGTGGTTTGCATGCTGTGCCATCAGAGCCTGAAGCGAGGCATTAACGTTCTGAACCTTAGCACAACTTGCATGACCAGGCACTTGCATGCAAAGCATGAACTGCAGTGGAGTAAACACCTTAAAAACAAGGAAGTCACTCAGGCTCCCCCTGCTACCTCTTCTGCTGCTGCCGCCTCGGCCTCTTCTGCTGCTGCCGCCGCCTCGGCCTCTTCCTCCGCCTCTGGAGGGACGTTGGCACTTGCCGCCCAGCAAACATGGGATGTACCACCAACACCACCACCTGCGTCACCAAGCATCTCAACCATGTCACACGGCAGCGTTCAGCTCTCCATCTCACAAACATTTGAGAGAAAGCGTAAATTCCCACCTAGCCACCCTCGATCCCTGGCCCTGAATGCCAGCATTTCTAAACTACTGGCCTATGAAATGCTGTCATTTAGGCTGGTGGACACAGACAGCTTCAAACAGCTCATGTCGCTTGCTGTCCCACAGTATGTTGTTCCCAGCCGGCACTACTTCTCCAAGAGAGCCGTGCCTTCCCTGCACAACCAACTATCCGATAAAATCAAGTGTGCACTGCTCAACGCCATCTGTGGCAAGGTCCACCTAACCACAGATACGTGGACCAGTAAGCACGGCCAGGGACGCTATATCTCCCTAACTGCACTCTGGGTAAATGTAGTGGCGGCTGGGCCCCAGGCGAAGAGCTGTTTGGCGCACGTCCTTCCGCCGCCAAGGATCGCAGGGCAACATTCTTTGCCTCCTGTCTCCTCCTCCTCCTACTCAGCTTCCTCCTCCTCGTCTTCTACCTGCTCATCCAGTCAGCCACACACCTTCACCACCAACTTCAGCACAGCCCGGGGTAAACGTCAGCAGGCCGTTCTGAAACTCATATGTTTGGGGGACAGGCCCCACACCGCACAGGAGTTGTGGCGGGGTATAGAACAACAGACCGACGAGTGGTTGCTGCCGGTGAGCCTCAAGCCTGGCCTGGTGGTGTGCGATAATGGGCGAAATCTCGTTGCAGCTCTGGGACTAGCCGGTTGACGCACATCCCTTGCCTGGCGCATGTGCTGAAATGGTGGTGCAGAAGTTCATTCACAACTACCCCGACATGTCAGAGCTGCTGCATAAAGTGCGGGCCGTCTGTCCGCGCTTCCGGCGTTCACACCCTACCGCTGCTCGCCTGTCTGCGCTACAGCGTAACTTCGGCCTTCCCGCTCACCGCCTCATATGCGACGTGCCCACCAGGTGGAACTCCACCTTGCACATGCTGGACAGACTGTGCGAGCAGCAGCAGGCCATAGTGGAGTTTCAGCTGCAGCACGCACGGGTCAGTCGCACTGCGGATCAGCCCCACTTCACCACCAATGACTGGGCCTCCATGCGAGACCTGTGTGCCCTGTTGCGCTGTTTCGAGTACTCCACCAACATGGCCAGTGGCGATGACGCCGTTATCAGTGTTACAATACCACTTCTATGTCTCCTTGAGAAAACACTTAGGGCGATGATGGAAGAGGGTTAGCATGGCAGAGATGTGGAAAAGTTTTGTCACCACGCCACAGCTAACTGCACCACCACCTGATACGGAACATGTTAGCATGAGGCAACATTTCAATAACATTTCAATAACATGGTGGAACAGTACCTGTGCACACCCCTCCACGTACTGACTGATGGTTCGGCCCCATTCAACTTCTGGGTCTCCAAATTGTCCACGTGGCCAGAGCTAGCCTTTTATGCCTTGGAGGTGCTGGCCTGCCCGGCGGCCAGCGTTTTGTCTGAACGTGTATTCAGCACGGCAGGGGGCGTCATTACAGACAAACGCAGCCGCCTGGGCTACAGCCAATGTGGACAAGCTGACGTTCATAAAAATGAACCAGGCTGGATCCCACAGGAACTGTCCATCCCTTGTGCAGATTAGACATCAACTACCTGCCCTTAACATATATTATTGTACTCCAGGGCACTTCCTCATTCAATCCTATTTTATTTTCATTTTACCATTATATTGCGGGGCAACCAAAGTTGAATGAACTCTCCTCTGTCTGGGTGCCGGGGCCTAAATATGTGACAGTGGCATGTTCCAGTGGTGGGTGACGTGAAGCCTGATTCTCTGCTATGACATGAAGACTGATTCTCTGCTGATATGAAGCCAGATTCTCTGTTACGGGACTCTCTCCTCTGCCTGGGTGCCTGGGCCTAAATATGTGACAGTGGCCTGTTCCAGTGTGGGTGACGTGAAGCCTGATTCTCTGCTATGACATGAAGACTGATTCTCTGCTGACATGAAGCCAGATTCTCTGATACGGGACCTCTCTCCTCTGCCTGGGTGCCTGGGCCTAAAATGTGACAGTGGCTGTTCCAGTGGTGGGTGACGTGAAGCCTGATTCTCTGCTATGACATGAAGACTGATTCTCTGCTGATATGAAGCCAGATTCTCTGTTACGGGACCTCTCTCCTCTGCCTGGGTGCCTGGGCCTAAATATGTGACAGTGGCCTGTTTCCAGTGGTGGGTGACGTGAAGCCTGATTCTCTGCTATGACATGAAGACTGATTCTCTGCTGACATGAAGCCAGATTCTCTGCTATGGCATGAAGAGACTGATTCTCTGCTGACGTGAAGCAGATTCTCTGCTATGGGACCTCTGTCCAATTGCTATTGGTTAATTTTTTTTTTTTTTTAATCATTTCCCTATCCACATTTGTTTGCAGGGGATTTACTACATGTTGCTGCCTTTTGCAGCCCTCTAGCTCTTTCCTGGGCTGTTTTACAGCCTTTTTAGTGCCGAAAAGTTTGGGTCCCCATTGACTTCAATGGGGTTCGGGTTCAGGACGAAGTTCGGGTCGGGTTCGGATCCTGAACCCGAACATTTCCGGGAAGTTCGGCCGAACTTCTCGAACCCGAACATCCAGGTGTTCGCTCAACTCTAATGAAAAAGTTAAGCTGATTTCTTTGTATATTGAGTCAACTACAGTACCATTTTCAAGATCTTGCTATTGTCTGTCAATGTAAACATTTTTACATTTGAAAGATGAAAAACTGTCCTGATTATTTAGATCATTTTGAAATGGTGCACATCACAGAAGTATCAGAGATCAAGAGAAACCTGTACCAAATATTCTTCAAATACTGTATAGCAAGGTATTTTAGTGGTTGTTTCCCTTTTAATTTCTTGTAATGTAGTTGGTTAGTGGATCCAGGTTCCTTGCTGCATTCTTGAAGTCTGATGTAACTGTACATGCATACTGCACACTGAACACCTTTAGGAGAGGCTGGGAGGGACCAGGAGGCTTGAAAACATCTTTAACAAAGAGTTTAGCTCTGTTCAGGATATCATCAGTGTAAGGCCTCTTGCACACAACCATATGGCTTTTTTCAGTATTTTGCAGTCCACAAAAAACAGATCCGCAAAAAACACGGATGACGTCCGTGTGCATTCCGTTTTTTACGGAACAGCTGGCCCCTGATAGAACAGTACTATCCTTGTCCGTTATGCAGACAATAATAGGACATGTTCTATCTTTGAACGAAAAAAAATACAGAAACAGAATGTATACGGAGTACATTCTGTTTTTTTTGCGGACCCATTGAAATGAATGCTTCTGTATACGGACCGTTTACAGAACGCAAAAAACGTGTCTTGCTACCACTACCTCTCTTTCTATTACATGGGCGTCGGCCAGATGGGAGTCAATCGGGAGCTTGCTCATTTGTTCACAACTTTGGTGACTGTTACTTACTTTACTCTGTATGTTATCTTTTGTATTTATCTTTTACTATAGTTTAGTAAACTCTTTATGAACCTAAGTTGTGTTAAGTCCATATTTCTCTAAATCTCAGAATTCATGATAATGCAAATACTCTTGTGAAAACTCCTCTAAAAACTCCAAATGAGAAATCTTCCACCAAAAATATGTTTTCAGTTAGTAATCTGCTACTAATCTGCTGCTGATTTTGCTGTGTGAATTTAGGACTGAACTGCAACAAGGCCAGCATTCTCTTCAAACAGCTATCAGCAGGGGTGTCCCGGGAGTTGGACCCCACCAATGATCAGATATTGATGACCTATCCTTAGAATAAGTCCTCAGAATAGTAATCTGCTACTAATCTTCTGCTGATTTTTCTGTGTGAACTTAGGACTTAACTACAACAAGACCAGCATTCTCTTTAAACATCTATCAGCAGGGGTGTCCTGGGAGTTAGTATCAGTCATTAGTATCAGAATTCTGGAAAACTCCTTTAACCACCTCCCGTCCGCACATTGACTATAAACGTCCGGGAGGTGGTTCTCTATCTCTGAATGGACGTTTCTGAACGTCCATTCAGAGATCGCAGCTGCACACTAATAGTGCAGCTGCAGATCGGGTTGCCCGCTGTCAGTGACAGCAGTGCAACCCTTAGAGAAGGCAGGGACAGTTCCCAGGTGTCCCTGCCTTTTAGATCGCTGTATACAGAGCGCTCACCGAGCACTGTGTATACAGAGCAGGAAGCGCTATGCGCTTCCTGATCCGGCCCGGTTGTCATATGACCGTCGGGGCCGGGAGAGTGCAGGAGCTGTCAGGTCCTTCACAGACCTCGCCATGTCTGTAACCATCTGCTCTATAAAAATGTCACATGACCTAACCCCTCAGGTGAATGCTATAAAAATAAATAAATAAAAACTGTGCTAAAACAACCAATTTTTTGGTCACCTTGCCCCATAAAGTGTTATAATGAGTGATCAAAAAATCATATGTACCCAAAAATAGTACCAATAAAACTGGAACCTTATCCCCTAGTTTCCAAAATGGGGTCACTTTTTGGGAGTTTCTACTGTAAGGGTGCATCAGGAGGGCTTCAAATGGGACATGGCATCTAAAAACCAGTTCAGCAAAATCTGCCTTCCAAAAACCATGTGGCGCTCCTTTTCTTCTGCGCCCTGCCGTGTGCCCATACAGCAGTTTATGACCACATGTGGGGTGTTTCTGTAAACCGCAGAATCTAGATAATAAATATAAAATTTTGTTTGGCTGTTAACCCTCGATGTGTTAAAGAAAAAATTGGATTAAAATGGAAAATCTGCCAAAAGAGTAAAAGTTTAAAATTTGATCTTCTTTTTTCTTTTAATTATTGTGCAACACCTAAAGGGTTAACAAAGTTAGTAAAATCAGTTTTAAGTAACTTGAGGGGTGTAGTTTCTACAATGGGGTCATTTATGGGGGTATCCACTATGTAAGCCCCATAAAGTGACTCAGACCTGAACTGGTCCTTAAAAAGTGGGTTTTGGCAATTTTCTTAAAAATTTTAAGAATTGCTTCTAAACTTCTAAGCCTTCTAACGTCCTAAAAAATTTCGAATTTTTCGAAATTTTTGGTCAATTTGGGATTTTTTCATAAATAAAGGTGAAATATATTGACAAAAATTTATGACTATCATGAAGTGCAATTTGTCACGAGAAAACAATCTTTGAATGGCTTGGATAAGTAAAAGCGTTCCAAAGTTATTACCACATAAAGTGAGATATGTCAGATTTGCAAAATTAGGCCTGGTCAGGAAGGGGGCAAATGGCCCGTATATGTGAAGTGGTTAAGGTCTTTAGAATAGGTCATCAATATATGAATCCCAGAATACTCTTTTAAGGTTCTGTTCACACCCAGGGATACAGTGGTTTACATGCCCCATTTACTCCTATTGTAAAAAATATAAATATATATATATATATATATATATATATATATATATATATATATATATTGCGCATTGTACCTTTTATTACTATATCCCTTACATAGAAGAAAAAATGAATTTTGTCCAGCTTGTATTTGTGGCAATCCGAAGGCTTTTATTCAATAATCAGTAAAATCCAGGTACAGAAAGAAGAGTCTACATGTTTCGGGCACAATGCAATTTCAGCCCTTACTCATGACAATTTCAAATACACTGTGAGTTGTTCTTATAGAGGAGAGGGGAAGAGCTCTTCATATTGGACGTGAACAGACTGGCCCGCAGTTTAACTCTGCAGCAGCACTTCCAATCAATAGACTCACAGGTGTGTAGTCCAGGGGATGCTGCGGCCGGTGTGTTCGCCTCCAATTTGATTCCAGATCCAGACACTATCAATGCTACCTCTACTTTAGACCATATTCCTAATCCAACCAGTATGTCTTTTAATGAAATGGTACATATATATGATCTAATAGAATTGGAAAATACTTGTCTTCCTTCTGATGCTGCGCATTGTTCGTCAGACTTTAACCCTTCCAACCGTGATTTCTATCCGGTGCAATCTAGATCTCATGCACTGGACAGATTTCAAGAACTGGTTGAGAGGGATCTAGTCTCACTGAACAATTCTGTAGTTTTACAACATAAAGATTTAAATACTAACAACCTATCCAAAAAAGAATCACTAGCATTGCGTAATCTCAAAAATAGAGATGATATTGTTGTGAAGCAAGCTGACAAAGGGGGAGCAGTGGTCATTCTCAATTGTGAACTCTATAGATCCCTCATTAATCAGATGTTACATAATGACAGGATCTATGGCATACTATCAAGTGACCCGCTCCCCGCTTTCCAGCAAGAATTAAAAGCCTTGCTGCTACATGGATTCAATTTAGGTGTCCTTAGCCAAAAAGAACATGACTATATTTTTGTTGCATCTCCAGTCATCCCAATCTTACATGCTCTACCAAAAGTGCATAAACTAATTTTTCCCCCTCCTTGAGACCAATAGTCTCGGGTATAGGGTCGTATTCAGAACGCCTCTGCCAGTGGGTTGACTCACTACTGCAGCCCTTGATTCCTAATATTCCAGGTTTCTTGAGAGACACCAAATCGGTCTTACAAGCAGTACAAGACCTTGAATGGTCCCAAAAATATTCATGGGTAACGGCAGATGTAGTTGCACTTTACCCCAGTATTCCCCATGACCTGGTGAATACCTCTTTAGTGTGGTTTTTGGAAAATTTTGGAAATTTCACTGCGGTGCTATCAGAGTATGTGGTGGCTGTGGTGGACTTCCTCCTGAGACGAAATTATTTCATGTTTGATGGAAAATTTTTCCTGCAGACATCGGGGTGTCGATGGGGGCCAAGTTCTCTCCCTCCATTGCTAATATTTTTATGGCATGGTGGGAGAGAAGCTTTCTCCTCATCGACACCAACCCTTTTTCGGGTCACATAAGGTGGTATGGCCGTTACATCGACGACCTGATCTTTATTTGGTCGGGTAGTGTGGCGGCCATACCACCATTTACTGACTATCTGAATGCATGTGTGAACGGTATCCAATTTACCGTCCAATACAATACTGATAACATCGAGTTCCTGGATCTCAGACTCAGGGGGGACTCCGCCACAGCCTCCATATACACTAGCACATACAGGAAATTAACAGCAGGCAACACACTATTGCATGCACAGTCATGCCATCCCACACATACAATCAGGAATATACCTAAAGGAGAATTAATCAGGGCCAAAAGAAATTGCAGTGATGAATCAACCTACAAAGCGGAGGCCCAAAATATTATAAAAAGATTGACACATAGAGCATATTCGCAAAAAATGATGGAAAAATGCAATAGAGACGTATTAAACATGAATAGAAATCTATTGTTAACCACAAACGCAAAAACAAAGGGTGATAACACTAGAGGGACACCTAATCATGACAGAAAAAATATTTTCGTTACACAATACAGTAAGGAATATTTTCAAATTTGCAACATCGTGAAAAAGCACTTTCCAGTCCTAGCGTGCGACAAAAAATGGGCAGCAATGGCACAAAAAGGCATTAAATGTGCAGCCAAAAAAGCACCTACTATAGCAAGCTCAGTGAGTCCATCCCTTTTCAAAAATGATAAATCCCGCATAACCCAGAGTACCTGGTTGTCTACAAAAGGGAACTACAGTGTGGTCACTCCGTTTGTACTTGTTGCAAATATATGAAAGTCTGTCAAAGTTTTGAATCTACTGTTAATGGCCAGGCTTTTAAAATTAATTCCTTCCTTAATTGTAATACCACACATGCAATCTACTGTATAACATGCATAAAGTGGTTGCAATATGTAGGATGCACAACCAAACGCAATTAAAACACGCATCAGAAAACATATATCAGACATACCGCACCATGCGAACCGCAACATATCTGCGGCAAGTCTTCACTTTGCCATGGTACATGGTGGTGATGTCTCTCATATGTCAGTACAAGGTATTGAAAAAGTAAAAAAAACAATAAGAGGTGGTGACAGAAAACGGAAACTTTTAAACAGAGAATCTTATTGGATCTTCCGTTTGGAAAGCCGCCAGCCTCATGGTTTAAATAAAAGACTGGACCTTATCTTACAGTATTAACCATAAATTCATTTCCATTTATTTCTCCTTTCTTTCTCCTCCCCGCTTTTTTCCTCTATATCTTTTTGAATGTATTGTTTTAATGAACTATATGAAATGTAACTTTGGTATGTTTTTACCTATGTGCACACTTGTAATAGGGAGGGGTTGACTCAGTCTGATTACTTCAGCTGGAAGAGCTCTTCCCCTCTCCTCTATAAGAACAACTCACAGTGTATTTGAAATTGTCATGAGTAAGGCTGAAATTGCATTGTGCCCGAAACATGTAGACTCTGCTTTCTGTACCTGGATTTTACTGATTATTGAATAAAAGCCTTGGGATTGCCACAAATACAAGCTGGACAAAATTCATTTTTTCTTCATATCTACATATCTCTCCTATTTTCGGGTGAAGGAGTTGGTCCGTGCTATACCGGTGGAATCCTCGGCAGGTGAGAGCTGCTCAAACCCTAACTTTCACAATATATCCCTTACATAGTTTGTAAGGTTTAAAAAATACATATGTTCATATCCAGTTCAAGCTGCTATCGTGCAAGTTTATCCAGGGGAAGGCTAGAACCCTGTGAAGTAGAAGCCAATTTTCCTGATTTTAGGGGAAAAATCTCCTTCCCGATACAATCACGCAATCAGAATAACTCCCTGGATCAAAGACCCTTTTCCAGAAATCTAATAACTATAACCTGTAGTATTACTACACTCCAGGAATACATCCAGACCCCTCTTGAACTCTAAGGGTCCATTCACACATCCAAGAAATGAGTCTGCATCCATTCCGCAATTTTGCGTAACGGGTGCGGACCCATTCATTTTCAATGATGCGGACAGCACACCACGTGTAAGTCCCACAAAAGTAATTTATAAAGATAACTGCAAAGGTAGTCTAGAAAATAATATTGAGAGGAAGAACTTTATTAGATGAATGGCAGATGCAATTATTAATGCTACGTTCGTAGCCACTCATGGTTTTGATGTCGGTTGAATCGTGGGTCGCCCTGTTTCTGGTTTTCACCTTGTATTATTCCACTTGCTTGTTGGATCAAAGACTGTAGGGTATGGTAGTTCCAAAGGTTTTAGGATACAGCAATATTTTACCCACTGGTACTCCACTTCCACTTATCCCTTTTCAATATTGTGTTATACTGGCTTTTGGCTAGGTAGTGTGAGATAAATCCCTACTTGAACTATCAATACCTTGCCTAAAAGTGGTGGAATATCCTGCCTAAATGCGGAAGAATCGCCCCAAATGAGGCGGCCCCACTTATCGGTGGCTGGCCCTGTTAGTAACTTTCCCTTCCTAAATAAATTAATCCCAAGCAATATCAATGATATTTTCAAGGCATACCATCCCGACGCGTTTCCTTTGTCACAGTACAGGACTGTAATGACCGGCATCACGCACAGGGAGGGAAAAGGGAAAGCCCTGCCCAAGGGAGAGGGAAAGGACCCCTGACTCACCTTGCGGCTGGCACCTGACTGCCCTGACGTCCCTAGACGGGTTCCTCACCCGTGCGGCGATTACGTGCCTAAACCCTGGCTTTCCCTAAAATGAGCCCTAGATAGTGAACGGGCCGGTGGGATCGCTAGTCCGCACCACTGACACTAAGAGGGAAACACCAGGGAGAGGACAGACAACACAGACAAACACATACACAGCAGACCACAAAGGTCCAATAGGATCCGGAGGGTAGCGTTCTGGACCAACAACCAGAGAACGCAGCAACACAGCTCCAGAGGGTCAGAATAGATGTCCAGGCAGGAAGCTCTATATCTGGCAACCAGAGAAGTGTGAGAGGGGAATATAAGGAGGTTGGGAGTGCTGGACAAGGAACAGCTGAGGAGAAAGAGCTACGGAACCCTGAGTGAGCCAAAAGGGTTGCAAAGCAAACCCAGAAAGCTACCATAAGGAAACAGCCCTATCTTACATAGAGCGCGCAGCCAACCGCTGCGACTTCCTGACCCCGGGTATAACGGAGTCAGGCGTGGTTCTTGACACCCTCGTGACAGTACCCCCCTCTCTACGAGGGGCCTCCAGACACTCAGGACCAGGTCTCTCAGGATGAGAGGCATGAAAAACCCAAACTAGCCTGTCGGCGTTTACCTCAGACGCAGGAACCTACATTCTTTCCTCGGGACCGTAACCTCTCCAATGCACCAGATATTGAAAAGAGCGGCGGACCCGACGAGAATGAACTATTTTGGATATCTGAAATTCTAGATTACCATCCACAACAACAGGAGGGGGTGGCAGCGGTGACGGTTCTAGAGGTGGAACATATTTTTTGAGTAACGACTGAAAGACATTATGGATTTTAAAAGTCTGAGGTAACTCCAGGCGAAAAGCCACGGGGTTGATGATGGCTACAATTTTGTAAGGACCAATAAACCTAGGACCCAGTTTCCAAGAGGGAACCTTCAATTTAATATTCCTAGTAGACAACCACACATAGTCATTCACTCCTAGGTCCGGACCTGGCAACAGTCTCTTATCAGCCATGCATTTGTATTTACCTCCCATATTTTTCAAGTTAGCTTGCACCTTCTGCCATACCGATGAAAGAGATGACGAAAACCGTTCCTCTTCGGGAACCCCAGAAGACCCCCCCTCTTTGATAGTACAGAATTGGGGATGAAAACCATATGCACCAAGAAATGGTGACTTGCCAGTGGATTCCTGACGACGATTATTTATAGCAAACTCAGCTAACGGTAAATATGATGACCACAACTCTTGGTTTTCAGACACAAAACATCTTAGATATGTCTCCAGGTTTTGGTTGGTACGCTCAGTCTGTCCATTCGACTGAGGATGGAAAGCTGAGGAAAAGGACAAGTGTACCCCCAAACGGGAACAAAAAGCTTTCCAAAATTTAGAAATAAACTGGGTACCCCGATCCGAAACAACATCGGAGGGGACCCCGTGAAGCTTCACGATTTCACTGACGAATACCTGAGCAAGAGTCTTAGCATTAGGTAGTGCGGGGTAACGCAATGAAGTGTACCATTTTGCTAAACCTGTCCACTACTACCAAAATAACTGTTTTACCCTGCAGACAAAGGCAAGTCAGTGATAAAATCCATTGACAGATGTGTCCATGGTCTATTGGGAATGACGAGTGGTAATAGAGACCCTGCAGGACGTGTATGTGAAACTTTTGCGCGCGCACAGGTAGAACAAGAAGACACAAAATCCAATACATCCTGACGCAACCTTGGCCACCAAAAACGACGAGACAATAGCTCCAAGGTTGCTTTACTACCCGGGTGCCCAGCAAGTGCCGAATTATGATGTTCCTTTAATAATTCGAAACGCAGGTTCAACGGTACAAACAATTTCTCTGAGGGGCAAGAGACCGGGGCGTCCCCCTGGGCCTCTAACACCTTCCCCTCCAGAACAGAGTGTACCACAGAAACAACCACTCCTCTTTGAAGAATGGGCACCGGATCACTCACATTACCCCCTCCAGGGAAACAACGAGATAGTGCATCAGCCTTGGTATTCTTTGCCCCAGGACGATAGGTAATCACAAAGTTAAACCTGGTAAAAAAATAGCGACCACCTAGCTTGTCTAGGGGTGAGACGCTTAGCTGATTCGAGGTACAGAAGATTTTTGTGGTCCGTAATCACAGTGACGGGGTGGACTGCCCCCTCTAAAAAGTGACGCCATTCTTCAAACGCTAGTTTAATAGCTAATAGTTCCCTATTGCCAATATCGTAGTTTTTTTCTGCTGCAGATAGTTTTTTTAGAAAAGAAAGCACAAGGACGCAATTTGCCAGGAGACGGACCCTGAGACAGCACCGCCCCCACTCCCACCTCTGACGCATCGACTTCAACAATAAAAGGCTGAGAGACATCAGGTTGGACTAGTACAGGTGCTGAGGTAAACCTCTTTTAGAGAGGAAAAAGCAACTTTAGCGGCGTCAGACCATTTAGAAAAATCAGTCCCCTTCCTAGTCATGTCAGTAAGGGGTTTTACAATAAGTGAATAATTTTTAATGAATTTCCTATAGAAATTCGCGAAGCCCAAGAACCGTTGCAGTGCTTTGAGGTTCTCAGGAAGATCCCAATCTAAAATTGCCTGGACCTTCCTAGGATCCATACGGAAACCTGAAGCAGATAAAAAATAACCTAGGAATTGTATCTCCTGAACGGCGAAGACACATTTTTCAATTTAGCATATAATTTATTCGTCCGTAGGACCTGCAGTACTTGTCTGACATGCACCTCATGTGTTCTCAGATCAGACGAATAAATTAAAATATCATCTAGGTATATTACCACAAACCTGCCGATTAGATGACTAAAAATGTCATTAACGAAATGTTGAAAGACGGCAGGAGCATTGGTCAGACCGAAAGGCATAACTAGATTTTCATAATGCCCCTTAGGGGTGTTAAAAGCTGTCTTCCACTCATCCCCCTCCTTAATACGAATCAGATTGTAGGCCCCCCTAAGATCAAGTTTGGAGAACCACCTAGCAGCCGCAATCTGGTTAAACAGGTCAGGAATGAGAGGAAGAGGGTATGGGTCTCGGATGGTTATCCGATTTAATTCGCAAAAATCTAGGCAAGGACGCAGGCCCCCATCTTTCTTTTTAACGAAGAAAAACCCTGCAGCCACGGGTGAAGAAGAGGTCTGATGTGTCCCTTACCCAAGCTCTCGGAGATATAATCTTTCATGGCTTGTCTCTCTGGACCTGAAAGATTATATAACCTGGTCTTGGGTAATTTTGCGCCGGGAATAAGGTTAACCGGCAATCATAAGGACGATGAGGTGGTAACTTCTGACAACCCTTTTCAGAAAAAACGTCCTCAAAATCTGAAATAAATGTAGGTAGGGTAGTTATGGAGGCGACTAAGCAATTGCTATTTAAGCAATTTTCTCTGCACTGCTCACTCCACTCCAATATCTCCCTGGCCTGCCAATCCACCACTGGATTGTGCGCTACCAACCAGGGAAGACCCAGCACTACCGGAGTGGGAAACCCCTCCAGAACATAACATGAAAGCATCTCGTTATGGTGGTCCCCTACCCGAAGGTGTAAATTATGAACAATGTGGGTGAGGTTTCTCTGAGACAGAGGAGCAGAATCAATAGCGAATATGGGAATAGGTCTCTGTAGCGTACAGAGAGACAAACCCATAGTGCGGGCAAAATGAGCATCTATCAAATTTACTCCTGCTCCACTGTCTAGAAAGAAAGAAATAGTCTCCGTCTTATCACCAAAAACAATAACCGCTGGCAACACAAATTGCGATGTACGTATGGAGGAAACGTATACCCCCCGGCTGACATCCTCCACACAGCCTGGGGTTAGTAGTTCCGACGGTCTTTTGTTTCTGAGGAAAGACGGACAGACATTAATGAAATGACCCCTCTCCCCACAAAAAAAACAAACCCCACACCTACGGCGAGCCTCAGGAGGACGGACCTGACGAGTAGTTCCTCCTAGCTGCATAGGCTTGTCTAAGTCCGTACAGACTAACTGCTGCTTGGGAGGGGTTACCAATTGCTCCGGTTTTTTCAACCTGTCCCTAAGGCGTCTATCTATTCGGATAGAAAGGGACATAACCGCATCAAGGGAAAAGGGGGTCTCATATAATGCAAGAGCATCCTTAACCCTTTCGGATAACCCAGAGCAGAACTGACTCCTGAGAGACGGGTCGTTCCATTGGGTATCCGTAGCCCACCTATGGAAGTCAGAGCAATACTCCTCTACCGGCTGCTCTCCTTGTAGGAGTCTCCGTAATCTTGATTCAGCCAGTGCGACTTGGTCAGGGTCGTCATATATGAGACCCAAGGCCCCGAAAAACTCATCCACTGACCGAAGAGCCTGGGAATCAGTAGGTAAAGAGAACGCCCAGGACTGCGGGTCCCCCTGCAGCAGGAAAATAACAACCCCCACCCGCTGTTCTTCATTACCAGAGGAGTAAGGGCGCAATTTAAAATATAATTTACAGGCCTACGGAATGTCAAAAACTTGTCCCTTCCCCCAGAAAATCTGTCAGGGAGAGAGACCTTGGGTTCCGCAACAACCTGGTTACCAGTAGCAACCGCTGGGCTTGCGGTCAGTTGTAATTGCTGCTGTTGCTGGAGGACCGACGCCTTCAATCCTGCCACCTCCAAAGACAGGCCATGAAATTGTTTGGACAGAGCAGCAATTTGATCCATACTGGATTCTAAGTAGGTAAAAAAAATTTTTTTTTATATATTATTTTTTTTTTTACCTACACAAAATAAGGGCCAGATATAATGTAATGACCGGCATCACGCACAGGGAGGGAAAAGGAAAAGCCCTGCCCAAGGGAGAGGGAAAGGTGGTGACCCCTGACTCACCTTGCGGCTGGCACCTGACTGCCCTGACGTCCCTAGACGGGTTCCTCACCCGTGCGGCGATCACGTGCCTAAACCCTGGCTTTCCCTAAAATGAGCCCTAGATAGTGAACGGGCCGGTGGGATCGCTGGTCCGCACCACTGACACTAAGAGGGAAACACCAGGGAGAGGACAGACAACCAGACGAACATACACCAGGTGAGCGACCACCGCAGACCACAAAAGTCCAACAGGGATCCAGAGGGTAGCGTTCTGGACCAACAACCAGAGAACGCAGCAACACAGCTCCAGAGGGTCAGAATAGATGTCCAGGCAGGAAGCTCTATATCTGGCAACCAGAGAAGTGTGAGAGGGGAATATAAGGAGGTTGGGAGTGCTGGACAAGGAACAGCTGAGGAGAAAGAGCTACGGATCCCTGAGTGAGCCAAAAGGGTTGCAAAGCAAACCCAGAAAGCTACCATAAGGAAACAGCCCTATCTTACATAGAGCGCGCAGCCAACCGCTGCGACTTCCTGACCCCGGGTATAACGGAGTCAGGCGTGGTTCTTGACACCCTCGTGACAAGGACAGATTCATCAGGGGATGTAGATGATTAAATGAGCTAGATAGCTGCAACGATGTTGGCTGGATGTAAAGCAGTCCACTTGATATCACTAGACTGCTGCCTAATATACCCAATATAATCAATTGAAGTTACCCACCTGCTCCTTGCTCCTCCGTGCATCCATGGCGTGCGTTCCAGCTCTACACGCCTGCACCACATATTTTGTCAGTGTGTGAAGCGCCGGTGTCCACCTTGGAACGCAAGACATTATCAATGTGAGCGCTCCCACACAGGGACGCATCTACGTCATGTGTGCGCTGTCGTAGACCTGCGCAGGCGCATAGACTGTATTCAGGCGCATGCGCAGAGGAGATCCCGGGTCAAAATGTTCAGGAATACTAGGCGACTGTGCAATAGAGACGTCCCCATGCGTAGGCGCAGGGCATTCTACACCTATTGCAATTCCACCAGTAAAGTACTGGTGGAATACACTGATAGGAAGGTGGTTATATTATATATAAACGCGCAAAAACTATGAGTCTGTTAGTAACAGATGCACGAGGGCAGAATCCACCAATATATCTTATAGATGTCCCCTATATTTAGGTACCGTAGTTACTTTTTTATATATTTTTTTATATTTTTTTATGTGAAGTAGTAAGATGATTACATCACATTATTAAAATAAAGATGGTAAAGCTAATATTATTAGAATGTTGGTGGGTGTATAACCGTTTGTGGCTCTATCTTTTTGGGTACTTTACATTAGGATCAAAAGGCAAAAGAAATGGAGACATAGTGAGGGAATAAAAATTTGGGACTAAAATGTTCTTTCAAAAAAGAATCGAAACAGACCCTAGATGAATTTCCTCACAAATTATATATATACTGGTGTTCTAATACAATTATTCCTGACTGGTCTAGCATGATAATATCATTATTCCTATATGTTTGTCTGAGGTGTTATAGTTTGGTATTATGTGTCAATTATGTTGATTAGGGGTCAAATGAAGCAAGCAAAGACTGCTCTCATTTAGGCCGTATGGATTCACAGTTTTAAGTCTGTGATCCACTCGGCCTCTGATTGTAATATCTTTCTGTTCAGGTCACCCCCCCCCCCCCCCTGTGGTGAGGGGCGAATAACCTCTATCACACAGAAATTTAGCGATTTGCTATCTCTTTCATGAAAAATCCTGAATGTGCATGGAAATTGTCGTATCCCTTTTGTGTCTAATATCTCCCAGATGGTCCCCTATTCTTCTTCTATGCTCTCTTTTTGTTTTGCACATATTGCAGCGGACATGTACATGTACATAAATATACGACTCCAGTTGTTTTGCAATTTGCTAAATCTCTGATAGTATATGTTTTATTGGTTGAGTGGCTAATAAAGGACTTTGTTTGACATATATGTTGACGAGCTATACATGTACCACATCTAAAGGTACAGGTGTGCAAATAGAGGCGACCTTGACGTGGTGAGTGGCTTACTACGCTTTGGCCAAAATGTACACCAATGCCTCATCCAGCATGGAGGCAAATTGCTGGATGTAGAGTGCTATCACATTTGTATTTTCGTTTGTATATGTATTTCGCCATAGTGATGTGCACCACATACAGGTTGTGCTGACCCAATTCCCCACATTTTTCTTTGCAGTATACCGGGAGTGCAGAATTATTAGGCAAGTTGTATTTTTGAGGATTAATTTTATTATTGAACAACAACCATGTTCTCAATGAACCCAAAAAACTCATTAATATCAAAGCTGAATATTTTTGGAAGTAGTTTTTAGTTTGTTTTTAATTTTAGCTATTTTAGGGGGATATCTGTGTGTGCAGGTTACTATTACTGTGCATAATTATTAGGCAACTTAACAAAAAACAAATATATACCCATTTCAATTATTTATTTTTACCAGTGAAACCAATATAACATCTCAACATTCACAAATATACATTTCTGACATTCAAAAACAAAACAAAAACAAATCAGTGACCAATATAGCCACCTTTCTTTGCAAGGACACTCAAAAGCCTGCCATCCATGGATTCTGTCAGTGTTTTGATCTGTTCACCATCAACATTGCGTGCAGCAGCAACCACAGACTCCCAGACACTGTTCAGAGAGGTGTACTGTTTTCCCTCCTTGTAAATCTCACATTTGATGATGGACCACAGGTTCTCAATGGGGTTCAGATCAGGTGAACAAGGAGGCCATGTCATTAGATTTTCTTCTTTTATACCCTTTCTTGCCAGCCACGCTGTGGAGTTCTTGGACGCGTGTGATGGAGCATTGTCCTGCATGAAAATCATGTTTTTCTTGAAGGATGCAGACTTCTTCCTGTACCACTGCTTGAAGAAGGTGTCTTCCAGAAACTGGCAGTAGGACTGGGAGTTGAGCTTGACTCCATCCTCAACCCGAAAAGGCCCCACAAGCTCATCTTTGATGATACCAGCCCAAACCAGTACTCCACCTCCACCTTGCTGGCGTCTGAGTCGGACTGGAGCTCTCTGCCCTTTACCAATTCAGCCACGGGCCCATCCATCTGGCCCATCAAGACTCACTCTCATTTCATCAGTCCATAAAACCTTAGAAAAATCAGTCTTGAGATATTTCTTGGCCCAGTCTTGACGTTTCAGCTTGTGTGTCTTGTTCAGTGGTGGTCGTCTTTCAGCCTTTCTTACCTTGGCCATGTCTCTGAGTATTGCACACCTTGTGCTTTTGGGCACTCCAGTGATGTTGCAGCTCTGAAATATGGCCGAACTGGTGGCTAGTGGCATCTTGGCAGCTGCACGCGTGACTTTTCTCAGTTCATGGGCAGTTATTTTGCGCCTTGGTTTTTCCACACGCTTCTTGCGACCCTGTTGACTATTTTGAATGAAACGCTTGATTGTTCGATGATCACGCTTCAGAAGCTTTGCAATTTTAAGAGTTCTGCATCCCTCTGCAAGATATCTCACTATTTTTGACTTTTCTGAGCCTGTCAAGTCCTTCTTTTGACCCATTTTGCCAAAGGAAAGGAAGTTGCCTAATAATTATGCACACCTGATATAGGGTGTTGATGTCATTAGACCACACCCCTTCTCATTACAGAGATGCACATCACCTAATATGCTTAATTGGTAGTAGGCTTTCGAGCCTATACAGCTTGGAGTAAGACAACATGCATAAAGAGGATGATGTGGTCAAAATACTCATTTGCCTAATAATTCTGCACTCCCTGTATATTGGAGGCGTGGCGATCTCCTTGGAGTCATTGCACACCTGACCAGTCAATCTGTCCTGGAGGCTGGTTTTAAAGTCAGTATAAAACTGAGTCTGCTTATATAGAACCTACCAGTAGCCATTTGGCTCCAGGAGAAGTATATGGTGGGCTCAGCGTGCATGTTGGTACTTGCATCCCTGGATCCGATGAAAGCTGTAATGGCACCGGACGGGGTTAAAAGCAGAGTGTGCTTGGCGTGCACGCTGACCTGCATTCCCTGGATTTTGTGTGGCTGTCATGGCCCATAAACAGGTAGGAACTAGTGTTAGGGACCACTCAAATAGAGGCGACCTTGACGTGGTGAGTGGCTTACTACGCTTTGGCCAAAATGTACACCAATGCCTCATCCAGCATGGAGGCAAATTGCTGGATGTAGAGTGCTATCACATTTGTATTTTTCATTTGTATATGTACTTAGTATTATATTTAGATCCAGACAGGGAGGGGTCAGTTGAGAGTCCAGAGAGTGTGGAGTCAGAAGCCAGAAGACACTTTAGCCAGAAGAGGGGCTGAGGTGCAGGCTCTGACATGCAACTAGACAGCCCAGGATTCTAGTTGATACCAGGAGGAGAGAGTGTGGATCAGCCTGCCTGAGGACATTGAGCCTGAGTGAGCTCAGAAGATTTTGACACCAGGAGAAGATCTGCCTTCTGAAGAGCTAAGTTTCCCATAAGCAAAACAGAGCCAGAATACCAGCTAGACAAGTGAGCTGAAGGGCAGAAGGATTTATACTTTAAAGCAAGGATATATATACGAGAGGACGATTTCTACCAAGGATAAAGCCAGCATTAGGGCATCTGGGCCTTGGGATAAAGACAGCCAGGAGTTCTGAGGAACAGTGTACAGTATTTCTGAGGAGAAGGTACAGCCTGGTCTGTGATTGTGTTTTACCCTCTGAGTATCTTGCAAAGAACTTTGTTGCCTGCCATTATTGTAAAAAGCCTGCTATTGATGTGATTCTGCTATGAGGAACTGAACTTACAAAAGGCTGTACAAAGTTAACTGTTTTCAAGTAAAGAAAAGTTTGGTTCACCACAACAACTGTGTTCCTCACTTATTACAACTATAAATCGGTGTGCCACCGTTACAGGCACTGGCGTTACGAACCTTAAAGGGACCTTGCCCTAGGCACATTAAACATCTGCAACATCCAGGGCACCTCATCCACCATCAGGCCTGGTCCCTATAAACAGAGAGTGCCCCAGAGGACTTCTGTGCCAGCCTCTCCATCACTGCTGTACGCCTGCCCAGGGTCTTCCTACAAACTGTGAGTAACCCATAGCAACCCTTGTTTGCCTAAGTAACCGTGACCTCACATCGCAATACCCTGCAGGCCTACGTACTGCACATAACTTTATTGCTACACAAGCCTGGCTGCACTGCACAGTGCATTTAATTCCATTTTGTATCATACAACCTGCTGAGCTGTGAATCTAAACCTTTATGCACACGACCGTACCCATTTTGCGATCCACATTTTTTGCAGTCCCATCGAGTTCTATGGGTTTTAGAGCTGCATTATGAGGACCAGAATAGGACATGTTCTGTCTTTACTGGAACTGACATACCGATGTAAAAAACACACTGATGACGTCAATGTGCTTTCCACATCCGTATGTCAGTTCTGCGAAAGATAGAACATGTCCTATTCTGGTCCTCATAATGCAGAGCTAAAAACCCATAGAAGACAATGGCACTGCAAAAAAATAAATGTGAATCGCACACGGACAGTATCCTTATTTAGTGGATCCGCAAAATTGCAGACCGCAAAACCGAAACAGTTCTGTGCACGAGTCCTATCACTTATACTCAGGACCCATAGCAATGACATCCACAGTGTCCCCATAGCAATGACATCCACAGCGCCCCCATAACAGTGACGTCCACAGTGCTCCCATAAGTGTCATCCACACTGCCCCCATAACAGTGAAATCCACTGTATTCCCATACCAGTGTAATCCACAGCGCCCCCAGTGACGTCCACAGTGATCCCATAAGTGTCATCCACACTGCCCCCATAACAGTGACATCCACACTGCCCCCATAACAGTGCCATCCACAGTGTGTCCATAACAGTGCCATCCACAGTGTGTCCATAACAGTGCCATCCACAGTGTTCCCATAACAGTGACATCCACACTTCCCCATAACAGTGCCATCCATAGTTTTCCCATAGCAATGGCATCCACGGCGCCCCCATAACTGTGATGTCCACGGTGCCCCCATAACAGTGACATCCACAGTGCTCCCATAAGTGTCATCCACACTGCCCCCATAACAGTGACATCCACAGTATTCCCATAACAGTGACATCCACAGTGCCCCCATAACAGCCCCCATTGTGCCATCCAGTGCCCCCTGTTTGCCATCCAGTGCTCCTTTGTGCCATCCATTGCCCTCTTGTGACATCCATTGCCCCCATTGTGCCATCCAGTGCCCCCTGTTTGCCATCCAGTGCCCTTTTGTGCCATCCAGTGACTTTTTGTGCCATGCATTGCTCCCTTGTGCCGTCCAGTGCCCCCTGTTTGCCATCCAGTGCCCAGGTTTCCCATCCAGTGCCCCAATTCTGCAATCCATTGCCCCTCTTGTGCCATCCAGTGCCCTCTTTGTGCCATCCAGTTTCCCCTTGTGCCATCCATTGCCCCTTTGTGCCATCCATTGCCCCTTTGTGACATCCATTACCTTCTTGTGACATCCATTGCCCCATTGTGCCATCCAGTGCCCCCTGTTTGCCATCCAGTGCACCTTTGTGCCATCCATTGCCCCCTGTTTGCCACCCAGTGCCCACTTGTGCCATCCATTGCCCCTTTGTGACACCCATTGCTCCCATTGAGCCATCTAGTGCCCCCTGTTTGTCATCCAGTGCCCCTTTGTGCCATCTATTGCCCCTTGTGACATCCATTGCCCCCATTGTGCCATCCAGTGCCCTCTGTTTGCCATCCAGTGCCCCTTTGTGACATCCTTTCCCCCATTGTTCCATCCAGTACACCCTTTTTGCCATACAGTGCCCCCATTCTGCCATCCATTGCCCCCCCTTGTGCCATCCAGGTCCCTCATTGTGCCATACAGTGCCTCTTTGTGCCATCCATTGCCCCCTTGTGAAATCCATTGCCCCCATTGTGCCATCCAGTGCCCCCCTGTGACATCCATTGCCCCCTTGTGACATACATTGCCCCCTGTTTGCCATCCATTGCCCCCTGTTTGCCATCCAGTGCCCCCTTGTGCCATCCTGTGCCTCTTTGTGCCATCCATTTCCCCCTTGAGACAACCATTGCTCCCACTGTGCCATTCAGTGCCCCTGTTTGCCATCCATTGCCCATTTGTACCATCCATTGCCCCTTGTGACATCCACTGCCCCCATTGTGCCATCCAGTGCCCCTGTTTTCCATCCAAAGTGCCCCCTGGGACATGCACAGCATAGTGATCAGCCTCTGTGGCTGATCGCTATGCTGTCACTCCTGCACAGCGCTTACATCACGCTGTGCAGGAGTCAGTACAGGCTTCACATAGAAGCCTGTACAATACAGACGGCAATCCCGAGCATGAGCAATAGCATTCAGCATAGTGCGCTTCCGTGGTGAGTGAGGACGGTCGGGCGGAGCTTTCTTTTGCAGGATGCGGTGACGTCATTCATGACGTTCCATCTCCTGCTCAAGGCAGGAAGAGAAGACCGGAAGACAAGAAGACGGACTTCGCCCGGAAGAACAGAAAATCCATCTGGAGGGACCACGTGACCAGGAGCCAAAAAAGTTATGAGCCAGAAAAAGGTTTAGGCTGAAGAACCCCTTTAAGGCAAACTCCTCCACTCCTCCGTTCTTTACGATCCTTTCTAAACAGACTATAATCCTGTACGTTAACCACCCAGTCATAGCTATAATCCAGCCATGTCTCAATTATTCTCACTATGTCTTAGTCCTCCTCACACATTACTAATTCCAGTTCGCCAGTTCTATTAGTCAGGCCTCTGGCATTAGTATACATACAATTAAGATGTTTTTGGATATTTTATACCCTACCAGTTTACTTATAATTAGAGTTGAGCGGACACCTGGATGTTCGGGTTCGACGGGTTGAAGTCAATGGGGACCCGAACTTTTGAGCACTAAAATGGCAGTAAAAATGTCATGGAAAGGGCTAGAGGGCTGCAAATGGAATCAAAATGTGGTTAAGAGCATGGCAAGTGCTCTGCAAACAAATGTGGATAGGGAAATTACTTTAGATAACATAAAATACGTAAAAATAAAAATAAATAATCTAAAAGCTTACATTGCTTTTTGGTTTTAAATTTATTTATATTTTTTTAAATTAGGGTACCCCCAAAACATTGCGAAATATAACCTGTGATAACCCCCTCCAGTCGTGCTAAAAAACACGTTCAGACAATACACTGGCTGCGGCAGGCCAGCACCTCCAAGGCATAAAGGGCAAGCTCAGGCCATGTGCCCAATTTGGAGATCCAGAAGTTGCAGGGGGCAGACCCATCAGTCAGTTCATGTAGGCGTGTGCAAATATACTGCCCCACCATGTTGCATGTCCCCGTGATGTTCACGATCCAATTGGATATCTGCTCTATTAACTTTCAATTTTCTTTTCTGCGCCTACCATGTTGATCACTGTTAGCGGCGTATCAGGGTTCCACGCCGGAGAAGGAGTGTGAGAAAGAGAGACCACATCCAGGGGAGATCAATGAATGAAATTTAATTGTGATTGAGCGGAAATGTGGGGCAAATTATTAAAGCAGAAGAATTGAAGGAAAGGAGGGGGCGCGCGGCAATTACCCACTCCCGACTCGGGGAGGTAGTATCACGGTCGGCGTGGCTATCACATACGTGACACAGAGGGAGGGAACGAGGAAGGCCCTGCCCAAGTGAGAGGGAAGATGGTGACCCCTGACTCACCTGGCGGCTGGCACCTGGCTGCCCTGACGTCCCTAGACGGGTTCCTCACCCGTACGCCGATCACGTGCCTAAAGCCCTGGCTTTCCCTGAGCTGAGCCCTAGGTAGTGAACAGGGCGATGGGAACACTAGTCCGCACCACTAACTCTAAGGGAAAACACCAAGGGGAGGACAGACAACACAGACTCAACATATATTCCCAGGTGGGCGGCAACAGGAGACAACAATAAGCCCAACAGGGATCCGGAGGGTAGCACTCAGGAACGACAAGCAGGATTCACCACTCCAGTGGGTCAGTATAGATGTCCAGGCAGGAAGCTTTTGATACCCTCGTGACAGTACCCCCCTTTCACGAGGGGCCTCCGGACACTCAGGACCAGGTCTCTCCGGATGAAGTGGCAATAAAGACCCTGCTGGACGTGTATGAAAGACTTTCGCGCGTGCACAAGTAGAACAAGTAGACACGAAATCCATTACATCCTGACGCAACCTGGCCACCAAAAACGACGAGATAAAAGCTCCAAGGTTGGTTTACTACCCGGGTGTCCAGCAAGTGCCGAATTATGATTCTTTTAATAATTCAAGACGCAGGTTTAACGGTACAAACAATTTCTCTGAGGGGCAAGAGGGGGCGTCCCCCTGAGCCTCTAACACCTTTCCCTCTAGAACAGAGTGTACAGCAGAGACAACCATCCTCTTTGTAAAATAGGTACCGGATCACAAACATTACCCCCTCCAGGGAAACTACGAGATAATGCGTCTGCCTTGGTATTTTTGCCCCAGGACGATAGGTGATTACAAAGTTAAATCTGGTAAAGAATAGCGACCACCTAGCTTGTCTAGGGGTGAGACGCTTAGCCGATTCTAGGTACAGAAGGTTCTTGTGATCCGTAATCACCGTGACGGGGTGGATTGCTCCCTCTAAGAAGTGACGCCACTCTTCAAGCGCCAGTTTAATCGCCAACAGTTCCCTATTTCCAATATCATAATTCTTCTCCGCAGAAGATAATTTTTTGGAAAAGAAAGCGCAAGGACGCATTTGCCAGGAGACGGACCCTGAGACAATACAGCTCCCACTCCCACTCTGACGCATCTACCTCGACAATAAAAGGCTGGGAGACATCAGGTTGAATTAGAACAGGTGCCGAGGTAAACCTCTCCTTTAGAGAGGAAAATGCATCTTTAGCGGCGACAGACCATTTGGAAAAATCCGTCCCCTTCCTAGTCATGTCAGTAAGGGGTTTAACGATCACTGAATAATTTTAATGAACTTTCTATAGAAATTAGCGAAACCCAAAAACCGTTGTAGGGCTTTAAGGTTCTCAGGAAGATCCCAATCTAAAATTGCCTGGACCTTCCCAGGATCCATGCGGAAACCTGAAGCAGATAATAGATATCCCAGGAACTGTAATTCATGAACAGCGAAGACACATTTTTCAATTTTCGCATAATTTATTCGTCCGTAGGACCTGCAGTACTTGCCTGACATGCACCTCATGTGTTTTCAGATCAGCCGAATAAATTAAGATATCATCTAGGTATATGACTACAAACCTGCCGATGAGATGACTAAAAATATCATTAACGAAATGTTGGAAGACAGCAGGGGCATTGGTCAGACCGAAAGGCATAACTAGATTTTCATAATGCCCCCAGGGGTGTTAAAAGCTGTCTTCCACTCATCCCCTTCCCTGATACGAATCAGATTGTAGGCCCCCCTAAGATCAAGTTTGGAGAACCACTTAGCACCCGCAATCTGATTAAAAAGGTCAGGAATGAGAGGAAGAGGGTATGGGTCACGGATGGTTATCTGGTTTAACTCACGGAAATCTAAGCAAGGACGCAGGCCCCCATCTTTCTTTTTAACAAAGAAAAAAACCCTGCAGCCACGGGTGAAGAAGAGGGTCTGATGTGTCCCTTAGCCAGACTCTCGGAGATATAATCTTTCATGGCTTGTCTCTCGGGACCCGAAAGATTATACAACCTGGACTTGGGTAATTTTGCCCCGGGAATCAGGTTAACCGGGCAATCATAAGGACGATGAGGTGGTAGTTTCTGACAACCCTTTTCAGAAAAAACGTCCTCAAAGTCCGAAATAAATGTAGGTAGGGAAGCTATGGAGGCGATTAAGCAATTGTTATTTAAGCAATTCTCTCTGCAATGCTCACTCCACTCCAATATCTCCCTGGCCTGCCAATCCACCACTGGATTGTGCGCTATCAACCAGGGAAGACCCAATACCACCGGAGAGGGAAGGCCCTCCAGAACGTAACATGAAAGACACTCATTATGGTGGTCCCCTACCCGAAGGTGTAAATTACGAACAATGTGGGTGAGGTTTCTCTGAGACAGAGGAGCAGAATCTATAGCGAATACGGGAATAGGTCTCTGCAGCGTACAGAGAGACAAACCCATAGTGCGGGCAAAATGGGCATCAATCAAGTTTACCCCTGCTCCACTGTCTAGAAAAACAGAAATAGACTCCGTCTAAACACCAAGGGGAGGACAGACAACACAGACTCAACATATATTCCCAGGTGGGCAACAACAGGAGACAACAATAAGCCCAACAGGGATCCGGAGGGTAGCACTCAGGAACGACAAGCAGGATTCACCACTCCAGCGGGTCAGTATAGATGTCCAGGCAGGAAGCTCTTGATACCCTCGTGACAGGTAGTGACGATAAATAACAATACAGGACTCTTAAGATGCCCTGTTATTGGAATGATTAATAAAAAATTATAGGGAATGTCACTGGGGTATTTTGGATTTGGAAACGTTAGCCAGGAGAGGCCCTGCTGCCCCTTTGTTGACTCTAGATAACTTCTGCCTGATCGCACGTCCCTGTGACGTCCACCATCCATTTGGATATCTTCTCTATCAACTTTTGATGTTCTTTCTGAGCCTACCATGTTGATCACGGTTATCGGCGAATCAGGGTACCCACGCCAGAGAGGGAGCGTGAGAAAGGAGACCTCATCCAAGGGAGGTCAATGGGCTGCAATGGGATAAAGCGGAAATGTGGGACAAGTTATTAAAGCAGAAGGATCAAATGAAAGGGCCAATTAAAGACGAATTTTAGAAATTTAAGTCCCTGTCACCTATGCAGAGCAGGGTTTTTCTATCGCCAGAAATGGGTTTAATGTCACCCACCAATGGAACAGATTATTTTAAAAATTTCAGTCCCTGTCACCTATGCAGAGCAGGGTTTTTCTATCGCCAGAAATGGGTTAATGTCACCCACCAATGGAACAGATTATTTTTTATAAATTTCAGTCCCTGTCACCTATGCAGAGCAGAGGTTTATTTACAGCAAAAATTGTAAAATGTCAACCCAAGAATATAACAGAAAAATTTGTGAAATTTATTAACCTGTCTACTAGGTAGAGAAGGGGTCTATCACAGGCCAAAAATTGTTGAATGTCACCCGAAAATGTAACATAAAAATTAGTGAAATGTATTAAGCTGTCAACTAGGTAGAGCAGGGGTATATCATAGCCAAAAATTGGTTAATTTTACCTGAAAATGTAACAGACAAATTATAGATTTTTTTTTTACCTGTCTACTAGGTATAGCAGTGGTATATCACACCCAAAAATTGGTGAATTTCACCCTAAAATGTAACAGACAAATTAGTGAATTTTTTGTTAACCTGTCTACTAGGTATAGCAGTGGTATATCACACCCAACAATTGGTGAATTTCCCCCGGAAATGTAACAGACAAATTAGTGAATTTTTTTTTTTTTTAATATCCATTTTATTTTGTTTTCTTCTCAATGCAAAACAACACATATTATAATAGAAAAGACAGCCAATACAGGATAGTCACTATAAAACAATAGCGAACTACCCTATAGCATAACACAGAATCCTACACAGATTATACATATGACTGTAAATTCACAAATGGTACATAAAAAAATAAAATAAAAACTATAACCGCCCACCCCTTCCCCCCAAATTCGTCACTACAGCTCTAGTAAACACAGACGTAATTACACTAGTAACTATGTCTGAACAGTCACCCGTTGCCGCTGAGCCGAGGTCACAATACCAGGACGGATGCGCAGTACAGGAGGATCAGGCAAAAGGATGGTCAAGGAACAGGATCAGGTAAGTATTCAGCAGTCCAACAAATACCAGGAACCTAGAAATTAACAGGCAACCTGTAGCCAGCAGGCTGCCTGTATTTATAGTGGGGAGTGAGGGTCATGTGACGTGGCCAGCGTCACATGACCGACAGACCAACCAGTCGAGCACCGAGTGATCAGCTCGGCGCTCAAGGCAGACTTAGGAGCATGGAGCCACCCAGCTAGTAAAGCCGCCCTGGGAATGAGGTCAAACACAGAACCTCATTCCAAAAGCTAAGCAACAGTTCTGCGGGCAATGGGGGACCGAGTGCACCTTCGGAACCCCGTGACAGCCGCTCTCTGATTCCTTTCCATATCCTCATAGACTTTAATTTTGTTGGAGGTACAGGATCCATTCATTTAACGAGGGTGGGGAGACAGACCCCCAATATTTAACTAAAATAACTTTTGCCACCATCAGACCCCTCATCCAGATATGTCTAGAGCATAATATCCCAACATCACTGTCAACATCCCAGGGCTATATGTCGAAGAAGACTCCTTTTGTAGAGCTACAAAGACCTGTTCCCAATACCTTTTTATTTTACTACATTCCCAAAGTAAATGCCTGAAATCCGCGTTCACGTATCCACATTTAGGACAGCCACAGTCTCTGCCTTTATTTTGGGGAAATTTTGCTTGGATTTTTGGCATATAATACAACCGATGCAAGATCTTAAATTTAATTAATCTGTGAGCATTAGAGATTGTGGCCTTTCTTACGTTTCTATAAATACTAGTCCATTGTAATGGTGGGCAATGCAACTCTTGCTCCCATTTACTTGGGCTTTTAAATAGAGTTACAGTTTCCAGTGCCGTTCGAAGTTTACTGTATAGACTAGCTATCTTAACCCTCTGATCTGCCTGGGCATAACAATAATCAAAAAATACATTCTCCCGTGGAAAAATATACCCTTTATTCCTAGAGGCCTCATAAACGTGTTTTAAACATGAATACATAAACACATCTAATGATGTACTATCAGTGAAATTATGATCCGAAAAGGATTTAAAGTGTCCACAAACAAAAGGTGACACACATTAACAACCCCCCCCCCCCCCCCCCTACGTAGCCAATATACAAAATCTGTGATTTTGAAGAATTCCACCAGATTCCTGTTCTCCCACAGAGGGGTGAAAGCAAAAGAGTAGGAGACTTTCAGAATCCTCTTAAGCTTATTCCAAACCCTCTGTAGAGTCCAAGGGATCAATAGAGACTTCCTCACTCCCAAATAACCAGATTCCAAACATGTAAAAATGTTATCTATTGGTTTTTCCATAACCTGCGTCAAATATTGTGCTAATAAACTCTCTTTAAATTTACAACGCTGAACCTGTGCACATAAATAATATCCTTGAAAAAAGGGAAATGATAGCCCACCATCTGAGTCTGACAGCCATAAATAACTCTGTTTTATCCTCACCCTCTTCCTTCCCCATATTAGATCGTTAATAAGAGTCTCCAATCTATAAAAGAAAATATCATCGATCCAAACAGGGGAGACACACATCGGGTACATCACAATAGGCAGGATAATCATTTTAACCAGCGCTATTCGATCTGTCTGTGCCAGTATCAATTTCTGCCAAGCTCATATTTTAGACTTAACTTTATTCAACACCGGGGCCAAATTAAGCTCATAAAACCTGTTATGGGAACCCCAATCTTCACCCCCAAGTAGTCCAAGGTTTTATTGGGAGCCAGGAACCGGACTCCGCTCCCCTGATCTACGGCCTCGCGGTTCAGCGGGAGGAGCGATGACTTGGTCCAATTAATCAGATAACCCGATAATTTACCAAAGTCCTCTATTGCTGCCATCACATAGGGAATGATTTTCCATCCCTGGTCCAAAAACAAAATAACATCATCGTCATAGAGACTCCTGCCACCCCAAAGCCATCTATGCGGTTATCTGAACGGATCTTACAGGCCAATGGTTCAATAAATGGAGCAAAAAGAAGGGGAGAAAGAGGGCATCCCTGTCTCATCCCCCGCCGCATCATAATGGGAGAAGAACCAATGCCATTAATATTGATACGTGCTGACGGCTGTTCATATAACATTTGGGTCATTTCTATGAATACAGTCCCCAAACCAAAATGGGACATAGTGGACCACAAAAAGGACCACTCCATCCTGTCAAACGCCTTTGCGGCATCTAAAGACAGGATGGAGTGGTCTATGCTACCCCAAACAGAAAGATTCAAATACACCCTATAGAGACTCATCTGTATTTGCCGGCCCGGAATGAATCCCGTCTGATTGGAATGTACCAGAGAGGCAATGACCCTTTTCAAGCGATTAGCCAAAATGTTTTGCAAAAATTTTGTAATCTGTATTTAAGAGCGATATGGGTCTATATGATCCCATATCGCATCTATCTTTATCCTTTTTCACCACCAAGGTAATCACTGCCTCTCTAAATGATGGAGGCAAAGAGCCGGATACACAGGATTCATTCAAGACCTGCAAAAAGATTGGAAGGAGCGATTTAGCATGGTACCTATAGAGTTCAAACGGCAAACCATCAGGGCCAGGGGATGAGTTATATTTCAATAATGGAAGTATCGATCGCAACTCCTCCAAACAGATAGGCCGATCCAACATTTCCAGATCCTGTAAATCTAACTGGGGAAGCCCCAGTTGTTCTAAATATTGCTCCATATCCTCCCGTCTAGGCGTAGGGTCAGACTGATAAAGCGAAGAGTAGTATTTCGCAAATTCATCCCTAATCATCTCTGGGGACCTCACCCTATTGCCTTTTCAATTCCTAATCTCACTTATACTAGTAGCTTCTCTCTGATTAGAAACGAATTGTGCCAAGAACTTACCTGTTTTACCCGATTCACAGAAGCGATTTTGACCTTGGAAGAGCAGCTTATGTTGAGCTTTGCTGTACAAAAGTATCATAAAGGGAACCTGTCACCGGGATTTGGGGTATAGAGTTGAGGACATGGGTTGCTAGATGGCCACTAGCACATCTGCAATACCCAGTCCTCATAGCTCTGTGTGCTTTTATTGTGTAAAAAAACCCGATTTGATACATATGCAAATTAACATGAGATGAGTCAGAGCTTGAAAATATGACTCTTCTCTGGTCACGCAAGTAAGATATGACTCTTTTATGTTAATTTTCATATGTTTAAAATCTGATTTTTTACACAATAAAAGCACAGAGAGCTATGGGGACTGGATATTGCGGATGTGCTAGTGGCCATCTAGCAACCCATGTCCTCAGCTCTATACCCAAAATCCCAATGACAGGTTCCCTTCAAGCTGTGAGTTGGCCTGTTTTAACTGGGTTATATATTCCTCATTATGGTGAGTAACTAATACACCTTGTAATCTCCTAATTGTCTCTGTCAGTTGTTGTTCCCTTTGACGGAGTTCAAATCTATACCGGTTAATCTTAGTAAAATATAAGCCCCTTATATGGGCCTTCAATGCATCCCACACATAATGAATATGTGTCGAGCCTACATTAAAGCCCAAGAATTCCTGTATATCCTGGTCAATTCGGCCTTGCTCCCCCATCACATCAAACCAGTGCGGATTCAATTTGAAGGTTCTACCTGGGGCTGGAGGGTCTACCTCTCTGAACGCGATCAGGATTGGGGAATGATTTGAAATTCCACACTTCCATACTGAGGTTCATACTTCATTTTCACAATTTGCTGACTCAAATCACGGCTTGCAAAAGCCAGATAAATACGGGACATTGACCCGTAGGACTGGCTAAAGCAAGAGAAAATTTTCTTATTGCCATAGAGGTGGCAACAGATATCAACCAGCCCCAGCAAATAGTACTCAAAGGAGATCCAGTCCGACCCCGCCCAGAAGAGGCAGAAAAACGATCCAACTCAGGATCAGGAACAGCATTAAAATCACCGGCTACTAATAATGGACATTGATTTTTTGTAGCTAGGTATTTAGATAATAGGGAAAAAACTGTTGATTTATATGGTGGAGGAATATAGATAAACGCCAATATAATCTCCTGCCCTTTCCACAACCCATGCAGGAAGACAAATCTCCCTTCTTTATCAATCATGTTATCTACCGGTAAAAATTCCATCCCACCGTGAATATATACACTAACCCCTCTTGCATAAGAGGAGAAATAAGCATGATATTCCAAAGCAGCCCATTTTCTTTTCAATGTATAGAGCCTGTCTACTGTTGCGTGGGTTTCTAATAATACCACAATTGCCGGCAGATGACGGGCCACAAGATCAAACACCACCGTCCTCTTCACTCTGTCTCCCAACCCTCTCACATTCCAGAATAGAATATTACGTAGCATAAGCAGTATCTAAATTACATTCCTGGTCCCCCATCTAGGAGAGAGAGACGTAGACCTAGAAAGCAAGTGACGACAGCCAATCCCACCCTTATACCCACCCCCAAAAAAAAACCTCCATGGTTAATAAGGAATATCACATTACCCATCAACCTCTTCCACTCCACCAAACCTCGCCCCCGGCCACTTGCCCCTTAACCTCCCCCCTCCCCACGTTTAGATTTTCTTTATAGCCCCATCGAGTCCAGCCATTGAGCAACATCCGCCTGTGTAGAGAAGAAGCGGATAGAATCATTGCGTACCACCCTCAGTTTGGCTGGATATAACATTGAGTACTTAATGTTAGCTGCAGCCAATCTTTTTTTTAACATAAAAAAAGGATCTTCTTTTAATTTGGGTCTCTCGCGAAAAATCGGGGTATATTGATATCAGATTACCATCAAAATATGTATCTAATACTTCTCTTTTCCATCTAAGTACCCAATCCCGGTCCTTTGAGCAAATTAGTTTCGCCAAAATTGCCCTAGGGGGGGCCCCTGGAGGAAGTTTTTTAGAGGGGATTCTGTGAGCCCTTTCCATGCAAAAGGTAGCTGCATGTTATGTTATGTTATGTTACTAAGTCCTTATATAGCGCTCTAGAGGAACTCAATCCGATCGAAGCGCTTGTGGACGGCTGTATTGGTGGGCCCCTACGTCATCCTACACAAATAGCCAGGTCTTAACCAGCTTCCTGAATTCCAGGTAATCTGGTATAGTTCTAATATGTTCTGGGAGGGAGTTCCAGATCTTGGGGGCTAATACTGAGAAACGTCTTTCCCCCCTTGTCTTGAGGCGGGTTCTTGGCACCGACAAAAGGGAGGCTGAGGTGGATCTCAGTTCTCTAGGAGGATGGTAACGTGTTAGCTTTTTTTGCAGATAAATGGGGCCTGTTTTGTAGAGAGCTTTGTGTGTTAAGCAGCACAGCTTAAACTGCACTCTCTCTTTCACTGGGAGCCAGTGGAGTTCCCTGCGTGCTTTTGTAACAGAGTCTGTCCAATCTAGTTTCTTGATGAGCCGGATGGCTCTGTTTTGACAGAGTTGCAGAGCTCTCAGATCTTTCTCTGGTAGCCCCGCATACATTGCATTGCCATAGTCCAGGTGAGAGTTGACTAGCGCTCCCACCACGACCTGTCTGCATGTGTTGGGGAGAAACGGTAGGGCTTTTTTTAGAAGGAATAGGGCGAAGTTTGCTTTCCGTATTACTTCTTTAATCTGGGGACGGAGGCTCATTTCTTGATCCAAAATTATCCCCAGACTCTTTCCTTGTGTGGCGATGGCAACGTTTTCCCCAAAGATAGACGGGGCAGCAGCCTCTGGTGTTTTATGTAGTGCAACAAGCTCAGTCTTGGTCGGGTTGAGTTTGAGGTGGTTATGTGCTAGACAGTTCCTGGCCTTATTTAGTCCTTCTTGTGTGAGTTTATAGTCATCAGCGGATTTCGATACTCTCAAAAGGATCTGTGTATCGTCCGCATAAGACTCATAGCTGATGTTATACTCCTTCAGAATGGCGAGCAGAGGTCGGACATAAATGTTAAAAAGTAATGGCGAGAGGGGAGATCCCTGAGGGACTCCCCACTCCACCTTCTCGACTGGGGAAAAGAATAAGCCCAGTTTGACTCTCTGAGTTCTGTTTTTCAGGAAAGAGTCAAACCAGGCAAGTCCGTGGTTATCTACTCCAATGTCAGCTTTTAATCGTGATCTGGCCCTAGATTTTCAACCAGCCATTTTTGGATAAAGTTAGGAGGATTATCCTGTTCTGCCCCTTCTGGGAAACCTACCAGTCACAGGTTGTATCTACGAGAACTATCCTCCAGATCTATCACTTTCCTTCATAGCCAAGAACGATCTTCATCTACCTCTTCTAGTCTCTTTTTTAATAGACTGTTCTCTAACGTAGCAGAGTTAACTGCAGATTCCAGTTCCTTCACCTTCAGTCTCAATTTGGTCATCTCATCTCTGATTATCATGACATCTCCTTGCACTACTGAGAGAGAAAAGGCCAACTCTGCAACGGAGGTGCTAGTAGAATTTACTACTCCCAGTATATCCGGGTTTTAGGTGGTGGTGACTTCAAAAATAAATCTAATCGAGCCTGGGGGCTTCCCCCCTGGCCACCTTTTGGCGAGGACATCCCTCCTGATTTACGATACTTAGGCGGCATTTTTAGGGAGCCTAATAGGAGATCACTGTACATACAATTCCCACGAAAAGGAACTTAATATTAGAACCAAACAATATGCAACACAGGAGGATTTCCAATACCAGATCCACAGACAGTCCGGATCTACATGAGAAATACCCCGCATTAACTATAAGACCCAGACAGCCTGTTTCGTGCTCATAGAGACGTAAATGTAGCATATGTAGCATATGTGAGTTATGTAAATATAATGCCCGGTAACTAACAAAGCTGAGTACATATACAGGAAGAACATAGCAGCTGGATACATATAGAAGCAGAAAAAAACATGTTCAGCTGTGCACATAAACACTCCCACAGCTATACCAATTTGAGGTCACAATATATGGGTGGAGGTCTCCTTTAACCCCAAATGTCAGTCTGGGTCGGATAGCAAAAGGGCATACAAGCAAAAGCCACTATATATCTAGAGATCTTGCAGGATGAGAATTTGTCATATAGTTCACCAGCGGTATATCAGGCAAGAGCCTCCTCTAACCTCCCGGTCCTGCCCTCCAAATGGAGCCCCCAAATATCCCATTTCCAACCAACAAACACTTTTGTCAAATCGCCCGGCTAAATGCCTCCCATGCCTCCCAGCGCCTGATATTAATCCAAAGGGCAGATCCGTCCAGACACACGGACAGAGGCAAACAGAGGCACCTTACAGTCGCAGGTGGCACTGGAGACCTCAGCTGGCTTTCGTCTGTGACCTCAACCCCCTCTCAGGCACACAGAAGGAATTGGCTCCCCAGCCTCCACGGCATCCAAGTCCAGCCTCCACAGACGACCCCAACGGCATCCACAACCAGGCACCGCAGTCCACCGGGATCCACTGAAGTGTCCACCGCCCTCCCAGGAGAGATAAAGGCGCAACAGCGCCCACACGCCCGGACCACGAGGCCTCCACCGTCTCCCGTCACTCACCGGAGGTAAGCATCTAAACTTCAGCCGCTCCAAGCCACGGACTCCATCACCCTCCGGTCAGGCCGGATAAAGCCGTACCAGTTAGGGCAGCGTCTCAGGGCCCACACCTACTCCAGCCTTCAGATCAGCGCTTCAACGCTCCACAGACGGCAGATCACGGCGTGTCACAAACGCCAGCTCCCGGGAGGTCACAGCTGGGCTCAGCGTTCCACATCGCAGCAGGAGGCGGGGGAGAGAGGGGGAAGGGGCGGAAGGAGGAGGAGCGTGGCACGCACACCTACATCATGCCGCTTCGCTTCGTCTGTGAAGAACCATGTGATTGGACCAAGTGAATTTTCTTTACCTGTCTACTAGGTATAGGAGTGGTTTATCACACCCAAAATTGGTGAATTTCACCCGAAAATGTAACACACAAATTAGTGATTTTTTTTTACCTGTCTAATAGGTATAGCAGTGGTAAATCACACCAAAAAATTAGTGAATTTCACCCGAAAATTTAACAGACAAATTTGTGAATTTTTTTAACCTGTTTACTAGGTATAGCAGTGGTATATCACACCCAACAATTGGTGAATTTCCTCCGGAAATGTAACAGACAAATCAGTGAAATTTTTTTACCTGTCTACTAGGTATAGGAGTGAAACACAGAGAGAGAATGCACCAAACAGATATGCTACTGACTATACTGGGAAGTCATAAATGCAGGTATTAAAAGCTGAGACTTTCGCCAATATATTCCAGTCAGGAAAATATCGGAGCCCATCATGCACCACGTCACGGTCACTCAGCATGGCAGAGGGTCCTAACCACTGCTCTAACTATGGTGTGAACAAGGTCTGAGGGTGATGTAATCCAGCTCACAGCCAAGCTTCCACACAACCGCCCAGCAAGAATACTGGTGCAATGTGAACAGAGCCATACTGTGAGCCACACCCATATGAGACCATGTGATGGAGGTTAGCAGGTGCAAAAGAGTGTTAGAATGCCAGGTGAGGCACACACACTACATATAAAACAAGACAGAAACACAGAAATATAGTGGGAATTCTGGAGGAGCTGCTCAGCCCCTAACACTGTGGCGTGTTTTTCATTGGGGGAGCAGCCCGACCGCATGTGGACCACAGTAATCGACTATCCCCAGCAAAATATGCATACAATCGAGGATGTCGGCGCGGTCCACATGCACCACAAGAGCAAACTACACAGAATGTAGCAAATAATCATATGAAACACAGAGAGAGAATGCACCAAACAGATATGCTACTGACTATACTGGGAAGTCATAAATGCAGGTATTAAAAGCTGAGACTTTCGCCAATATATTCCAGTCAGGAAAATATCGGAGACCATCATGCACCACGTCACGGTCACTCAGCATGGCAGAGGGTCCTAACCACTGCTCTAACTATGGTGTGAACAAGATCTGAGGGTGATGTAATCCAGCTCACAGCCAAGCTTCCGCACAACCGCCCAGCAAGAATACTGGTGCAATGTGAACAGAGCCATACTGTGAGCCACACCCATATGAGACCATGTGATGGATTACTGTGGTCCACATGCGGTCGGGCTGCTCCCCCAATGAAAAACACGCCACAGTGTTAGGGGCTGAGCAGCTCCTCCAGAATTCCCACTATATTTCTGTGTTTCTGTCTTGTTTGATATGTAGTGTGTGTGCCTCACCTGGCATTCTAACACTCTTTTGCACCTGTTAACCTCCATCACATGGTCTCATATGGGTGTGGCTCACAGTATGGCTCTGTTCACATTGCACCAGTATTCTTGCTGGGCGGTTGTGTGGAAGCTTGGCTGTGAGCTGGATTACATCACCCTCAGACCTTGTTCACACCATAGTTAGAGCAGTGGTTAGGACCCTCTGCCATGCTGAGTGACCGTGACGTGGTGCATGATGGTCTCCGATATTTTCCTGACTGGAATATATTGGCAAAAGTCTCAGCTTTTAATACCTGCATTTATGACTTCCCAGTATAGTCAGTAGCATATCTGTTTGGTGCATTCTCTCTCTGTGTTTCATATGATTATTTGCTACATTCTGTGTAGTTTGCTCTTGTGGTGCATGTGGACCGCGCCGACATCCTCCATTGTATGCATATTTTGCTGGGGATAGTCGATTACTGTGGTCCACATGCGGTCGGGCTGCTCCCCCAATGAAAAACACGCCACAGTGTTAGGGGCTGAGCAGCTCCTCCAGAATTCCCACTATATTTCTGTGTTTCTGTCTTGTTTGATATGTAGTGTGTGTGCCTCACCTGGCATTCTAACACTCTTTTGCACCTGTTAACCTCCATCACATGGTCTCATATGGGTGTGGCTCACAGTATGGCTCTGTTCACATTGCACCAGTATTCTTGCTGGGCGGTTGTGTGGAAGCTTGGCTGTGAGCTGGATTACATCACCCTCAGACCTTGTTCACACCATAGTTAGAGCAGTGGTTAGGACCCTCTGCCATGCTGAGTGACCGTGACGTGGTGCATGATGGTCTCCGATATTTTCCTGACTGGAATATATTGGCGAAAGTCTCAGCTTTTAATACCTGCATTTATGACTTCCCAGTATAGTCAGTAGCATATCTGTTTGGTGCATTCTCTCTCTGTGTTTCATATGATTATTTGCTACATTCTGTGTAGTTTGCTCTTGTGGTGCATGTGGACCGCGCCGACATCCTCCATTGTATGCATATTTTGCTGGGGATAGTCGATTACTGTGGTCCACATGCGGTCGGGCTGCTCCCCCAATGAAAAACACGCCACAGTGTTAGGGGCTGAGCAGCTCCTCCAGAATTGCCACTATATTTCTGTGTTTCTGTCTTGGTAGGTATAGGAGTGGTTTATCACACCCAAAATTGGTGAATTTCACCCGAAAATGTAACAGACAAATGTGTGATTTTTTTTTTTACCTGTCTAATAGGTATAACAGTGGTAAATCACACCCAAAAATGTGCGAATTTCACCCAAAAATGTAACAGACAAATTAGTGAATTTTTTTACCTGTCTACTAGGTATAGCAGTGGTATATCACACCCAAAAATGTGTGAATTTCACCTGAAAATGCAACAGACAAATTAGTGAATTTTTTTAACCTGTCTACTAGGTAGATCAGTGGTATATCACACCCAAATATTGGTGAATTTTACCCGAAAATGTGACAGACAAATTCGTGATTTTTTTTTACCTGTCTACTAGGTATAGCAGTGGTATATCACACCCAAAAATTGGTGAATTTCACCCGAAAATGTAACAGACCAATTAGTGAAATGACATACAATTAAATAAAATACGTACAAATAAAAAAAAAATTGATTTATGAGGTGGAGGTCCATATGGAGTAGGAGTTTGAGGAGGCGGTGGATGTAGCGGTGTAGGTGGAAGTGGTGGTGGTGGTGGAGGAGGACGAGGTAGCCAATACTGGTTTTTGGTTTTAATTTTAATTTTTTATTTTTTATTAAGGTACACCCCAAAAGAGTGGGAAATATAAAAAATACAACAATGAGCAATTGCGCTGTAGTATAACAATGGCTGGGTAAGGCTGGTATACATGTATATACTGCACAAGGTACGGACAAGTCCTGTGGGATCCATGCCTGGTTCATTTTCATCAATGTGAGCTTGTCCACATTAGCTGTGGCCAGGCGGCTGCGCTGGTCTATGATAACGCCCCCTGCCGTGCTAAACACACGCTCAGATAATACACTGATTGCAGGGCAGGCCAGCCCCTCCAAGGCGTAAAGGGCAAGCTCAGGCCATGTGCCCAATTTGGAGACCCAGAAGTTGAAGTACGTGTAGGCGTGTGCACACATACTGCTCCACCATGTTGGTGAAATGCTGCCTCCTGCTAAGACGTTCCATATCAGCTGGTGGTGCTGGTTGCTGTGGCGTGCTGACAAAGCTTTTCCACATTTCGGCCATGCTAACCCTGCCTTCTGAGGTGCTGGTGGTGCCCCAGCTGCGTTGGCAACCTCTTCCTCCTCCTCTGCCTTCGCCTTGTGCTTGTGCTGGGAATGCCACCAGCAGCGCATCTACCAGCGTGCGCTTGTACTCGCGCAACTTACGATCACGCTCCAGTGAGGGAATTAAGGACGTTACATTGTCCTTGTAACGGGGATCCAGCAGCGTGGCCACCCAGTAATCAGCACAAGTTAGAATGTGGGCAACTCGGCGGTCGTTGCGGAGACACTGCAGCATGTAAATGCTCATGTGTACCAGGCTGCCCAGAGGCAACAAAAAGCTGTCCTCTGTGGGAGGTGTATCGTCTGTTTCCTCTATATCCCCCCAGCCACACACCAGTGATGGCCATGAGCTGGTCTGTGTGCCACCCTGCTGTGAACATGGTTCCTCCTCCTCCATCTCCTCATCCTCCACCTTGTCATCCTCCAGAACTGTGCCCTGGCTGGACAATTGTGTACCTGGTGTTTGTGGGTGCAGGAACCCACCCTCGGAGCCACTTGTGAATGACTGGCCGGAAACCCTATGAAATGATCCCTCTTCCTCCTCCTCCTCCTCCTCCTCCTGTGCCACATCCTCTTCCATCATCACCAGAAGCGTTTTTTCAAGGAGGCATAGAAGTGGGATAGTAACGCTGAGAACGGCGTTATCGGCACTGGCCATGTTGGTGGAGTACTCGAAACAGCGCAACAAGGAACACAGGTCTTGCATGGAGGTCCAGTCATTGGTGGTGAAGTGGTGCTGTTCCGCAGAGCGTCTCACCCGTGCATGCTTCAGCTGAAATTCCACTATCGCCTGCTGCTGCTCGCACAGTCTGGCCAGCATGTGCAAGGTGGAGTTCCACTTTGTGGGCACGTTGCATATGATGCAGTGAGCGGGAAGGCCGAAGTTACAGGCGACAGCAGCAGGGTGAGAAAGCTGAAAGCACGCACAGAAGGCCAGTACTTTATGCAGCGGCTCTGACATTTCGGGGTAAATTTTAAGGAATCTCTGCACCACCAAATTCAGCACATGCGCCAGGCAAGGGATGTACGTCAAACCGGCTAGTCCCAGAGCTGCTATGAGATTTCGCCCATTATCGCACACCACCAGGCTGGGCTTGAGGCTCAATGGCACCAACCACTCATCGGTCTGTTGTTCAAGGCCCATCCACAGCTCCTGCACGGCGTGGGGTTTGTCTCCCAAACAGAAAAGTTTTAAAACTGCCTGCTGTCGTTTACCCCTGGCTGTGTTGAAGTTAGTGGTAAAGGTGTTACGCTGACCGGATGAGGAGGCGGTAGAGGATGATAAAGCGGAGTAGGAGGAGGAAGCAACAGGAGGCAAAGAGAAGCGCCCTGCAATCCTCGGTGGTGGAAGGACATGTGGCAAACTGCTATCTGCCTCAGGCCCAACCGCCACTGCATTTACCCATTGTGCTGTTATGGAGATTTAACGTCCCTGACCGTGCTTACTGGTCCACGTATCCGTAGTGAGGTGCACCTTGCCACAGATGGCGTTGCGCAGTGCACACTTGATTTTGTCCCCCACTTCGTTGTGCAGGGAAGGGATGGCACGACCTGGAAAAGTAGTGGCGGCTGGGCACGACGTACTGTGGGACAGCCACCGCCATAAGGCTTTTAAAACTCTCCGTCTCCACCAGACGGAATGACAGCATTTCAAAGGCCAGTAATTTTATAATGCTGGCATTCAGGGCCAGGGATCGCGGGTGGGTAGGGGGGTACTTCCTCTTCCGCTCCAGTGTTTGGGAGATGGAGAGCTGAAAGCTTCCGTGGGACATTGTGGAGATGCTTGGTGACCCAGATGGTGGTGTTGCTGGCAGATCCTCTGTTTGCGGGGTGGCAGGTGGCACTGTCACTCCAGAGGTGGATGAAGAGGCCGAGACTGCAGCAGAAGAGGAAGCAGGAGGAGCCAGAGACCTTTCTTGGTTTTTGAAGTGTCTACTCCACTGCAGCTAGTGCTTTGCACTTAGATGCCTGGTCATGCAGGTTGTGCTCAGGTTGAGAACATTTATGCCTCACTTCAGGCTCTGATTGCACAGCGTGCGAACCACTCGTGTCTTGTCGTCAGCACATTGTCTGAAAAACTGCCACGCCAGGGAACTCCTTGGAGCTGGCTTTAATGTGCTTGGTCCCTTGCTGCAGTGGACAGTAGCAGGCGTACTGTCTAGGGGACGGCCGTTCCGCTTTTGCACCCTGCTCCCTCTTCTGCTGTGCTGGTGGCTCGGTGCGACCACCGCCTCTTCCTCCGAACTACACAGGTCACTCGCATGACCTTGATTCCATGTGGGGTCGAGGACCTCATCGTCCTCCACATCATCTTCCACCCAGTCTTCACCCCTGCCCTCCTTGTCGGTCTGCACACTTTCGAAAGCCCCAGCAGTTGGCACCTGTGTTTCGTCATCCGAGACGTGCTGCGATGGTCCTCCCATGTACTCATCTTGAAACATAAGTGGTTCGGCATCGGTGCACTCAATCTCTTCCACTTCCGGGGCGGGGCTAGGTGGATGGCTCTGGGAAACCCTGCTAACAGAGTCATCAAAAAGCAGAGGCGACTGCTGCATGACTTGGGGCTCAGACTGCTTGGCTGATTTGCAAGGGGGTGAGGTGAAAGACTGATGGACATCGGCTGCAGGTGCCAACTCTGATCTTTCAGCAGGAGACTGGGTGGGAGACAATGTGAAGGAACTGGAGGCACTGTCAGCAACCCAATCTACTATCGCCTATACTTGTTCTTGCCTCACCATTCTTAGAGCCGCATTAGGCCCGACCAAATACCGCTGCAGGTTCTGTCGACTATTCGCACCTGAGGAAGGTGTTTCACTTGAGCGTGTAGCTGGCACAGATCGACCACATCCTCTCCCTGCAACAGGAGCTCCACCAGCAGCACCACGACCGGGGCCATGTCCCTTATTTGACGCTCTCCTCATATTTCTCAAATTTAGGATCCTACCCTAAATGGGTGCTTTATTAATTGCAGAATAGAACCACAGTATCTAAAGGGTGTATCTCACAATAACATATGCAGACTAGGCCGCAATTAAAGATTTTTGCCCAAAATGGGTGTTTTATAAATAGCAGAATAGAACCACAGTATCTAAAGGGTGTATCTCACAATGACATATGTAGCAAAAGCTGCAGAATTAAGTTTTTTGACCTAAATGGGTGTTTTTTTAAGTAGCAGCATAGAACAACAGTATGTAAAGGGTGTATCTCACAATGACATATGCAGCAAAGGCTGAAATATTTAGTTTTTTGCCCTAAATGGGTGTTTTTTTAATAGCAGAATAGAACCACAGTATGTAAAGGGTATATCTCACAATGACATATGCAGACTAGGCCGCAATTAAAGATTTTTTCCCAAAATGGGTGTTTTATTAATAGCAGAATAGAACCACAGTATCTAAAGGGTATATCTCACAATGACATATGCAGACTAGGCCGCAATTAAAGATTTTTTCCCAAAATGGGTGTTTTATTAATAGCAGAATAGAACCACAGTATCTAAAGGGTGTATCTCACAACGACATATGCAGCAAAGGCTGCAAAATTAAGTTTTTTGACCTAAATGGGTGTTTTATTAATAGCAGAATAGAACAACTGTATGTAAAGGGTGTATCTCACAATGACATATGCAGCAAAGGCTGCAATATTAAGTATTTTGCCCAAAAAGGGTGTTTTTTTACTAACAGAATATGACAGCTGTATATAACGCTTGAATTTCACACGTGCAGATGCAGCAAGGGCTGTAAAATTGTGTATTTTGCCCAAAAAGGGTGTTTTTTAAAACCCAGAAAATTATTGCTGTATTTCTAGCTTAAATTGCACACTGACTAATGCGGCAGAGGTCCAAGATGAAGATTATTGCCAAAAATGGGTGTTTTTTCAAAGCCAGAAAATTATTGAAGTAATTCAAACTTGTTTTTAACAATCACAGATGCAGCAAGGGCTGCAATATTAAGTATTTTGCCCAAAAAGGGTGATTTTTTACTAACAGAATATGACAGCTGTATATAACGCTTGAATTTTACACGTGCAGATGCAGCAAGGGCTGTAAAATTGTGTATTTTGCCCAAAAAGGGTGTTTTTTAAAACCCAGAAAATGATTGCTGTAATTCTAGCTTAAATTGCACACTGACTAATGCGGCAGAGGCCCAAGATGAAGGTTATTGCCAAAAATGGGTGTTTTTTCAAAGCCAGAAAATTATTGAAGTATTTTAAACTTGTTTTTAACAATCACAGATGCAGCAAGGGCTGCAATATTAAGTATTTTGTCTAAAAAGGGTGTTTATTTTACTAACAGAATATGAAAGCTGTATATAACGCTTGAATTTCACATGTGCAGATGCAGCAAGGGCTGTAAAATTGTGTATTTTGCACAAAAAGGGTGTTTTTAAAAACCCAGAAAATTATAGCTGTATTTCTAGCTTAAAGGGAACCTGTCACCAGTTTTATGGTATCCTAACTAAGGGCAACATAAATAAGTGATTGATTCTCTTAGCACAATGCTGGGTCACTTTCTTTAATTGACCCAGTCAATCTGCCAACATCTTGTATTGAAAAGAGCATCTTGTATTCATGAGCTCCTGACTCTCCCCGCCCACCTGCTGCTGAATGACAGTTTGTTTCCATATGAACCAGCAGCAGGTGGGCAGGGGAGTGGCTATAACTCTGAATTAAATATACGCTGGACTCAATGACATCACGCCGGACTCAAATCAGCTCATTAGCATGCGGCATGCGGCATCTTTGTGTGTATATTATGAGGTAACCATCTGTCACACCAGTAAGTGAATACATCTAAGGTACTTTTTAGTAGTTAATGATTGTATATAATTAGTTAGATTATAATCAAATATCCACATGACAGGTTCCCTTTAAATTGCACACTGACTAATACTGCAAAGGCACCAGATGTAGGATATTGCCAAAAAATATAGTTTTTTTTTAAACCAGATTATTATTGCAGTATTTTAAGCTTGCATTTCGATGTCACAAAAGCACAGATGCAGTGCTGGTGCACTGAGCTTGTATAAAATGGCCTCCGCCGCCCACCTAACTAACAGACGGATAAAATTTATTTTTCTCTGTCACTGGGCTCAGGGCAGGGTAAAAAGATTGTGCACTGCACCCACACAACTAAATCTATGTAGATCGCTGAGTTCAATTGGAGTTCTGATTAAAGATTCTGTCCTATTCTCTCCCTCACAGCAGCAGCATCCTCTCCCTACACTAAGCACAGCAGAGTGACGTGCAGCGCTACGTTTCTCCAGCTTATATAGAGGCTGGGTCACATGCTGCACTGGCCAATCACAGCCATGCCATTAGTAGGCATGGCTGTGATGGCTTCTAAGGTCACACAGTTAAACGCCTGTTGATTGGCTGCTCTGCAGCTTTTCAAAAAGCGCTAAGAAATCGCCGAACACCGAACCCAAACCCGAACTTTTACTGAAATGTTCGGGTTTGGGTCCGGGGTCCGAAAATCCTAAAGTTTGGTACGAACCCGAACTTTACAGTTCAGGTTTGCTCAACCCTAATCGCGAACCATCCTGGCCGATGTTCGTCCATCGCTAGCTACAGCAACAATTTTGCCACTGCCTGTTTCTTTTGAGGTCCTAGGCAACTGTCTATTGGCCATAGTGTACAGTAACTGAATCAGTAATGTAACAGATGAAGTATGCATGGCACAACAGATAAAGTAGAAAAACATGCCAATATATTGCACCGCCTGTTGATGCACCGTATGTCTATGTATAACTGAACAGATTAATTATTAATGGTGCTGCATATTAACTAGGTACATGCGCCTATATATAAGACTGGCTGTTCAGACTATTCTGATGCACAGTCAGTCTATGTATGACAGAACAGATTAAGAATGAATTACACAGAGCCTGCACTGTCCTTGCACTGTCCCTGCAGTGTCCCTATGCTCTTCCTTATCTTTTGCTACAGTGTCTGAAAACTCTCTCCACAATCTCCCTACACTGTCCCTGCACTGCCCCTATCCAAGATTGTACAATTAAAGCTATATTAAACTGTGTCCCTAGTTCTTCTGTCCCTATGCTTAGTTCACTGTACAATGGTGGATTAGCCTTTTTATAGGGCTTTGACATCACAGCATTATGGGTCATATCGCCTTCCTGTGCTTCTTACTTTTACTTTGTAACAAATGTAGCCTCCATTTTAGAAGCAAATTGACAACTATGCGAGAGAAAATTAGTATTTGTTGTGAATTGAAGTTTTTCTGAAATTCAGTTCAAATTCAATTTGTTTCACTTCGATTCGCTCAACACTACTCATAATATCTGATCAAATCACTGACCAAAACATTAATCTGTGAATGAGGCTTTAGGGTTAGGACTGTAATTGATATTTATTTTTCTTGTTTTATATGATGATGTAATAAAGTAAATAAAAAAAATGTGTATGCGTATAGTTCATGAAAATGATTGTACAATTTACGTGGGATAGGGGTGACAGGAATTGTGTTTCGGACAGGAAATGTGATGATGTGTTTGGATCTGGTGAAGCAGCACCAACATTATTACTGTATGATCAGTATATTGATTTTATTGTCTCAGTGAGCCTTGGCTCTAGGAAAATTATAATTACTAGCAAGCCACAAACCATATTTGCCAGCTTTTAGCAAAACTCTGTTTCCTTTTTTTGGAGCTTGATAAATGAAAATGTATGGCAGTTTCATACTACAATATTGTTATTACCAGTAGAGATATACTGAGTGAACACAAGGCTGAGGCCAAGATGATTGGCTTGATAGTTAAGAACTTTTAATGAGGGACATGTTTTGACACTAGTTCAGTGACAATTGTCTGGGAATGCAAGCAGAGTAAAATCAGTTCCATACTACCATATCTTAGAACAGAACTGGAAATCCTTAACGGCTATGTGATAAACGTTCTCTGCACCAGAAATGTTGAGCTGCATTCAGAAATAGCCTGGGACCCAGGTTCATACATTTATCAAACATGGTAGCAAACTATCATACACATTTGATATCATATATATTTGATATACACTCACCTAAAGAATTATTAGGAACATCTGTTCCATTTCTCATTAATGCAATTATCTAGTCAACCAATCACATGGCAGTTGCTTCAATGCATTTAGGGGTGTGGTCCTGGTCAAGACAATCTCCTGAACTCCAAACTGAATGTCAGAATGGGAAAGAAAGGTGATTTAGGCAATTTTGAGCGTGGCATGGTTGTTGGTGCCAGACGGGCCGGTCTGAGTATTTCACAATCTGCTCAGTTACTGGGATTTTGACGCACAACCATTTCTAGGGTTTACAAAGAATGGTGTGAAAAGGGAAAAACATCCAGTATGCGGCAGTCCTGTGGGCAAAAATGCCTTGTGGATGCTAGAGGCCAGAGGAGAATGGGCCGACTGATTCAAGCTGATAGAAGAGCAACGTTGACTGAAATAACCACTTGTTGCAACCGAGGTATGCAGCAAAGCATTTGTGAAGCCACAACACGCACAACCTTGAGGCGGATAGGCTACAACAGCAGAAGACCCCACCGGGTACCACTCATCTCCACTACAAATAGGAAAAAGAGGCTACAATTTGCACGAGCTCACCAAAATTGGACTGTTGAAGACTGGAAAAATGTTGCCTGGTCTAATGAGTCTCGATTTCTGTTGAGACATTCAAATGGTAGAGTCCGAATTTGGCGTAAACAGAATGAGAACATGTATCCATCCTCTGATGGCTACTTCCAGCAGGATAATGCACCATGTCACAAAGCTCGAATCATTTCAAATTGGTTTCTTGAACATGACAATGAGTTCACTGTACTAAAATGGCCCCCACAGTCACCAGATCTCAACCCAATAGAGCATCTTTGGGATGTGGTGGAACGGGAGCTTCGTGCCCTGGATGTGCATCCCTCAAATCTCCATCAACTGCAAGATGCTATCCTATCAATATGGGCCAACATTTCTAAAGAATGCTATCAGCACCTTGTTGAATCAATGCCACGTAGAATTAAGGCAGTTCTGAAGGCAAAAGGGGGTCCAACACCATATTAGTATGGTGTTCCTAATAATTCTTTAGGTGAGTGTATTTAGCTGACAGAGGATTCCCTAGACTGGATGCAACTGTATCCACTTCTCAGCAATGTTCCTTCTGTGTACTACAGTATATAGTTTACAAATTACTACCCGATTATTTGCCATAGAAGTAGATGAAATTTGCCCATCCCTAATTGTCACATTGACACAAAGGATAATATTTTTCTTCATCCATAAAATGTAGAACTAGAATGAATTCCCACAAGCTCTTTCCTTTCTTCTCGATTAGCTTTCCAATATTGGCTCAGCAAAATGATCCATAAATAAACTTTAGGAAAAAAACAATGTGCTGATTTGTATTGGTAAAGGAAATTTGTGTTGGATTTTATCCATTATCAACTTTTCAAACCGTGGGTTAACATCCACTTCATGTCTTATTAATTGCACAAGTTTATCATACACTACACATGTATGTGAATCTGCAAACTTTCAGTCACCAAGATAACCGTACTTCCTGGTGAGCATTATTTATGACTCATGACAGAACAGAGCTCGCCAGAATATTGCATTTAGCATAGTTGCTGTATTTAAAACCAGGGAAATAGTGAAGGATGCCAGCTGATAATGTGCCAAAAATAAATCAAATTCTTCAATTTGACATGCAAATACCATTGTTATTTCTAAGAATGGGTAAATGAAATGGGTTCATGGAAGTTTCCTCTGCATTGTATGATATTTTTCAGGAAATTATATTAGGATTTGGTAGGATTTATTGCTGATTTATCTCTTAGGGTGTAAAGTGCATTTTGTTTCCAGAAGTCAGAATAAATTACATTTTATTTTTGGTTTTGGCTTTACGTTGATAAAATAATTTACACAGGAGATTTAGCTGTGATACAAAAAAATTAAACAATGTGAGCAAATTTTTCTGTCTCACTGCAGAGCATATGTGCAGTAACTGATACACATAGCTACACTGCTACTAATTTACAAGGGAAGACAAGGTGTAACCCGTTATCATAAAATCACATACATGTACGTCATTTGCATTAAAAGGAAGTATGGAACAAGCTCACAAGCTAAGATTGCTCTTGCACAGCAAGTGCCTACTATATAGTACAGCTGACACCAACTGGCAGTGACTGGGGTTGAAGTTGATGCCAAGCCGAGTCATTTAACCCCTCAGATGTTGCAGTCAATAGCGATCATGGCACCTGAGGGGTTAGATAGTGGGAGGAGGCTGCCTCTGTTCTCCAATTGAAGACTAGTGATGAGCGTCAGGGGTCATATTCAAATTCGCAAATTCGAATATTCGTTATATTCTACGATTTTTTTTACTCAAAAAATCGGCAAGGTAATGAACGTGTAATATGCGAATTTTCGTAATGCGAATTTTTCAACTTTTAGACAAAGAATATTATAGCACTATATTAGCTAAATTGCTCTATATTCTTTTTTTTTTCGAATATTCGCTATATTGCTATAACTTAGTTTTTTTGAATATTCCGAATATTCTAAAACAAGAATATATAGCAATATAGCGAATATTCAAAAAAAAAAGAATATAGAGCAAAATTCGCAAACAACACTACTCCTAAAGTCAAGTATATTGCAGCCTTCTTATTGGCCCACAAGCTAGAAGCAGGGAGGGATCATGTGTACTGATTAAAAAAAAAAGGAAAAAAAATAAATCCAATATTCGAAATTACGAATATATATCACTATATTCGAAATATTCGTGAATTTTCGAAGTACCTATATTCACGATAAAAATTCGAAATTCGAATATTCGTGATCAACACTATTGAAGACCCCTATATCACATGTTCCGACTGGTTGCTTTAGCAGCCTGGGGCCTTGTGAAGGCTTCCAGGCCTGCCATAGTAAATTGCCTGTTAAGTTTTTCCTGCTGTATTGCTTAATAAGAATTTTAGAATCCCATATACTGCAGTAGTATTCTATTGCAGTCTACTGTACAAGTAATCAGAAGATCACATATTCAAGTCTAAGGGACTAAAAATTACAGTCAAAATTTTTTAAAAAATCTAACAAAAAAAAAAAAAATTAAAATGTAAAATCCCCCGCTTCTCGGCCTTTTGGCTAAGATCAAGTGTAGTATCTGTTCTTATCAGTTTAATATCTGATACGTCCCCTATCTGGGAACCATATATTAAATGGATTTTTCGAACAGGGAGATGGAAAAAGAGCTTGCTCTGTCCACTCCACGCATTGACCTGGTATTGCAGTACTTCCAGGACCGGTGCAAAAAAAAAATAAAAAAAAAATGTAAAATCCACCCTCTTTATTAATTTTACATATAAAATATCAAATATATAAATATCAAATAATGCCTGAAGTATTAAAATATTAAAATATTTACATTGTGCAGTGAATGCCATAATAGAAAAAGATGATTTACTGTTTTGTTTTGTCACAGTTCCACCCCTAAAATGTTTTTAAAACAAAAAAAGCACAAATGTTAACATTTCAAATATCACCTTTCCCAATTTTACATACACAAATAAATAAAACCAATAAAAATAATTGGTATTGCCACATCCATAAGTGAAGCAAAACTACAGTATATTTCTTGTTTGGTGAATACTGTAATGGAGAAAAAAAATGGATGATTGCCTATTTTTTGGTCACATTGCCTCCCCCCCCACACACATTTAATAGAAAGTCATTAAAACTTTGTATGTACTGTACCCCAAAATATAATCAATAAAAACAACAGTTTGCCTTGCAAAAAATGAGTCCACTCACAGTACTGTTGACAGAAATATATTATTTTTTTATTGGTGTCAGAATATGAAGATGCAAAGAAAAAGGTTTTATTTTTCTAAAAGTAGTAAAACATAATAAAAACTATATAAACTTGGTAATACCATAATCATATTGACCTGCAGAAAAAGGTCATTGTGTAATTTTTAGTGCACAGTGAACACCTCAAAAACAAAACTGGAAAAACTATGGCATAATAACTTTTTTTCCCATTTTCCAATACAAGCCATAATAAATTAAATAGTGCCATTAGAAATACAACCTGGTACTCTATGTCTATTTTTGTCATTATGGTTTCTCGACAATATTGTACCACTTGTTCATTGCTCAATTTTCAATTTGCTTTAAAAAATCTATCGAAAGAGAATTGAAAAGAAAGAAATACAACTTGTCCAGCAAAAAATAAGCCCTGATATGGCTATGTGAATGATAAATTAAAAAGCTTTGGCTTTGGAATGCAGAAATGAATAATCAAAGGCACAAAAATTGGCTAGGTAATGAGGTTGTGTACAGAGAGAGAAGTAGACTTTCTACATTGGGGGTTATCAAGATTCATGCACTAGTTTCCTGGCATCAAAAGGTCACTTTTTTTTTTGTGCAAACCAATTTTTGTGCAATTGCGCCATTTTATTTTAAAAAAAGTGTGGGTCTTAGAGAAAGGGGTAGGGCAAGTGCGGCAAAGAAACTTATTATAATTTACAGGTGTAAGTTACAGTTAAAATCTATTCCAGCTCATATCTGGCACACATATCATGAACCAAGTTTATTAAAAGGTCTAGTCCTCTTACTAAATGTGCTGCATCTTACTCCACTAGATTTTTTTTTTACTAAGAGTGAGGTAAGAAGAAGAAGTACAAGTCTTAGTAAATCTACTGTGAAAGCTTTTAAACAACTTTTTGGAAGAAATTATTGAATCCAAAAATTGAAGTCTATATATCCCCAAGCCCAACATCTTCTCCTCTATCCTCTTCTGCCTAATGAGTTGCCTTAGCGACACCATGCTCTGATTCTGTTCTGAATCTGATACTAGGACAGAGTGCCTTTTAGAATAGGACCTTAACTGAGGTATGCCTGTTATTGTGTAGACATCCAATATCTGATAAAGAGTTTTTACCTGAAATGTTACATCTAGTAGTTGATCATAAGTGTTGTTATTTATAGATCTGAGCTAAAACATGTGCAATGAAATTACTGGAATCAAACACAGATGTTCTACTACTTGATCTACAGTAGTTTAAAACTGGATGGGAGTGTGGTCAGTCCCCCTGAGGGTACACCCAACTACAAATCTACTGGGTAGTGCTGAGTTGATACTCACTTGAAGTTGGCTTTAGACTACAGTATGTTTACATGATAGGTATGTAAATGTAAAAAAATGTCTAATAATACAATTCTTAATTCATCACTGTTTTTGACTTTGTCTCATTCATCTCTGCTGTCAAGATTGTACAGAATTTACATTGATTATCCTCAGAAATATCATACCAAGACAATTAGTGTTGAGCAAATCGAAGTAACCGAAGTGGACTTCGATCCAAATTTCAGGAAAAATTCTATTTTCTGCGAAGCCGAATTTCCTCATGCTTCATTGTAACGAAATGGTGGTAAAAAAAACACCAAAAAAACAGCCATCTTGCTTGAAGATCCCGTGCGAAATCTCATGAGGTGACTTATGACGTCACCACAGCAGCCAGCGTGATGACGTCATCACTCACCGAATGAGATTTCGTGCTGGATCTTCAAGCAAGATGGCTGCAGTGGCCTCTTCACGGTCAAATGGATAAGATAAGTACAATAGTTTTTTTTTTTTATGATTAACACCTAAAGGGCCTTAATATTAATCTCAGATGCCGCAATCAGCAATTAACATGGCATCTAAGGGGTTCAAATTCTGAAGGATGTGCAATTGCCATTCCCCATTATTGCGCCCACTCCTTTTAAGGGAATACGCTTCACGACGAAGTAATTCATCACAAAGCTAATTCTTTTTAAAATTAAGCGAAGCAACCAAGTTACATTTTTAAGAACTTCACTCATCTCTAAAGACAATCTTACATACATCCCTCTCTTTATGCATTCCTCTGCTTGTTTGGCATATGGAACAGGAACCAATATATCCATATAAGCAATACCAATTTTTCTGAATTCTGATGAACAAGCAGAGGAAAAGCTAAATAATTTGTTGTGAGGTCCTCCTGGCCACTTGCCAACCACTATCAGAGTAAATGTAGCATAGCCCCTTCACATGGTCAAGCTGAACAGAATGAAAAAAAGACTATATTAATCTGAATAATAAAGTTCAATTAGTAGTTATATTATATTACTACTATGAATACATTTATAATCCCAACAGGGCAAATAAAAGATATTTAGAGGTAAACAGGCTCATATATTAGGGAAATACAGTACCATGTGTAATGCACTTCATGTAGGAACATGAAGGATATAAGGGAAAGCTTTAACAGCCTCTGATCTTCTACTGACAGACTATAGTTCCTAATAAATTATTATTAAGTAAACATTATTTACAGGCTTCTTGGATTTGGATTTCCCTGTATATATCCTGCACCTTGTTTAGATCATTGTAGCTGTGATTTTGCTACGGAGAGTATGAAATTGCAGAAAATGCTGTTCCGTTCTACTCCTTTTAGAGTAAAAACTGTCACAGAATATTTGTAGCCTAATTGTGTCCTTCTAATTTAGCTTGTAATAATTTCATACAACATGTAATACCTAAATGAAATACACATTACCAAATTGATTAAAGGGGTTATCCGAGTCTTTGTAACTGATGACCTATACTTTCCATAGGTCATCAGTATCTGATGGGGCGTCTGACCCCAACCGATCAGCTGTTTGAGAAAGTGAAGAGGGCTGAGTGGCCCCTACGCCACTTGTCTGATGGTAGTGACATTGGTGGCATAGGGTAAGCAGAAAGAAGGCCCCATTGCCCACAGAAGGTCCTGGGAATCCGATCATATGCTGATGACCTATGTGGAAGATAAGTCATCAGTTACAAAGAGTTGGATAACTCCTTTAAAGTAGTGTAAATAGTAAAAAATAAAATTAATTATCTTGCTATGTTTTACTAGCTACCTTTACTTATTCCCCCTTAGAATAAATATGCTTGCCTGGAGATATCCCTTTTTAGGTGGAGAATTTGCCGTAGACATTCCTGTTGTTTTTCAAACTCTTTGTTCACATTTTTAAAAGCTATAAATCTGTCAAAAATGTTAAAACAGCAACCTTAACAATATAGGTGACTTATATCACAGCTCAGAAATGTTGACAACCTTGCTTGCAATAAAACCATGAGCCAGCACATTTGCAGAGTCTACAGTAGCAAAATTAAAGGCTGCCAATTTTTTATCAGGTCTTTTTTCCCTTCACTTTTACTAACAGACCCAAATAAAGGTGTCATAAAGTGAAATATTAGAAGGTGCCATCAATGAAGTATAGGTAACAAAGTAGTCATCATATGATGAGCCAAACATCTGTTTAACTGTTTATTGCTAGCACCATTTTTGAGGCTTAAGTGTGTAGATTTGGTCTTGAGGTTATGCTATTGATAATTGCAAAAACATTGACTGGTCTTTAACTTGGGAAAGGACTGTGAAACATATCATTACTTTTTCTGATGCTTCAAAAGCAGATTACTCACCACTAATAGACATTTAGTAGTTTCTTGGAAACAGTGGAAACTTCTGTTATATTTTTATTATGTCCTTACTTAACCTGTTAAATTCATTTAGCAAGACTTTGGCACTACTTAATTTATAATTGTTACTATGTGTATGCAAAGAATACAACAGATATTAATATGGGGTGAATTGCAAAAGTGAGTGCTTGTGTGAAGGTAATACTGGGAAGAAGAAACTAAAACAACAGATTTTAGGTAAAGTAATCAGTGACGGTACCAAATTCGTTCAACTTGCCCAAATGACACAGGATTATCTTTTAAAGAGAACCTGTTACCATAAAAAGCAGCACTATCTGCAGGCAGTATGTTATAAAGCAGGAGGAACTGATCAGATTAATATATAGCTTTGTGGGAAAAGATTGAGCAAATTTTGTAATTTATATATTAAAATCTCTGCTCTTTCTGGCTTAGTTGTGATTTTTTTTATTTATTTATCTGAGATTATCTATTTACCTTGTTACTGGCTGCTTACTCATTTTTCTCCATTCAATTTTTTAAATTAAAATTTAACAAGAACCACAATCCAAGTATATTAGAATTAGAAAGGAGTCCCCTTTTACATTACTCAAAAACAATTATGCTTATCCAGTGATAGGGATTTTTTTTTTACCATCTTTGCCTGCCTATATGTATGTATAAGTGTTTTTTGGGAGTACCTCATTGATCATTTAACAATTAGCAATGTTCAGCATAGTTCTGAGTGATTAGCAAGATGCAAGTTACCTGTATTTCCTCATTAGCTCTTTCAAAGATGGCATTGATAATGGGTTTTCAGTATTTTTAGTGAGAAAATGCTCCCTGTGTTTTGGATTTAATGTAACTTACAAATTGTGCCAAATATGTCTCCATATTATCTCATATAAGCATGAGGCCATAAGTACTGAATTATATTGATTAACAATTGGTGACTACTAAGAATGATCTTGGTTTCAAAGGTTTCCATTAAAGTTAGCTCTCATTGCAGTCCCTTGAGTTGTTTTTTTTTAAGTTGAGGGTGAATTTAAACTACATACCACAAAGTATAAATTGTTTTTACTCTGTATTGTAGAGCGTTTTTTTTTCTAGGAAGCTTTGTATGGAAAGCATATGGGGAATGCTACAGTACAGGGAGGTTATACTTAGCGTAAGATAGAAATGTGTATATGATTGGCAGAGACTTCAAGGTAATATTAAAGGTTAACAATGTGCTTTTGCAGTTTTAAGTTGCAGTTGTGAGAATCTATTCTAGAAATTATTAAAGTGTGGGGATTATTAAGTCTTTTGTCTACTTTTGGAAGATAATATTATTTCAGATGGGATGGTTCCTTTAAGAAGGATTTCATTATGGTAAATATTGAAAATTAATTCTGCAAGTTCCAATATACAGATATTAATACATAGATATTGGTAGGTTCTTATTTTTTGTCCTTATAATAACCTTTATATAAAAAAAAAGAACACTTCTTCTCTAGTCAGCACCTTTAATATCCATATCAATGTATTTACAAAGTCTCTTTAATACCTATCTCAGTGTTTATTATTATTATTATTATTATTATTATTATTATTATTGTTGAATTAATTTGAAATAATGTTGTGGAACTGGACAAAACTAATGAATAGAATATATCAAGATGACTTTTTGTGTAGGATAGAACAGTGATTTAGATTTTAGGTTGGGAAGATGATGGGATTATGAATTTGAAAGGACAGCTCTTACTGAGGGAGGGGGGGTAATGTGCTTTTAATTTTGGGTTTGTTAATATTTGCCATAAAGAAAAAATGTAATTTCAAGTAGCAAGAAAATCAAATTAAGTAAAGGGTTTGCCAAGTTTATATTACTAGCTGCACATGTGCAGGGAACACTGCATGCACACATGTAGTAGTAAGTAGAGATGAGCAAATCAAAGTTGAAGAAGTGGAATTCGATCCGAATTTCAGGAAAAATTCGATTCGCATCGAAACCAAATTTCCTCATGCTTCATGGTAACAAATCGCATTTTTTCCTAAAATGTCTGCTGTACATGTTAGGACATGGAGCAAAGGACTCTGGGAACGAGGGATCACCCACAGTGCCATGCATGCAGCCAATCAGCAGCCAGCCCCTGTGATATCACAGCCCTATAACTAGCCTCAGCCATTTTGGATTCTGCAATTTTCCAGTGTGCTTAGTGCAGGGAGAGATGTCAGCAGGCGCTAGGGACAGTGTTAGAAAAAACTTATTTGTGCTAAGTAAATTATTTGCTAGTGCAGGGCAAGATTATTCAAGGTGTAGGGAAAGGATAGGGAGGCATCATCTACACTATAAAAGGAGAACAGGAGCCAATAGGAGAGTGTATAGCCTAGGTAATAGGAGCGATTCTATTACACCTTGCTGCAGTAATTGGGGATCCAAATTGCTGTTATACTGCTGCTTTTAGGTTGTTTGCACTATATGATACATCAGTAATTCCAGCAAACCTGGCTTGTTATTGGGGTGCAAGTTCTGTGTGATACAGCCATTTATGGGGTGTATTAATAGGAAATATACGTACGTCCTATTAGCCGTTCTGCGTTGATTTTACATTGTTTTACTTTTTTTTGGGGGGTGTATTAAATAGAAAAAAAAAGAAGAAAAAATATATGTCATAATTGCCGTTCAGCGCTGCAGTTACATTGTACAATGGTTATTCTAAGCTGAATGTACCTGCACTTGTCAGATCGCAAAAGATAATCAGCTTAAGGCTGGGTAAGTAGCAGCTTGGGAACTGGTTGGGAATCCCTGGTTCTGTTGACTTATAACGAGCGTTTCTACAGGGAGGAACAAAAATACCAAACTTCAAAAAAGAAAACTTTAGCCAACTAAGAGAGGCCATAGATCTAACTAACTGGGACAAAGTCCTCAAAAATAAAAAATACAGCCACAAAATGGGATATTTTTAAAAGCATCCTAAAATCTAATTGTGAGAGGTACATACCTTAAGGGAATAAAAGGTTAAGAACAAGAAGAAACCAATGTGGATAAATAGAACTGTAAAGAAGGCAATAAATGACAAAAAGAAAGCATTTAAATCACTAAAATAGGAGGGTAGCGAGGAAGCACTGAAAAACTATAAGGATAAAAAATAGAATATGTAAAAAACAAATAAATGCCGCAAAACTAGAGACCGAGAGATTAATTGCCAAAGAGAGCAAAACTAACCCTAAAATGTTCTTCAATTATATAAATGGTAAAAAGTATAAATCTGAAGGTGTCGCCCCCCTCTACAGAGCAATGAGGGGGGAGTTGCAGAGAGCAACGAGGAGAAAGCAAAGCTATTAAATATTTTTTTCTCCACTGTATTCACTGAGGAAAATAAACTGTCAGATGAAATGCAGAATGTAAAAGTAAATTCCCCATTAAAAGTGCCCTGTCTGACCCAGGAAAAAGTACAACAGCGACTTAAAAAGATTAAAATAGACAAATCACCAGGGCCAGATGGCATACACCCCCGTATCCTAAGTGACATTAGCTGCGCCACATCTACAGTGTAAAGTGTGTGCATCCAAAAATATCTGCGAAATCCAGTGTACTTTTTCCGTAGACGGTGTCCGCTGCGGACAGTGACAATAGCTGCTCCACATCTCCAGTGTAAAGTATGCGCATACAAAAAATATCTTACATCCAGTGTACTTTTTCCGTAGACAGTGTCCGCTGTGGACAATGACATTAGCTGCGCCACATCTCCTGTGGAAAGTGTGTGCATCCAAAGAATATCTGTGACATACAGTGTGCTTTTTCAATAGACGGTGTCCGCTTCTGACAGTGACATAACCAGTGCCACATCTGCAGTGTAAAGTATGTGCATCCAAAAAATATCTGACATCCAGTGTACTTTTTCTGTAGACGGTGTCCGCTGCTGACAGGGACATTAGCTGTGCCACTTCTCCTGTGTAAAGTGTGTGCATCCAAAAAATATCTATGACATACAGTGTAGTTTTTCCGTAGACGGTGTCCGCTGCAGACAGTGACATTGGCTGTGCCACATCTCCAGTGTATAGTATTCGCATCGAAAAAATATCTGTGACAGTGACATTACCAGGGCCACATCTGCAGTGTAATGTGTGTGCTTAAAAAAAAAAATTTGGGATATACAGTGTACTTTTTCCGTAGACAGTGTCCGCTTCTGACAGTGACCTTACCAGGGCCACATCTGGAGTGGGCGCTTCAAAAAAAAATTTGTGGCATACATGTGAGATTGTGAAACAGCTATTTCTGCATAATGTCTGTACTTAAACTGTCATTTGGCATTCCGGGCACTAGAGGCCACTGTTTTGCAGCTACAGCCAGCACACTCTGAGATTTGAATATGCAAAACAGATGATGACTCATGCTGCTGCCTGTGAGTGAACCAGGAAGTGTGTTGATCTGGCATGGTGGAAGGATTGTGCTGTGAGAGACTGAATCCGATTCCATCCTAGCATGCAGATGTCCAGCAGTTAATGGACACTCAGAAGAACGAGGGTAGCTGTAATATCCTTTCTGTATCCAGCTCTTTTGAAAGAGAGGTTGTCCCAGGAAGACCAGTCCAGTGTGTGGACAGAAGGCCTCACTATCAAGCAAGGCCGCACGGTTGCTGAGAAGTTGGTGGCCATATCTGGTAGGCTGCATCCTCGGGCCCAGAATGGACACAGGTCAGTACACCTGGTTACTGATTGCAATATATTGTGTGGCGCCTGAAGTTACAGAGACTAGCCTAGGCCTAGCATTAGTTAGTCAGTTAGGATTTATATCGTTTTGCTAGGCTGTACTGTACTGGACTGCAGCGCAGTTATTGACTTGCAGGCTGTGTTCGCCACCGGCTAGGGGCGTTCTCTGTAGCGGCACAGCACGACTTGCAGGCTCTGCTGTGTCCGCCATCGGCTAGGCCTGTCCATTGGGCAGGGATATTTACTGTGAGTCCGGGATATAGCGTTTCTATGCATGTTTGTATTGCTTTGGTGATGCTTATGTTATTACTTGTTGTTTAACCAGCTCCCGACCGCCTAACGCAGGGATGCGTCCTGCGGGCGGCCGGGTTATTTCTCGTAGACGCATCGGAGCGTCATCTCGCGAGACGCGAGATTACGAGCATAGCCGGCCCGCACATGCGCAGTGTGGGCCGGGAAAAGTCGCAGGAGAAGTTCGTCACCAGCCTGCCAGCCAATGATCACCGCTGGCAGGATGGTGACTTTAAAAAAATCAAATCACAAGCCATTTAACACATTATATTTATAAATATAATGTGTTAAATGGCTTCTGTGCTCTCTGCTGGTTCCTTTTCATTGGTTGGTCCCAGCAGAGAGCACAGATCATTGTGAGTACACCAAGTGCAACACATTTTGCCCCAGATCACCCCCCATCACCCCAATTAACCCCTTGATCACCCCTGTCAATCACTAGTGAAAGGGGAAAAAGTGATCAGTGTAAACTGTTATTTTTTTTATTTTTTTCACTTGTATTGACTGTTAGGTTTAGATTAGTTTAGGCCCCTTTGGTAGTTAGCTTCAGATAGCGCCCACCGCACCGCAGTCACTGATTCGCTGATTAGCGTATCGCTAATCAGCATTGGTACTTTATAGTATCTGTAAGTGATCAGAACTGATCACAGTCAGATCTATAATAGTATTAGTGTCACCTTAGCTCGCCCTCCACCCAAAACGCAGTTTTTGCCCGATCAGGCCTGATCGGTCGCCCACACGTGCGTTCACCCACGCCCGCCCCGCCGCAGTGACAAAATTTTTTATTTTTTTTTTTATCACTGCACAATCACTACACAAGCGCTGCGGCGATAAAAAAATCAGTCGGATGAGGAATGGGAACCCTCATCTGACGAATCCAGCGGGTCAGAATACGAACCTGTAGAAAGCAGTGGCAGTCTGACCAAAAGTTCGGACGATGAGTTTGAGGTCCCTGATACCACCAGGCGCTGTCGGATTACATAGTGAGGCATACACCAGCAGTGCAGCCCATCCTGGACCTAGTACCAGCACTGCCATAGAACATGGTGAAGTGGCGAGCACCAGAAAGGCAGTTGAAGCTGGTACGGTGGCACGTGCAGTAGTTCCCCCGTCGCAGCCACCGCACAGACAGCCCGTGGAGCCCCTAGAGTCCCTGAGGTGCTGGCAAACCCTGATTGGCAGCCCCCATCTTCAGCCGCACCAGTAGTTCCCCCTTTCACCGCCCAGTCTGGGGTTCGGGTTGAGACAGCTCAGATCGGATCGGCACTGGGATTTTTTGAGCTATTCTTCACTGCGGAGCTCTTTGACTTAGTCGTGGCAGAAACAAACCGGTATGCCACTCAAGTTATAGCCGCCAACCCGGGAAGCTTTTATGTCAAGTCTTTCCGGTGGAAACCCGTCCAAGTTTACGAATTTAAAACTTTTCTGAGCCTTCTCCTCAACATGGGCCTGACAAAAAAGCATGAATTGCGGTCATATTGGTCCACGAACCCAATTCATCACATGCCCATGTTCTCTGCTGCCATGTCCAGGACACGATTTGAGACCATCCTGCGTTTCCTTCACTTTAGTGATAATAGCACCTCTCGTCCCAGAGGCCACGCAGCTTTTGACCGGCTCCACAAAATTCGGCCCCTCATAGACCACTTTAACACCAAATTTGCAGATTTGTATACCCCTGAGCAAAACATCTGCATAGACGAGTCCCTGATACATTTTACCGGGCGCCTTGGCTTCAAACAATACATCCCAAGCAAGCGCACCCCGGTATGGGGTCAAATTGTATAAGCTCTGTGAAAGGGCCACAGGCTATACGCACAAATTTCGTGTCTATGAGGGTAAAGATCAGACCCTGGAGCCGGTCGGTTGCCCTGACTACCTGGGGAGCAGTGGGAAGACAGTCTGGGACTTGGTGTCACCCTTATTTGGCAAGGGGTACCACTTTTATGTGGACAATTTCTACACAAGTGTGCCCCTCTTTAGGCATTTGTTTCTAGAACAGATTGGCTGCTGTGGCACCGCGCGACCTAGTCGCCGGGGCTTCCCCCAACGGCTCGTTACCACCCGTCTTGCAAGGGGGGAGAGGGCTGCCTTGTGTAACGAAGAACTGCTCGCGGTGAAATGGAGAGACAAGCGTGACGTTTAAATGCTCTCCTCCATTCACGCAGACACGACAATCCAAATTGAACGGCCAACCAGTGTCATTGAAAATACCCTCTCGGTCCACGACTATAATTTGCTCATGGGAGGGGTGGACTTCAATGACCAGATGTTGGCTCCTTATTTACTTTCCCACATGACCAGACGCTGGTATAAGAAGGTGTCTGTATACCTAATTCAATTGGCTATGTACAATAGTTTTGTTCTCTACAGTAAGGCTGGGAGAACAAGATCCTTCCTCAAATTTCAGGAAGAGATCATCGAGAACCTCCTGTATCCAGGAGGTTCCGTGGCCCCAACCACCAGTGTAGTGAGCCGTCTACACGAGCGACATTTCCCCAATGTCGTTGCTGGTACCTCAAACCAAGCGCCACCCCGAAAAAGATGTCGTGTCTGTAGCAGGAGTGGAATAAGGCGTGACACCCACTATTTCTGTCCTGACTGCCCTGACCACCCTGCCCTATGCTTAGGGGAGTGTTTCCGGAAGTACCACACACAGGTACACTTAGTATAGGGATTGCGTGATACAGGACAGGCACACAGGGGTCTTAGGGCCCTTTCACACAGAGCTGCTGCAAACCTCTCCTTTCACCTGGGACAAAGTGCATAATGTACTTCGCCACATCTCTGGGTGATTTGCGCTTTGCACATTGTCCCATGGGGAATGAGAGGTTTGTCCTATAAAGGTAAAAAAAAAAAGTTCAATAAAGTTTATAAAAGTTAATGTTCTGTTTCAAATGTTATATAAAGTTAATGTTAATAAATATATTGCGTTGCGGCCTGTTTTTTTTTTTTTTTTTTTTTACCTTCTAGGTGTACCAACCGATGAACCAGCTGCAGCACTGATGTGCATTCTGACAGAAGCATTGCGCTTCTGTCAGATTACACAAAAGTCGGTGTATGCGGCGCTGCAAGACGAGATTTCTCCTCTGCAGTAAAAAAGATACGTTTGCCGAGGATTATGAGCTGAGGGGCAGTGTTCATATGCTTTGGCAAACACTTTGTATATAAAAAAAATAAATAATTCCAGGAATGATTTATTCATCCACATCGATTGATGTGAATGGAGAAATCGGGTTTGCCAGGGCATACAGGCTGAGTGGGTTTGGATGTTGGCAGACGCCTTTCCCCTCGTTTTTTTTTTTTTTTGCACCTTTTTTGGCAGAGATTTTTTCATCCACATTGATCGATGCGAATGAAGAAATCTGTGCCGTTCATTTTTTCTTTCAGCCCAGAGGCTGAACGGAAAAAAAATCTCATTACCCGTATGCTCAATATAAGGAGAATAGCAGAAACTCCTAATGCTGGCCATACATGTAATGATTGTGGAGACCCTCAAATGCCAGGGCAGTACAAACACCCCACAAATGACCCCATTTTGGAAAGAAGACACCCCAAGGTATTCGCTGAGGGGCATATTGAGTCCATGAAAGATTGAAAGATTGAACTTTTTGTCCCAAGTTAGCGGAAAGGGAGACTTTGTGAGAATAAACAAAAAAAAATCAATTTCCGCTAACTTGTGCCAAAAAAAAAAATCTTCTATGAACTCGCCATGCCCCTCACGGAATACCTTGGGGTGTCTTCTTTCCAAAATGGGGTCACATGTGGGGTATTTATACACACATTTTTTACGCATTTGGATTCCAAACTACTTCTCACGCTTTAGGTCCCCTAAAATGCCAGGGCAGTATAAATACCGCACAAGTGACCCCATTTTGGAAAGAAGACACCCCAAGGTGTTTCGTGAGGGGCATGGCGAGTTCATGTAAAATTGTATTTTTTGTCACAAGCTAGTGGAATATGAGACTTTGTAAGAAATCTTTTTCCGCTAACTTGTGCCCAAAAAAATAATATTCTAGGAACTCGCCATGCCCCTCACAGAATACCTTGGGGTGTCTTCTTTCCAAAATGGGGTCACTTGTGGGGTATTTATACTGCCCTCGCCATTTAGGGGCCCTAAAGCGTGAGAAGTAGTTTGGAATCCAAATGCGTAAAAAAATGCCCTGTGAAATCGTAAAGATACTCATCGGAATTTGGGCCCCTTTGTGCACCTAGGCTGCAAAAAAGTGTCACACATGTGGTATCGCCGTACTCAAGAGAAGTAGGGCAATGCGTTTTGGGGTATATTTTTTACATATACCCATGCTGGGTGAGAGAAATATCTATGTAAAATGACAACTTTGTATAAAAAAATGGGAAAAGTTGTCATTTACAGAGATATTTCTCTCACCCAGCATGGGTTTATGTAAAAATACACCCCAAAACACATTGCCCTACTTCTCCTGAGTATGGCGATACCACATGTGTGACACGTTTTTGTAGCCTAGGTGCGCAAAGGGGCCCTAATTCCAATGAGTATCTTTACGATTTCACAGGGCATTTTTTACGCATTTGGATTCCAAACTACTTCTCACGCTTTAGGTCCCCTAAAATGCCAGGGCAGTATAAATACCCCACAAGTGACCCCATTTTGGAAAGAAGACACCCCCAGGTATTTCGTGAGGGGCATGGCGAGTTAATGTAAAATTTTATTTTTTGTCACAAGTTAGTGGAATATGAGACTTTGTAAGAAAAAATAAAAAAAAAATCTTTTTCCGCTAACTTGTGCTAAAAAAAATATATTCTAGGAACTCACCATGCCCCTCACGGAATACCATGGGGTGTCTTCTTTCCAAAATGGGGTCACTTGTGGGGTATTTATACTGCCCTGGCATTTTAGGTGCCCTAAAGCGTGAGAAGTAGTTTGGAATCCAAATGCGTAAAAAATGCCCTGTGAAATTGTAAAGATACTCAATGACATTTTTTTGCAAAGATTTCGGTCAATTTCGATTAATATAAAAAAAAAGGTAAAAATTTCAGGAGCAATTAAATACCACCAAATTAAAGCTCTATTAGTGAGTAGAAAAGGAGGTAAAATTCATTTAGGTGGTAAGTTGTATGACCGAGCAATAAACCGTGAAAGTAGTGTAGTGCAGAATTGTAAAAAGTGGTCTGGTCATTAAGGGGGTTTAAGCTAGGGGAGCTGAGGTGGTTAAGTAAAGTTTTCTGTTCTTGCATATTAAGCTAGTGTCAGTGTCGCTTTCCTTGCCTGTGACTTCACTGTATTCTGGAGAGCCCATCCCGGTACACGGCTTACATACAGTGTACTTTTTCCGTAGACAGTGTCCGCTTCTGACAGTGACCTTACCAGGGCCACATATGCAGTGTAACGTGTGCGCTGAAAAAATAAATCTGTGACATACAGTGTCCTTTTTCTGTAGACGGTGTCCGCTGCGGACAGTGACATTAGCTGCGCCACATCTCCAGTGTATAGTGTGTGCATCCAAAAAATATCTGTGACATACAGTGTAGTTTTTCTGTAGACGGTGTCCGCTGCAGACAGTGACATTGGCTGTGGCACATCTCCAGTGTAAAGTATATGAATCCAAAGAATATCTGTGACATCTAGTGTACTTTTTCCGTAGATGTGTCCGCTTCTGACTGTGACATTACCAGGGCCACATCTGCAGTGTAACGTGTGCGCTTCAAAAATGTATCTGTGACATACAGTGTACTTTTTCCGTAGACGGTGTCCGCTTCAGACAGTGACATTACCAGGGCCACATCTGCAGTGTAACGTGTGCACTTCAAAAATGTATCTGTAACATACAGTGTACTTTTTCCGTAAACGTTGTCTGCTTCTGACAGTGACCTTACCAGGGCCACATCTGCAGTGTAACGTGTGCGCTTCAAAAATTTATCTGTGACATACAGTGTACTTTGTCAATGGACTGTGTTTGCTTCTGACAGTGACATTACCGGGCCATATCTGCAGTGTAACATGTGCGCATACAGTGTACTTTTTCCATAGACGGTGTCCACTGCGGACAGTGACATTAGCTGCTCCACATCTCCAGTGTAAAGTGTGCGCATACAAAAAATATCTGACATCCAGTGTGCTTTTTCCATAGACGGTGTCTGCTGTGGACAGTGACATTAGCTGCGCCACATCTCCTGTGGAAAGTGTGCGCATCCAAAAAATATCTGTGACATACAGTGTGCTTTTTCAATAGACGGTGTCCGCTTCTGACAGTGACATAACCAGTGCCACATCTGCAGTGTAACGTGTGCGCTGAAAAAATAAATCTGTGACATCCAGTGTACTATTTCCGTAGACGGTGTCCGCTGCTGACAGTGACATTAGCTGCGCCACTTCTCCTGTGTAAAGTGTGTGCATCCAAAAAATATCTGTGACATACAGTGTACTTTTTCCGTAGACGTGTCCGCTTTTGACTGTGACATTACCAGGGCCACATCTGCAGTGTAACGTGTACGCTTCAAAAATGTATCTGTGACATACAGTGTACTTTTTCCGTAAACGGTGTCTGCTTCTGACAGTGACCTTACCAGGGCCACATCTGCAGTGTAACGTGTGCGCTTCAAAAATTTATCTGTGACATACAGTGTACTTTGTCAATAGACTGCGTTCGCTTCTGACAGTGACATTACCGGGCCACATCTGCAGTGTAACATGTGCGCATACAGTGTACTTTTTCCGTAGACGGTGTCCACTGCAGTCAGTGACATTAGCTGCTCCACATCTCCAGTGTAAAGTGTGGGCATACAAAAAATATCTGACATCCAGTGTGCTTTTTGCGTAGACGGTGTCTGCTGTGGACAGTGACATTAGCTGCGCCACATCTCCTGTGGAAAGTGTGCGCCTCCAAAAAATATCTGTGACATACAGTGTGCTTTTTCAATAGACGGTGTCCGCTTCTGACAGTGACATAACCAGTGCCACATCTGCAGTGTAACGTGTGCGCTGAAAAAATAAATCTGTGACATCCAGTGTACTATTTCCGTAGACGGTGTCCGCTGCTGACAGTGACATTAGCTGCGCCACTTCTCCTGTGTAAAGTGTGTGCATCCAAAAAATATCTGTGACATACAGTGTACTTTTTCCGTAGACGTGTCCGCTTTTGACTGTGACATTACCAGGGCCACATCTGCAGTGTAACGTGTACGCTTCAAAAATGTATCTGTGACATACAGTGTACTTTTTCCGTAGACGGTGTCCGCTTATGACACTGACATTACCAGGGCCACATCTTCAGTGTAACTTGTGCGCTTCAAAAAAAAATTTGGTGACATAGAGAGTACTTTTTCCATAGACAGTGTCTGCTTCTCACAGTGACCTTACCAGGGCCACATCTGCAGTGTAACGTGTACGCTTCAAAAATGTATCTGTGACATACAGTGTACTTTTTCCGTAAACGGTGTCTGCTTCTGACAGTGACCTTACCAGGGCCACATCTGCAGTGTAACGTGTGCGCTTCAAAAATTTATCTGTGACATACAGTGTACTTTGTCAATAGACTGCGTTCGCTTCTGACAGTGACATTACCGGGGCAAATCAGCAGTGTAACATGTGCGCATACAGTGTACTTTTTCCGTAGACGGTGTCCACTGCAGTCAGTGACATTAGCTGCTCCACATCTCCAGTGTAAAGTGTGGGCATACAAAAAATATCTGACATCCAGTGTGCTTTTTGCGTAGACGGTGTCTGCTGTGGACAGTGACATTAGCTGCGCCACATCTCCTGTGGAAAGTGTGCGCCTCCAAAAAATATCTGTGACATACAGTGTGCTTTTTCAATAGACGGTGTCCGCTTCTGACAGTGACATAACCAGTGCCACATCTGCAGTGTAACGTGTGCGCCGAAAAAATAAATCTGTGACATCCAGTGTACTATTTCCGTAGACGGTGTCCGCTGCTGACAGTGACATTAGCTGCGCCACTTCTCCTGTGTAAAGTGTGTGCATCCAAAAAATATCTGTGACATACAGTGTACTTTTTCCGTAGACGTGTCCGCTTTTGACTGTGACATTACCAGGGCCACATCTGCAGTGTAACGTGTACGCTTCAAAAATGTATCTGTGACATACAGTGTACTTTTTCCGTAAACGGTGTCTGCTTCTGACAGTGACCTTACCAGGGCCACATCTGCAGTGTAACGTGTGCGCTTCAAAAATTTATCTGTGACATACAGTGTACTTTGTCAATAGACTGCGTTCGCTTCTGACAGTGACATTACCGGGCCACATCTGCAGTGTAACATGTGCGCATACAGTGTACTTTTTCCGTAGACGGTGTCCACTGCAGTCAGTGACATTAGCTGCTCCACATCTCCAGTGTAAAGTGTGGGCATACAAAAAATATCTGACATCCAGTGTGCTTTTTGCGTAGACGGTGTCTGCTGTGGACAGTGACATTAGCTGCGCCACATCTCCTGTGGAAAGTGTGCGCCTCCAAAAAATATCTGTGACATACAGTGTGCTTTTTCAATAGACGGTGTCCGCTTCTGACAGTGACATAACCAGTGCCACATCTGCAGTGTAACGTGTGCGCTGAAAAAATAAATCTGTGACATCCAGTGTACTATTTCCGTAGACGGTGTCCGCTGCTGACAGTGACATTAGCTGCGCCACTTCTCCTGTGTAAAGTGTGTGCATCCAAAAAATATCTGTGACATACAGTGTACTTTTTCCGTAGACGTGTCCGCTTTTGACTGTGACATTACCAGGGCCACATCTGCAGTGTAACGTGTACGCTTCAAAAATGTATCTGTGACATACAGTGTACTTTTTCCGTAGACGGTGTCCGCTTATGACACTGACATTACCAGGGCCACATCTTCAGTGTAACTTGTGCGCTTCAAAAAAAAATTTGGTGACATAGAGAGTACTTTTTCCATAGACAGTGTCTGCTTCTCACAGTGACCTTACCAGGGCCACATCTGCAGTGTAACGTGTACGCTTCAAAAATGTATCTGTGACATACAGTGTACTTTTTCCGTAAACGGTGTCTGCTTCTGACAGTGACCTTACCAGGGCCACATCTGCAGTGTAACGTGTGCGCTTCAAAAATTTATCTGTGACATACAGTGTACTTTGTCAATAGACTGCGTTCGCTTCTGACAGTGACATTACCGGGCCACATCTGCAGTGTAACATGTGCGCATACAGTGTACTTTTTCCGTAGACGGTGTCCACTGCAGTCAGTGACATTAGCTGCTCCACATCTCCAGTGTAAAGTGTGGGCATACAAAAAATATCTGACATCCAGTGTGCTTTTTGCGTAGACGGTGTCTGCTGTGGACAGTGACATTAGCTGCGCCACATCTCCTGTGGAAAGTGTGCGCCTCCAAAAAATATCTGTGACATACAGTGTGCTTTTTCAATAGACGGTGTCCGCTTCTGACAGTGACATAACCAGTGCCACATCTGCAGTGTAACGTGTGCGCTGAAAAAATAAATCTGTGACATCCAGTGTACTATTTCCGTAGACGGTGTCCGCTGCTGACAGTGACATTAGCTGCGCCACTTCTCCTGTGTAAAGTGTGTGCATCCAAAAAATATCTGTGACATACAGTGTACTTTTTCCGTAGACGTGTCCGCTTTTGACTGTGACATTACCAGGGCCACATCTGCAGTGTAACGTGTACGCTTCAAAAATGTATCTGTGACATACAGTGTACTTTTTCCGTAGACGGTGTCCGCTTATGACACTGACATTACCAGGGCCACATCTTCAGTGTAACTTGTGCGCTTCAAAAAAAAATTTGGTGACATAGAGAGTACTTTTTCCATAGACAGTGTCTGCTTCTCACAGTGACCTTACCAGGGCCACATCTGCAGTGTAACGTGTGCACTTCAAAAATTTATCTGTGACATACAGTCTACTTTGTCAATAGACTGTGTCCGCTTCTGACAGTGACATTACCAGGGCCACGTCTGCAGTGTAATGTGTGCGCTTCGAAAAAAATTCTGTGACATACAGAGTACTTTTTCCATAGACAGTGTCTTCTGACCGTGACCTTACAAGGGCCACATCTGCAGTGTGCTTCAAAAATGTATCTGTGACATACAGTGTTCTTTTTTGCGTAGACAGTGACATTACCGGTGGTACCTCTCCTGTTTAACGTTTACTCATCACAAACACCTGTGACATTCCCTGTAATTTTTCATTAGCCGCTGGTGACAGCATTGACATTATCAGCGGGATATCTCCTGTGTGACGTTTCCACATCCAAAATGCCTTTTTAAATTTGTTTGCACATACACTTCCAAATCCTACGCTACTGTACGTGTGACAGAATTTCAATCATATATAACATTTAATATGAAGAAGGCGAGCAGTAAAGGACGGGGCAGTGGCGGTGATGCTGATGGTGCACGCAGAGGCTGTGGCCCGCAGTGAAACTGTGCCTGCTGCCAGAGCACAAGAGAAACAATCATCCACGATACCTAGCTTCATGTCCCAGTTTGCAGGGCGGCGCAGTACACCACTCTTGAAGTCAGACCAGTGCGACCATGTGGTCGGTTGGATTGCAGCAGATAATGCTTCCAGTCGCTTAAGCACCACCATGTCTTCCACCAAGTTCAGTCTCAGTAGCCAAGAGTCTGCTCAACCCAATCATCACCCTGAACCTCCTTCCTCCCACCATGGAGAGTCTGGTCAAACAAGTAATCCCACACTCGGATATTCCGAGGAGCTCTTTTCAGCGCCATTCCTTGATTTGGCCCTCTCGCCAAGCACGCTTGAAGAGGGACAGATCTTGTGCCCTGATTCCAAAACTCTTGAGCATCCACAATCACAAGAAGATGACGGTGGTGAACAGCAATTACTGTTTAATGAGGTGGATGATGATGAGACACAGTTGCCAATAACTCAGTGGCAATTACTATCTCAAGAGGTTGATGAAGAGGATGAGACACAGTTGTCAATCACTGAGGAAGTGTTTAGGTCAACAAGTCAGGAGGTTGAGCAGACGGAGGAAGTGGAAGAGGAGGTGAAAAACCTTCATGTCATATTTGCAGCCACCAAATACTTACTAGAAGTGCACAAATCATCCCACAACATGGACAGTGACATACCAGAGGGGAATCAGTTGCAAAAATTTCCACCAAAAATATGTATTTTAATCAGGGGCCCATTTTTATATGTCTCAAAGGGAAATTCTCAAAAATGTGCCTTGCTGGAGCCTAGAAAATTTTTATTTTAGTCCATGGGAGTACAGGCCCCAAACATTAGGCTTTCACCAGACAGAAAACATCAAGTGATTATGTAGCTGGAGGTATATTAGACGGTCAATGGATATCAATTTTACTGCAGGCCAGTGAACTACAGGCCTCAAAAATTATTCATTCACCATACAGAAAAGAACAATTGATAATGTGACTGGAGGTACATTAGGCGGTCACCGTATAACAATTTTACTGTTAGTCAGTTAGATTACAGGCCCCAAAAATTATGCATTCACCGTACAGAAAAGATCAAGTGATTATGTGGCTGGAGGTATATTAGACGTTCGATGAATATCAATTTTACTGCAGGTCAGTGGACTACAGACCCCAAAAATTATTCATTCACCGGACAGAAAACATCAAGTGATTATGTGGCTGGAGGTATATTAGACGGTCATTGGATATCAATTTTAATGCAGGCCAGTGGAGTACAAGCCCTAAACATTATGCATTCACCGTACAGAAAAAAATCAAATGATTATGTGGCTGGAAGTATATTAGACGGTCAATGAATATCAATTTTAATGCAGGCCAGTGGACTACAGACCCCAAAAATTATTCATTCACCGTACAGAAAACATCAAGTAATTATGTGGCTGGAGGCATATTAGACGGTCATTGGATATCAATTTTATTGCAGGCCAGTGGAGTACAGGCCCCAAACATTATGCATTCAGTGTACAGAAAAGATCAAGAGATTATGTGGCTGGAGGTATATTAGGCAGTCACTGTATAACAATTTTACTGTTGGCCAGTTAGAATATAGTTAAATCACCTGCGGTCACAATGTAAACGGTCCACTCCCGCTACTTACAACATAACACAACAAGAAAGGAGTGTGTGACACACCAATGGAGAATTAAAAAGAATTTTATTAAAGTATCAATAAAATATACATAATGCCAAATATATATGGATAATAAAGCAGGGACAGCCACAGTCCTACATCACCCCGTACTCAGCCCAGAGATGTAAAAAATGTGTAGACAAATATCTCAATAATTACTCAGTCAAGTGCCATATAATCTAAAAGACATAATATGGGAATGAACAGGAGATATATATGATGCGTGTCTGTGCCCCAGCACTACTAAACGGCTATATGGCCTGGATCCGGATGAAACAAATCAAAATGCCAGGTCATGCACAGAGTGGTGAGGCAACATACCTAAAGGACTGGGACTGAAGTCAGAGTAATGGCGCTCCTCGACGCGCGTTTTGCGTGTTGTTCGCTTCCTCAGGAGGAGTTAGGGGTAAAGGGCAAAGGGATGAGCTAAAGAAGATGCCGCCCACCAATCAGCTGTGCTATTCGGTGTCATGTGGTGAATTCCTAAAGCGCCGCGTCATCATAGCGGCGCATGACCACTCGGCATCCGCCACGTCAGACTACTTCTGCCCTTCCTCTGAGGCCAGATGAGGAGAGGGCGGTCACACATCTGATGATGCTGATCGCCGTCGCCACATCCAGCCTGCACCAGAGAAGAAGGGCGGAAGAGGACATGCGAGCGGAGCAGTCATGCGCACAGGTGACGAGGGAGGATAAGAAGAAGTGGATCCAATAGGAAATAATATTTGATCAGATCGCGATGCGCATCATATATCTCTCCTGGATAGCATATAAATACATGAGGGGAACACTTATACAGTACATGGGATATCAAGTCATATTAGTAATACACAATTTATACATGATTCAAAATACAATGTTGATAAAGTGCAAGGGTGCAATATGCCATAATAGAAAACAAACTAAATTAATTTATACAATATTGTGTACATGATTCACTATTACATTAATCAATATAAAGTGGCAGAAGTATTGAACAAAATATAGTGACATACATATTTTACATGATCCAGCATATTAATATATGCCATGATTCTTAAAAACTTTAAAGTGCTAGAGTGCCATTATAGGACAGCCATCAAAAAATGCTTAAATTAATCATATTGCATAAGAATGCTTTTATATATATATATATCCCAATATAAATGTAGAGGACCCCCTTTTCTCCCTCCCACCCTGCACTTCCCCAGAGCAGAGAAGTGGAATTTCAGATGGCGGGAATTTAGGTGGAATATTGGACACTTTGCGTGGGTCAGCATACTAGAAAATAGGAAAAAACATGTTACCATACATAAACAAACATTTTGTACAGCCCAGTTTATAAAAATGGGTTTACGATCCCATAAAAAAACCCCTAAAATGATGCCACTGCTCAAAGAAAGGAGCCGAAACCAAAGCTCTCATTTAATCCATTGGGGGTCAGGGTTTTGAGTCTAAATATCCATCTAGTCTCCATTTGGGCCAGAATCTTGCTGTAATTTCCCCCCCCGATCCCCAAATGTATTTTGTCAATGCCTCTGAACCGTAGGCCACTAGGATTACTACGATGATGAATTTTGAAATGTTTTGGGAGGGTTTTTAGATCATTCAGATCAGAAACATCTTTTGCTTTCTCAATACCTCTTACATGTTCCCGTATTCTTTTACGGAACTCCCTTGTGGTCAGACCAATGTAAATTTTGTCACAAGGACACACAGCATAATAGATAATCCCCGTTGTCATACAGGAAATATAATCCCTAATTTCATAGGATTGCGTTTTGTCTAAATTGGTGAATTGAGTAGATCTGTCCATGTTGGCGCACGCCTTGCATGCCCCACATGGATATGATCCTTTCAAGCCTACAGAATGATCAGATTTAGCCCCCGGGACATAGTGGCTACGAACCAGTAAATCTTTCAGATTCTTGGAACGTCTTGCCGTTAGTAATGGTCTCTCTGAAATACATTTACTTAGTTTCTGATCGGTTTTGAGAATGCTCCAATGTCTATTTAGAATATCATGTAGATTTTTCCACTGATTATTGTAATTTGTGATAAATCTGATATCCTGGTTAGTAGCAGATGCTATTTTCACAATCCTATTCCCCTCATTTGGACAGAGTAGTTTTTCTCTTTTACGTGTTCTCGCTATTTGGATACCCCTCTTCACCTGCCTGTTACTATATCCTCTTTCTTTAAATCGACCCCTTAGCTTTTCGGATTACTCAACAAAAGTCAATTCATTAGAGCAAATTCTCTTAAGTCGTATGAATTGACCCTTTGGAATTCCATCAATAGTGGATCTCGGATGTGCCGAGCTAGCATGCAGTAGTGAATTTACCGCGGTTGCTTTCCTGTAAATCTCTGTCTGCACTCTACCTTTCTCATCCACTTTGATCTTTAAATCCAAAAAGTCGATTTCCCGTCCTGCTTTGAAAGAGAGCTTGATGTTCAATACATTATCATTCAGTACACTCATGAATCTGTTGAGATCTTCCATGGTGCCCTCCCAAATGAACAGTACATCATCGATATACCTCATCCAATTATGGACTCGGTCGATATGTACAGGGAGGGCACCATGGAAGATCTCCCTCTCCCAGGCACCCAAGAACAGATTCGCGTACGATGGGGCACAAGTGGCCCCCATCGCCACGCCTTGCGTCTGCAGATAGAATCTGTCCCGGAATACAAAAAAGTTGTGATGCAGGATGAAATCCAATAATTGCAACAGTAGCAGGTTCAGAGCCGGTTCCAAGTTATTACTTTTTAAAAAATCAGAGGTGGCACGCAAGCAATCTTCATGGCGTATGCTTGTGTAAAGGGATTCTACATCCGCCGTCACCAGGATCATCTCATCAGAAAGCTGTATTCCCTCCAGTCGGTTTAGGACTGCAGTGGTATCCTGTACAAAAGATGGTAAATTAATTACCAACTGTTGTAAGTAAAAATCTACAAACCTACAGATGTTCTCACTTAGACTTTCATTACCTGCCACTATGGGTCTCCCCGGTGGGTCCTTGTTATTCTTGTGAATTTTGGGAATTATATAGAAGGTGGCAATTTTCGCATGCTGAGTCATCAGGCCTTCTTTGATCTTTTTTGGAAATTATGTCATTTTCCACAGCTGTATTTAGAATGGTTTCCAATTTGTTCTGAAAGCAGATGAGGGGATTATCAGGTAGAGCCCTATAGCAGGTTTTATCCCTTAGCAATTTAAAAGCTTGACGTTCATACATCTCTAAAGGCCACACCACTATATTTCCCCCCTTATCCGCTGCCTTAATAACCACCCCCTCGATTTTCAAGGCCTTAAACTCCATCCTACTCAAATTCTTATCTCCCTGTCTCCTTACAAGTCTGCTAAGGTCCTTACAGACCATCTTAACAAAAATGTCTATGGCTGGACAGAGATGGAAGGGAGGAAATGTTTGCGACTTTTTCACAATTCCCCTAGGCAGTAATAGGAATCTCTGAGTCCCACTTGGTACCCCTGGCACCAAACTTCTAGTATCGGCTTGGTTTGAGTCCCTTTCTGACGTCAGGAGAGCGCTTCACTCAGTAGGTAACAAAAGACACAACAGTGATGTACTGAATGAACACTCTGAGGTTTATTTTTAATGCACACAGGTTATATAGAGGGGGCTTTACCCTCTTTATTAGCATATCATCGTATGTTATGTATTTAACCTATCATATTAACACGTTTCATTCTACGCTCAGAGAAATAGAAACAAAAACGGAACTTCCATATTAGGAATATTGTCCGGGAGTAGTGCCAAAGAGATAAGATTCAGGGTTACAGAGAATAGAAACCTTACAGTATATTAGTTTCACAGCAATCAGAGTTAGTACCTAACATAGAAACAAAACTTCAGCAAAAAGCAGAATTCATTTTGACATAATAAAGAACATGGATTCCTTTCAAATCCCCTCTTAAGAACCTTTAGTGGATCACACTACATGGTTCTTTCCTTTCTTGTCCTTTTTCTCTCTATATGATATTAGGTAATTCTTATACCCATCTGGGCTTCGATCCTCCTGGGGTACAGTAGTCTGATATAATGACATATTAGAGAGCCCTTTTTCTAGCATTCGTCTCACACAGGGAATAACACATAATGCTACTACACCTAATACTACAATTACTATTAGTATGACAATCCCTAGTTGCATGAGACCTTGTTTCCAACTTGTGAACCATCCAAAGTATTGATCCCATGGATCATTTATACCTGAGTTCTTTTTCAGTTCTACTGACAGATCTTCAAGCTTCTTTATAGCTATTGTGACCTTACCAGTGGGGCCAGTATTATTTGGTATGTATGTGCAGCAGGAGGTTGGATCAATCAATACTCGGCACACCCCGCCCTTCTCTGCAAGAATCATATCCAACACCATTCGATTCTGGAATGTCATGATTGAGTCTGCTTGTAGTTCTTCTGCTACCCCTAGAAATGCATCTCTGGTATAGTTTACAAACCTTTGCTGATTGTAGTATATGTAATTTATCCAATCAACATTTTTATTCACAGTAATAATGGGAAATATTGATTCAAATCCGGCGGCTACTTGATCTCTAGCTTTGAACTCATCTGGGACCCCTCTTGGAACACCTATTGCATCTATATACACATGGGGGTCAAAACTTGAAAGGGGGCTGCTTCTTTTGTTTATCTTTAGCACCCCTTTGTCTATAATATCTGATTCAGTAAAAATGTGCATGTTCATTATAGCTTTGGCAAGCGCACATTCACCTTTCCAGGCACCTTCCAATCTGGATCTTATCTTTCCATCTCCACAGATCCAGTACACATCTCCTATGGAGTACACTTGGTTCTGAGTGAGGGATATATTCAGATTGCTGTATTTGTGACAATAACCTTTGGTGAAATTCTGTACATTCCTCCCATGTGTACTCCCCTTGTAACATGTGTAGTTACCTGGATATACCTGGATACCTGCCCCTGGGCGAGGATTTTTTAACAAAAGAGGGTATTTTGATTTCCATTCTGTACATGCACTGTGGTTATAAGACATATTAACAAAAAGAGTCATAAACATTCTTCAACACTTTCTGGTAACACTAGGGGTACGGTACCTAGGTGTGGCTTGGCAGCACCGCATATGTAACAGTTACTTTTATTCACAGAGGCTGCACTATATTTCATCCACTCCAGCCCCATGGCCAAAGTATCCTCATATGTGGGATTAGATATGGCCCTTAGGTTTTTTAGAGAAACTATATGCGGGGCTAGTGGGTTTTTGGAGACACCTGTGATGGGTTGGTATTCCTTAGACTTATACATATCTCTAAGTTTGAACATTTGTGTTACCTGAGAAGTCTCAGCTCCCCACATTTTATGGAAGTACCATCCCAATACATAATCTCCTTCATCATATTTACCAGGGTTGTCTATTGTCAATACAATTTTAATTTCCGCTGACCTTTTTTTGCAATAATTCAATGAGGAGGTGTCCACATAACACGTCCCTCTCTCAAGGAGTGTCATTCTAGTCAAAAGGGACTTAGAATTTTTATCCCTCCTTTTGAGGGCACTTTCTGGTTTATATCCCCATTCTGTCCCTGTATTCCATCCCACTGATCCCCAGTATCCACAACCTTTTCCCCAGTATGAGTCTGTTACACATATATAGGCCTGTCCTTCTACATAGTCGTTGGAACAATAGTTATAATATGAACATGTTTTCAATATATCACAAAGGCAAAAGGTGTAGGTAGCTACGTGAGTGTTAGATGAATTATACCAAAAGGTGATGACGCCGCCCTTGCTAGTTGCGGCTACTTCTCCCTTACTACTAATTGGTAAAATCAACAAGATTATTGAAGCAATCTTAGTCAGTACATTCAACCATTTCCCAGAAAGGGGTGAGGAGCTCATCATGTTGGAGGTCAGGGCTGTCTGCCCCCGTTAGTTCCTCTGGGCCTTGTTGGAGGTCAGGGCTGTCTGTCCCCGTTAGTACCTCTTGTCCTTCTTCAAGGCCAAGGCTGTCTGCCTCCGTTTCTGCCTCCTCTCTTGTTCTCACAAGCTTCACTCGGGTGGCGTGGATCCAAGTTGGAGACTGTTCAGTCAGCACGGCTGTTCTGGTTACTGCGACCACGGTAGTGGGTTGGCCATATGCGAAGTCACCTTGGGATTTTCCTTTCTTCAGTGTTTTGATCACTACCTCATCCCCCACCCTGTATGGGTGGGTGGGTTCCTGTGGAAGAGAGGGAGACTTACAAGCAACTTTTTCCTCAGTTTTATTAAGAACCTGTATCAATTTGGTGACATATTCTTCCCTTATTAAAACAAGATCACCTTCCTGCACTATCATTGGGCGTCTTGCCCAGGGGGTGGGGAAAGGCCTTCCCATGAGTATCTGTAAGGATTCTCAATACTGTTATATCCTACCCCCTCTTTGCAGACTAATCCTGTCTTAGGATTTTTCTGCAATACTGGATAACACCAGTCTTGCTGTTCCTGTTCAGTGGAATATCTTTGAAGATCAGTAAGCATTTGTGACATCTCAGGGGTTGGGGGTGCCAAACATGGCATCTCCCAATGGTTACATGGACCTGTGGGGTTGCATTTGGCCACTCGTTTCGCCACCTTATCTGCCAGCGCATTGCCCTGTGAGACATGATCCTTACCATCTGCTGCCGTGAATCCTCTCCTCTGTCAAATCATACCATGGTCCCTCACTACCCCATGTGCGTACCTACTATCAGTATAAATGGTGACAGATCTATCAGTATGTAGAATACATGCTCTAGTGAGTGCAATGAGCTCAGCTGCCTGCTGTGTTGAGTGTGGATGTCATTGAGTAGGCCTATAACATCATGTGTAGTGTGCAAAAATGGTGTAACGTCACATTGTGAAAGGAGTTGCCAACTCTACCATCATAGCACAGGCTGCAAGAGAACACAGACATGCCGGCATCCCTTGAACAGGGGTGGGCATTACCTTTGAGAAAAATACACAAGGACGCAACTTGCCTCCGTGTTCTTGTGTCAGTACACCCGCCATGGTTTTACAATTTTGTCGTGCAAACATGTGGAAGTTTGTAGTCAGGGAGGCCTAATCCTGGACTTGACATTAATGAACATTTCAGATAATCAAATGCATTGTACATTTCTGAAGACCATCTTATTAAATCAGGTTTGTCCTGCAGTGTTGCCTGTCTCAAGATATTATCATAGTAGGAACAGTCTGGGATCCATTGTCTGCAGTAGTTTATCATTCCAAGGAAGGATAGCATTTCCTTCTTGGAGTGCGGGGTGACCAATCCCGCTACAGACTGAACTCTCCCTGGACTGATCCTCCTTTCCCCCTTTTTCAGGACAAACCCCAAGTATTCGACTTGCTGTTTACACCATTGCATTTTCCCTAATGACACTTTGTGTCCACATTCAAACAACCATTGTAACAGTGATATACCATCCTCAATGTTGGCCTCCACTGACATACTGCACAACAGTAAATCATTCACGTATTGCAACAACACGGAACCTTGGGGGGGTGCCATGGTTTTAACGTGGCTTGGAGGACTATGCTGTACACTACAGGTGAATCAGCACATCCCTAGGGCATTTCTGCCCCAGGTCAGTTGACATCTGTCAAAGGAAAAAGCAAAAATTAGTCTGGTCTTCTTGTCAACTGGGATAGAAAAGAATGCGATTTTCAGATCTATCACACTGAACCAAACAGCGTCTGCTGGAATGGCAGATAGTAATTGAGTGATGTCAGGTACAACAGGGGCTATAGGCACAATGATGTTGTTGATGGCCCTTAAATCCTGTACAAAGCGGGCAGTACCATCTGATTTTGTCACTGGATTCACGGGCGTGCTGTAGGGTGAAATCACCTCTTCCAGGATTCCCTTTTGTAGGAATTCTTTTATCATTGGCCTAAGTCCATCAAGTTTCTCTTTTGGCAGTAGGTATTGTTTCTGGAACACTGAAATGACACCTGGTTTTACAGTAGCTTTGTAAGGTGTGCAATCTATGAATCCTGTGTCATATTCATTTGAAGACCATAATGCAGGGTTAATGTTGTTAAGTTCTGGGTGGTTCTGTATGTTTGCAAGAATCAGTGGCACTGGTGTAGAGACTGGAATGAGATCTGAGTGTACTCTTATGCCCTGATTTTTGGCTGACACTTGTAAGTCAAGCTTAATGAACAAATTTTTTACTTAACACACTTGAGGTTGCACTGCTATCTACCATGAATCCTACTCTCAGTCATCTAAGTCCACCCCTTTTAGTCGGACGCTGTGGTCCACCTTCTGTCCGTGAGAACAGAGCTCTGATGTGAAGCACAACACTTAACATGTAACACATAACTTCAAACATTGAAACAAACAGATCTGACAATACAGACATAAACGCACAAAAGGCCTATAAAAACTTTTCATTGACTTCAATAATAAAAAAAATTTACAGCTTGATCAATGCTGTTGGCACCAATAAAAACCAAAAACTTCCAAGAAAAATAAAATAAAATTCTCAATGCGCATATTATATGAAAACAAATATCGTACTCCATACACATTCATATACATTTCATGTACTCATCTTCACAAAACAGCTCATAACCACGCCCTTACACATAAAAACTGAATTGCACACACAGCTCTCCTAAAGCATCCATTAGGGCTCTTTCACACTTTCAACTCCACTACAACTCAGAGCCACACCCATTCACATTCCACTGAATCATTTGTCTTCCAACCTAATCACACAATTGTCTTTGTTTCATCCCAAAACTTGCAGCACAGACAAACACAGCTTTCCACACTACACCCAGAATTGCTGATGGTCTGTCGCTGTAAGACAATATACATGTTATAATCATAAAGTCATTTTGTTAAACCCAAATCATTTTATATGTCAGGTGTTCTTAGTTAATGTTGTACATATATAATAATTCTTGTTAAAAACTGGATTCTCACATTACACTGCTGGGGAAAGAAAATTATTGAACAATTTTTGTCTTTTATAATAATTACACATATAACATCACTTACTCTGCAGGATTCCCTACTCCTTTGTATCATGTAATCCATATCCTAGGACGGGTCATGGTCAAAATGTGGCCATGCTTCTTTGTCTCCCAGACAAAGACCCTTTATCATGTCCATGTGGTACGGGCTATTATCGCCGTCCCTGGGAAAAAGGGGCTAGCAGCTTGCATGAACTCAGTCCATCCAGCTAAGTTATCCACCCATGGGTTAAATAGGAAGTAATTTGTGGGACTACACCGTGCAACATAAACTTTGCATGTTTCTCCCGTCTCAGGTTTGGGATGATTTGTTTTAGACCCTTGTGACCCCATTCCGTCTGAAATTTTAATGATGCTACTTTCCTAGGACTGGCTGCACTGAAGCGTTAAGGATTCGACAAATTAATGCTGTCAACTAGGCAAAGGACTCAGGTCTGATCAGAAAATATCAGAGTGTCTCATCAAACATATAATTTGTTGCTTTGGTCTGCCGCTTGTGTTCACCTATCTGCGGGTTAATGGATTGCTCCCAGCCGGGGGTGGGGCGTATTGCAGACCTCCGCAACACAGTAAAACAACAATGCAATGTCCTTAAAACTCTATGCAAATAGTGAACTTCAGTCCCTACACTTACCACCCGGACATCAGTATCCTTATCTCAACTCTAATAATCTTATACTTTAAAACAACGTTAAAAGAGTCAAACCAAGCTCCATCCTTGTCTCCCTGAGACAATATTATGTAGTGCGCACTATATTTTCTCTGAGTGATCCTCACGGCGGACTCCCGGAGTCCCCGGGTCACTCCCCCAGACTCCCGGAGTCTGTACCCTGTATCCCTGATACAGTAATTATACTAGAAGTTGTAGGTTCTACTTACTAGATCGAGACGTGGTCCTCGGATCGGCCAGAGGACAATAACAGATGCCTTCCTTACCGAACACGAGGAAAACCTTCTCGATCCCGGACGAGCCCCCAAACTGATAGGAATCTCTGAGTCCCACTTGGTACCCCTGGCACCAAACTTCTAGTATCGGCTTGGTTTGAGTCCCTTTCTGACGTCAGGAGAGCGCTTCACTCAGTAGGTAACAAAAGACACAACAGTGATGTACTGAATGAACACTCTGAGGTTTATTTTTAATGCACACAGGTTATATAGAGGGGGCTTTACCCTCTTTATTAGCATATCATCGTATGTTATGTATTTAACCTATCATATTAACACGTTTCATTCTACGCTCAGAGAAATAGAAACAAAAACGGAACTTCCATATTAGGAATATTGTCCGGGAGTAGTGCCAAAGAGATAAGATTCAGGGTTACACAGAATAGAAACCTTACAGTATATTAGTTTCACAGCAATCAGAGTTAGTACCTAACATAGAAACAAAACTTCAGCAAAAAGCAGAATTCATTTTGACATAATAAAGAACATGGATTCCTTTCAGGCAGTGTACTCACCTCCTCACTTTCTTCTGCTTCATTTTGTTTCAATAATTCTTCCAGAATTTTTAGTGCTTCTTTCTCTTCTTCTGTTACCAGCCAGTCTTCACATCGTATATTGGAATGTAATTTTCTTAGAAGTAGCTTTCTGGCAAATAGATGTGTGTCTTTTACTGCTGTGAAAACATCTATGTCCGTGGAGGGACAAAATGTTAGTCCCTTTTCTAGAACAGAAATTTGATCATCAGTTAGTACAATTTTGGAGAAGTTGATTACCTGCGGTGTATCTTCTCTTCCTTTTTTCAAGACCTTATTATCCGCCTTATCATATTTGCGTTTTCCATGTTGACTATGGGATAACCAGTTGCCTCTTGTGCGTCCCGTATATGTGTTCAATTTTTCTCCCTTCTGGGAATTAGCATCTGAAGCTGAAGCAGAACCTGCTGAGGAGATAGATGAGCTACGAGCTCTCGTACCGCCATCTCCTAGATCTTGCAGCCATTTGTATACTCTACGATTATTGTAATCTGATACATCTCTCTGGAATTTCTGCATTTTTTTTGTTGTAATTTCTTTTTCCCAGATGGTGTAACTGGATGTGAGATCTTCTTCAAATTTCAGGATTTCTTCTCCTGTACTTACACCCTGTATTTGACCTTGTAGATTAACAATATCATCTTCTAAGATTTTCCGTTTTCTACTATTTGCTACTATAATGATTTCCATAAACTCAAGCGAACATATGTTGGCTGCTTCTTCCCATCTTTTTTTCAAATCATCATCCTCCAAACCAAAGTTTGGGAATTTCTGTATTCTGAGGCCCCTGGGGATAATTTTTTTGGTACAAAAACTTTCAATAGTTTTTTTATTCCACCAGGTTTTGATTTTTTTGTGGCATACATTTTTGAACTTTCTTTGCAGCTCCTTGCTTCTAACAGTGGCATCATTAAAAACAGACTGTGAATCCCTGCTAAATAAATTGTCAGCTTGTGCCAACCAGGCCTGCTCTCTGGCTCCAACGTCCATAATGGTATAGACCACAAAATACTCTGTTACCAAAAACAGAACAATAATTAATTAAATCACCTGCGGTCACAATGTAAATGGTCCACTCCCGCTACTTACAACATAACACAACAAGAAAGGAGTGTGCGACACACCAATGGAGAATTAAAAAGAATTTTATTAAAGTATCAATAAAATATACATAATGCCAAATATATATGGATAATAAAGCAGGGACAGCCACAGTCCTACATCACCCCGTACTCAGCCCAGAGATGTAAAAAATGTGTAGACAAATATCTCAATAATTACTCAGTCAAATGCCATATAATCTAAAAGACATAATATGGGAATGAACAGGAGATATATATGATGCGTGTCTGTGCCCCAGCACTACTAAACGGCTATATGGCCTGGATCCGGATGAAACAAATCAAAATGCCAGGTCATGCACAGAGTGGTGAGGCAACATACCTAAAGGACTGGGACTGAAGTCAGGGTAATGGCGCTCCTCGACGCGCGTTTTGCGTGTTGTTCGCTTCCTCAGGAGGAGTTAGGGGTAAAGGGCAAAGGGATGAGCTAAAGAAGATGCCGCCCACCAATCAGCTGCGCTATTCGGTGTCATGTGGTGAATTCCTAAAGCGCCGCGTCATAATAGCGGCGCATGACCACTCGGACCGCCACGGAAGCGAACAACACGCGAAACGCGCGTCGAGGAGCGCCATTACCCTGACTTCAGTCCCAGTCCTTTAGGTATGTTGCCTCACCACTCTGTGCATGACCTGGCATTTTGATTTGTTTCATCCGGATCCAGGCCATATAGCCGTGTAGTAGTGCTGGGGCACAGACACGCATCATATATATCTCCTGTTCATTCCCATATTATGTCTTTTAGATTATATGGCACTTGACTGAGTAATTATTGAGATATTTGTCTACACATTTTTTACATCTCTGGACTGAGTACGGGGTGATGTAGGACTGTGGCTGTCCCTGCTTTATTATCCATATATATTTGTCATTATGTATATTTTATTGATACTTTAATAAAATTCTTTTTAATTCTCCATTGGTGTGTCGCACACTCCTTTCTTGTTGTGTTATGCAGTTAGAATATAGGTCAGACTAACTCAGGTACCGACCGGCGTGAGGTCAGGTTTCTGGTTAGTCTTTCCTGGGAGGGGGAGATGTGTGGCGAAACTAACCTCGCCACTGGGTTTTGGAGGGGCCTGTTTGCCAGCCTCTTGCCTCAGGATTATGGCCCATACTAACTTTGAAGGAGAAGACAGACCGGCCGCACAGCTGTGTAACTGTTTTGGGCAGGAATCTGTGTAACTGTTTTGGGCAGGAAAGCCATGCTTGCGGTCGGCCAAATGTGACTTCCATGGAATTCGGGAACCCCTGCTCGGATCTGGCTGATTTTTGATACATTATGAGGATATGTGGGGTTTTGAGGTGTTTTCTGTGTTTTGGGAAAAATGTGTGTTTTCTGCCTGTGAGTGATTAAGTTAGCCCATTATGTTTGGTAATTGTATCACAGGCAGAGCCCAATGAGTTTTGGTAATTGTATTTTGTTAATTGCGTCACAGACCATGCCATTGTGTTAGTTAATTGCATCAAAGACAATGACAGTGTGTTTGTTAATTGCGTCACAGATAATGCCATTGTGTTTGTTGAATAGGGTTAGTTTTGTGTTAAAACTGTACAGGATTGGCTGATATGTCATGTCCTCAGTATGTCATGTGTATATAAGTCAATGCTGTGTGTTGAATAAAGAGTTCCTGTTTTACCTTCAACATAGAGCCTCGTCTCATGTGTGTGGGGATTGCTATACGCTGAAGATTTGCTATACTCCACTGGCTATAACCCCTAGCTCTTGTAAGAGCTGTTCCTGTTCCTGGTTCCTGTGGTGGTATCGGTGTCGAGTGGAGTGCTTGGAGTCCTCGGGAGGCACTGGGAGCATCCATCAACGGAGGTACCCAGTCGGGGTGTCAGGAGATCCTTTACAGGCTGTATCAAACAGCACTTGCACCCCAATAACAAGAATGGATTGCTGGAATTACAGAGCTGTATATTGGCAATTTGGATCCCCAGTCAGTGCAGCAAGGTGTAATAGGATTGTTCCTATTACCCAGGCTGTAAACTCCCATACTGAACCTTGTTCTGCTTCAATACTGTGGAATGATTCCTCCCTATCCTTTTCCTGAACGTCTATATCACAAAATAAAAGTTTTAAAGTATTTTTTACCACTGTCCCTAGCGCCTGCTGACATCTCTCCCTGCACTAAGTACACTGGAAAATGGCTGAATCCAAGATGGCTGAGGCTATTTATAGGGCTGTGACATCAAAGGGCTGGCTGGCTGCTGATTTGCTGCATGCATGGCATTGAGGGTGATCCCTCGTTACCAGAGTTCCTTTCTCCATGTCCTAACACGTACAGCAGCCATTTTAAGAAAAAATTTGATTCGTTACCACGAAGCGTGAGAAAATTCGGATTCGGTGAGAATCGAATTTTTCCTGAAATTCGGATCGAATTCCACTTAGTCAACTTCGATTCGCTCATCTCTATTTATAATGCTTAATGCTATCTGTAGGCTTGTGTAGCTAGTAATCTAAACAAGCCAATCCCTTTCATTTTGTCTTTAGGGCCAAATGACCGAATTTTTTATTTTATTTTTTTCAGCTTTAGAGAGACTGTGGTGGAAAATAGTCTTTTTATATAAATGATTATGAGTTACTGCCCATACACCATAACAAGGTGATGTTTTTTAGATGGGGCAATACTCTATCACTCCTCTTCTTCTACTGATAGGCCTCATATGAATTCAGAAAAAGTAGGAGTCATTTATATAATTTTCCAAATGAAAACAGCTTTGAGAAAGATGAGTGACAAGACCAATATGGAGGCAGCAATACTTGCACAAGCATAATGCAAAAAAATAATAATAATAAAACAGCACTAAATATATGGACTATTCATTTAGCTAATGCTGTATTTCCTATATAAATCAATATTGGGTACTTCGCAGATATGTTCTGATCAAGATCACTTATATATATTGAGGGGATTTGCTCTGGTAGACAGGTTAGCGGATGCAGTATAGAGGCAAGGAACCTGGTTGTAAATCAAACTTCAGTGTTTTATTCACACAGCAAAACATAACAGTCTTGGTGCTTGTTCACACACAGCAAAAACAAAACAATGTTCAACTGGAATCCTAAGGCTGAGTTCACACGAGCGGATGCCGTGCGTGGCATCCGCTCCGTGAAAGAGTGCCAAGACCCGATGCAGACTGCAGAGGCACGGAGCATTAACATGACTGATAATGCTCCGTGCCTCTCTGTGATCTCTTTACTACGAAATCACAGTTGTCACTGTGATTTCGTAGTAAAGAGGTCACAGAGAGGCACGGAGCATTATCAGTCATGTTAATGCTTCGTGCCTCTGCAGTCTGCATCGGGTCTTGGCACTCTTTCACGGAGCGGATGCCACGCACGGCATCCGATCGTGTGAACTCAGCCTAAGTGTCGGTTCATACCTGACTGAATGCTCAGCCACAGAAAAGTTCACTGGCAGGCTTCCTGGCGGCCTGCACGCCTGTTTACAGTCTTCAGCCTAGAGGACTCCACAGCTTCACTATCAGATGGAGGAAAATCCCCACCACCTGATAGTGCTGACTGCTTTTATAAGCCTGCCAAGACCCGGCCTGGAACATGGGGAGTAGCAACCCACCCAGCACTTTGGCTACTCCCAGTAAGAGCGGTCCCGGATCAGCTTTACAGCCATACTAAACAGCTGAAGTGTCAGAATGCAATCTGCAATAATGACACTTCAGGGGAAAAAAGCGGCTCTTACCTCACCGAGGCCAGGAACCTCAGTGACACGTACCGACCATCAATGAGAACCCCTTGTTTCTTCCTACAGTATTCACCATGAAAAGGTGACCTTTATTATTATTTATGCACCTGCTCATTTATTTTATCTTATAGGATGTGCTGACTAACTGTTTTTTTCATATACCGCTTCTTATTATATAGAGGGGTAACACATAAACTGGAATATGTAAATGATACCTTTTTCTTTAGCTGATCATTTTTATATTAATCAGTCTTATGTCATCTAATGTATGTATTGGAATGATTGAGTATTTATTCCACAGAAATATAGTGATTAAGTCAACATCGATTGCAAGTATAGCCTCTGCTTGGATGAATAATTATTTTTATTCCTGATGACCAATTAAATTAAACTTTACTACGGTCATCAGTCTTTTAATGGTGTGTTGTGTTCATTATTTTTGTGATAGTATCTATGAATCTTGATGCTGGCTGTCTTTTCTTTGTGTAGTGTCCAGTGCTTCACATTGGTAAATATGGTCACAATAGAATATAGTTGTATGGTTAACATCTTCCCATATTATCTCAAAGGTTTTTAACAGCATTAAAGTGAAAAAAATACAATGAAACCATAAAGTTTATGATGAAAGTATATATTTAGTTTGCCATCTCAGTTTGGATCAGTTGATACATGGAAAATGTGCTTTGCTTTGGAAGAGTTAATCATATGTATTGTTGAGTGGACTAAAGTTGCTTCTTACATGGTAAGCCTGAAAGGCTTGGAATATGTAAGATGTTTGGGATTAGCAGGGCATGTCCTTTTATTCATTATCAAAGTGGGAATCTGGAAGTCGTATCAACAGAGATTGAGCCTTTAAAGTCTGCAGATGTACTTACTTTCATTATATAGTTTGACATGAAATATTGCACCATCACTTGAGTAGCACATGATCCACCATTCATGGCATCATTTACTTTGGTCATCATTACAAAAATGTGGAGAAACAGATGGCTCTTCTGGACTAAATAAAGGATAATGGATACATTCATCAAAGGTTCATGACGAGGAAACAGTAAAGCACATTTCAGAATGCTTTTATTGGGATGCTGTTCATCACACAGTAACGCACAAATTTGGAATATTTGTAGTAGGAAATGAATTACATTTCAAATACTCTGTATATATACAGTTAGGTCATATATATCTGGACAGAGACAAAATCTTTAACATTTTTGCTCTGTACATTACCACAATGGATTTTGAACAAAACAATTCAGATACCGTTGAAGTTTAGACATTCAACTTTAATTCAGTGGGTTGAACAAAATGATTGTATAAAAATGCAAATAATTGTAAATAAAATGTAAATAATTGTAAATAAAATGTTAATTTCTAATACTTGTTTGAAAACCCTTTGTTGGCAATGGTAATTATTCTGCGATCATCCAGCACTGTTGTCTTCCGTGAGCGTCCAGGTCTTTTTGCATTGTTGAGGTCACCAATGTTTTCTTTCTTTCTCAGGATATACCAAACTGTAGATTTTGCCACCCTAATAGTGCAGCAATTTCTCGGATGGGTTTTTTCTGTTTTTGCAGATGAAGAATGGCTTGTTTCACCTGCATGGAGAGCTCCTTTGACCGCATGTTTACTTCTCAGCAAAATCTACAAAATGCAAGCACCACACCTCAAATCAACTCCAGGCCTTTTATGTGCTTAATTGAGAATGAAATAATAAAGGAATTGCCTACACCTGCCCATGAAACAGCCTTTGAGTAAATTGTCCAATTACTTTTGGTCCCTTTAACCACCTCAGCTCCCCTAGCTTAAACACCCTTAATGACCAGGCCACTTTTTACACTTCTGCACTACACTACTTTCACCGTTTATTGCTCAGTCATGCAACTTACCACCCAAATGAATTTTACCTCCTTTTCTTCTCACTAATAGAGCTTTCATTTGGTGGTATTTCATTGCTGCTGACATTTTTACTTTTTTTTGTTATTAATCAAAATTTAACGATTTTTTTGCAAAAAAATGACATTTTTCACTTTCAGTTGTAAAATTTTGCAAAAAAAACGACATCCTTATATAAATTTTTCTCAAAATTTATTGTTCTACATGTCTTTGATAAAAAAAAATGTTTGGGTAAAAAAAATGGTTTGGGTAAAAGTTATAGCGTTTACAAACTATGGTACAAAAATGAGAATTTCCGCTTTTTGAAGCAGCTCTGACTTTCTGAGCACCTGTCATGTTTCCTGAGGTTCTAAAATGCCCAGACAGTAGAAAAACCCCACAAATGACCCCATTTCGGAAAGTAGACACCCTAAGGTATTCGCTGATGGGCATAGTGAGTTCATAGAACTTTTTATTTTTTGTCACAAGTTAGCGGAAAATGATGATTTTTTTTCTTACAAAGTATCATATTCCACTAACTTGTGACAAAAAATAAAAACTTCCATGAACTCACTATGCCCATCACAAAATACATTGGGGTGTCTTCTTTCCAAAATGGGGTCACTTGTGGGGTAGTTATACTGCCCTGGCATTCTAGGGGCCCTAATGTGTGGTAAGTAGTTTGAAATCAAAATGTGTAAAAAATGACCTGTGAAATCCTAAAGGTGCTCTTTGGAATGTGGGCCCCTTTGCCCACCTAGGCTGCAAAAAAGTGTCACACATGTGGTATTTCCGTACTCAGGAGAAGTTGGGCAATGTGTTTTGGGGTGTCTTTTTACATATACCCATGCTGGGTGAGAGAAATATCTTGGCAAAAGACAACTTTTCCCATTTTTTTTATACTAAGTTGGCATTTGACCAAGATATTTATCTCACCCAGCATGGGTATATGTAAAATGACACCCCAAAACACATTGCCCAACTTCTCCTGAGTACGGCAATACCACATGTGTGACACTTTTTTGCAGCCTAGATGCGCAAAGGGGCCCAAATTCCTTTTAGGAGGGCATTTTTAGACATTTGGATCCCAGACTTCTTCTCACGCTTTAGGGCCCCTAAAATGCCAGGGCAGTATAAATACCCCACATGTGACCCCATTTTGGAAAGAAGACACCCCAAGGTATTCATTGAGGGGCATGGCGAGTTCATAGAAATTTTTTTTTTTGCCACAAGTTAGCGGAAATTGATTTTTTATTTATTTTTTCTCACAAAGTCTCCCTTTCCGCTAACTTGGGACAAAAATTTCTATCTTTCATGGACTCAATATGCCCCTCAGCGAATACCTTGGGGTGTCTTCTTTCCGAAATGGGGTCATTTGTGGGGTGTTTGTACTGCCCTGGCATTTGAGGGTCTCCGCAATCATTACATGTATGGCCAGCATTAGGAGTTTCTGCTATTCTCCTTATATTGAGCATACGGGTAATGATATTTTTTTTTTTCGTTCAGCCTCTGGGCTGAAAGAAAAAATGAATGGCACAGATTTCTTAATTCGCATCGATCAATGTGGATGAAAAAATGTATGCCAAAAAAAAAAAAAAGGAGGAGAAAGGCGTCTGCCAGGACATAGGAGCTCCACCCAACATCCATACCCACTTAGCCCGTATGCCCTGGCAAACCAGATTTCTCCATTCACATCAATCGATGTGAATGAATAAATCCTTGCTGGGATTTATTTTTTATTTTTTTATATACAAAGTGTTTGCCAAAGTATATGAACACCGCCGCCTCCACAGCTCATATGCCTCGGCAAACGTATCTTTTACTGCAGAGGAGAAATCTCGTCTTGCAGCGCCGCATACACCGACTTTTGTGTAATCTGACAGCAGCGCAATGCTTCTGTCAGAATGCACATCAGTGCTGCAGCTAGTCGATCGGTTGGTCCACCTGGAAGGTAAAAAAAACAAAACAAAAAAGAAAAAACCAGGCCGCAACGCAATAAATTTATTAATTTTATAATAAAATTTGAACGGAACATATAAACTTTATAAAACTTTTTCAACTGAACGTTAACTTTTTTGCTTACCGGTGATTTTTTTTATTTTTATTTTTATTTTTTTACCTTTATAGGACAAACCTCTCCTTCCCCATGGGACAATGTGCAAAGTGCAAATCGCCCAAAGATGTGGCGAAGTACATTATTCACTTTATCCCAGGTGAAAGGAGAGGTTTGCAGCAGCTGTGAGAGAAAGGGCCCTAATAGCCCTGTGTGCCTGTCCTGTGAGATGCAATCCCTATGCTAAGTGTACCTGTGTGTGGTACTTCTGCATAGGGCAGCGTGGTCAGGGCAGTCAGGACAGAAATAGCGGGTGTCACGCCTTATTCCACTCCTGCTACAGACATGACATCTTTTTCGGGGCTGACGGTTGGGTTGAGGTACCAGCAACGACATTGGGGAAATGTCGCTCGTGTAGACGGCTCACTACACTGGTGGATGGGGCCACGGAACCTCCTGGATACAGCAGGTTCTCGATGATCTCTTCCTGAAATTTGAGGAAGGATCCTGTTCTCCCAGCCTTACTGTAGAGAACAAAACTATTATAGGCAGCCAATTGAATCAAATATACAGACACCTTCTTATACCAGTGTCTGGTGCGTTGGGAAACTAAATAAGGAGCCAACATCTGGTCATTGAAGTCCACCCCTCCCATGAGCAAATTATAGTCGTGGACTTAGAGGGGCTTTTCAATGACACTGGTTGCCCGTTCTATTTGTATTGTCGTGTCTGCGTGAATGGAGGAGAGCATGTAAACGTCACGCTTGTCTCTCCATTTCACCGCAAGCAGTTCTTGGTTACACAAGGCAGCCCTCTCCCCCCTTGCAAGACGGGTGGTAACGAGCCGTTGGGGGAAGCCCCGGCGACTAGGTCGCACGGTGCCACAGCAGCCAATCTGTTCTAGGAACAAATGCCTGAAGAGGGGCACACTTGTGTAAAAATTGTCCACATAAAGATGGTACCCCTTGCCAAATAAGGGTGACACCAAGTCCCAGACTGTCTTCCCACTGCTCCCCAGGTAGTCAGGGCAACCGACCGGCTCCAGGGTCTGATCTTTTCCCTCATAGATCCGAAATTTGTGGGTATAGCCTGTGGCCCTTTCACAGAGCTTATACAATTTGACCCCATACCGGGCGCGCTTGCTTGGGATGTATTGTTTGAAGCCAAGGCACCCGGTAAAATGTATAAGGGACTCGTCTATGCAGATGTTTTGCTCAGGGGTATACAAATCTGCAAATTTCTGGTTGAAGTGGTCTATGAGGGGCCGAATTTTGTGGAGACGGTCAAAAGCTGGGTGGCCTCTGGGACGGGAGGTGGTGTTGTCGCTAAAGTGCAGGAAACGCAGGATGGTCTCAAAACGTGTCCTGGACATAGCAGCAGAGAACATGGGCATGTGATGAATCGGGTTCGTGGACCAATATGACCGCAATTCATGCTTTTTGGTTAGACCCATGTTCAGGAGAAGGCCCAGAAAAATTTTAATTTCGGAAACTTGGACTGGTTTCCACCGGAAAGACTGAGCTTAAAAGCTTCCTGGGTTGGCGGATATAAATTGAGTGGCATACCGATTTGTTTCTGCCACGACTAAGTCCAAGAGCTCCGCAGTCAAGAACAGCTCAAAAAATCCCAGTGCCGAACCGATCTGAGCTGTCTCAACCGAACTCCAGACTGGGCGGTGAAAGGGGGAACTACAGGTGCGGCTGAAGTTGGGGACTGCCAATCAGGGTTTGCCAGCACCTCAGGGACTCTAGGGGCTCTACGGGCCTGTCTGTGCGGTGGCTGCGACGGGGTAACTATTGCACGTGCCACCGTACCAGCTTCAACTGCCCTTCTGGTGCTCGCCACTTCACCATGTTGTACGGCAGTGCTGGTACTAGGTCCAGGATGGGCTGCGTTGCTGGTGTATGCCTCACCACGTAATCCGACAGCGCCAGCCCCACTCTGCTGCCCTTGAAACGGATCCTGCACAACCTGTGGTCTAGCGACACGGGGCCGGGTACGCCTGGTGCTATCAGGGACCTCAACCTCCTTGTCTGAACTTTGGGTCAGACTGCCACTGCTTTCTACAGGTTCATATTCTGACCCGCTAGATTCGTCAGATGAGGGTTCCCATTCCTCATCCGACTGGGTCAGAATCCTGTAGGCCTCTTCAGAAGAATACCCCCTGTTTGACATTTGGACTACTAAATTTAGGGGTATTCCCTGAGACTACCCAAGAAAAAAAGCAAGCCTGTCTTACAAATGGGAGGCTAGCGAAGTACCGGAGGCCGCTGCGATTGATAAAAAATATCAAAACTGATTTTTTTATCGCCGCAGCGCTTGTAAAGTGATTGTGCAGTGATAAAAAAAAAAAAAATTTTTGTCACTGCGGTGTGGCGGGCGTGGGTGAACGCACGTGTGGGCGACTGATCAGGCCTGATCGGGCAAATACTGAGTTTTGGGTGGAGGGCGTGCTAAGGTGACACTAATACAATTATAGATCTGACTGTGATCATTTTTCTCACTTACAGATACTATAAAAGTACAAATGCTGATTAGCGATACGCTAATCAGCGAATAAGTGACTGCGGTGCGGTGGGCTGGGCGCTAACCGAAGCTAACTACCTAACCAAGGGACCTAAACTATCCTAAAACTATCAGTCAATACCAGTGAAAAAAAAAAGTGACAGTTTACACTGATCACTTTTTTCCCTTTCACTAGGTGATTGACAGGGGGCGATCAAGGGGTAATTGGGGTGATGGGGTGATGGAGGGTGATCTGGGGCTAAGTGTGGTGTTGGTGGGTACTCACAGTGATGTCTGCTCCTCTGCTGGAACCAACCAACGAAAAGGACCAGCAGAGGAGCAGAGAAGCCATTTAACACCTTATATTTATAAATATAAGGTGTTATATGGCTTGTGATTCGATTTTTAAAAAATCAGCAACCTGCCAGCAACGATCATTGGCTGGCAGGTTGCTGACGAAATACTCCTCTACCTTTTGCCAGCCCGCGATGCGCATGCGCGGGCCGGCTCTGACCGAAATCTCGCGTCTCGCGAGATGACGCACGGATGCGTCCAGGAGGAATGAATCGACCGCCTCCAGGACGCATCCGTGCGTTAGGCGGTCGGGAGGTGGTTAAAAACAGGGTGCCACATGTAAAGGAGCTGAAAATCCTAAACCCTTCATCCAATTTTAATGTGGATACCCTCAAATGAAATCTAAAAGTCTGGACTTTGTGTTCATGTCTATTATATAACTATAACTTGAATATGTTTTAGTAAACAGGTAATAAAAACAAAATTTGTGTCAGTGTCGAAATATATATGGACCTAACTGTACACCACCGGTAATGATGTTTGGCTTGAGACTATAGACATTTATTATCAATCCACTAAAATCTATATAAGAAACACTTTGATTTTGATAGTGAATAAATGTAACATGATGGAACATATGGTTATAATGCTATGGATATAAAATCTACTTCAGAAAAGCCCTGGGAATTTTGCAACCTAGAAAATTTGACTGACTCAACTTCGATTTGGACGGTTCACCAAATTTTCCAAAAAGATTTGGTTTGATCCGAATTTATTTGTGACGAATCATGTTAAAATTCAGCTATTTCCCGGCTGCAGAGAGCCTGTATATCAGTGTAGAACACTGTAAATTGCAGAAACATGCATAGGGAGTCGACTGTGGTAGTGAAACTGTCACTTTGCATCTATATGACAGGCAGTTGACAGGTTTCACTCTTAGAATCACTTCACACTTCACTTATTTAGTCAGTTACGGGGCAAAAACTGACAAAATAACTCAAATTATTCTTATAGGTCAATGTTAGCGTCAGGTATAAAGAACCATGCAGTGGCCCAAGATTGTACTATAGAGTAAAAAAACACACTCCTTTTACACTGTCATCAGCTGATTCCACATAGATTTCTACAGAACCTGTTCTGTTACACCCTGATACAAGTAGTGCTCCCATGACAGAGTGGCGAGGGTGTCAGCAGTAAGTTTTTGTTGACTTCACTGTTTATTTTGACCTTCTTCTGATCCATCATAAGAACAACCCCAAAAAAAACAGATCCTATCTTTTGAGCATCTGCCTTCACTCGGTCAGCATTTGGTCAGTAATCCATGAGTATTTCTGAGGCCAAAAACAAAACAGGCAGGGATCCAAAACAGAGATGACACGTGATTGAGATATTTACCTATCCTTTGCATTTTGTACCTACTCCTGCTTTTGGCTTCCAAATCATGAGCATATCCTGATGCAAAATAGGGACCGTGTGATACAGGCCAAACGGATGCTCCAAAGACAGGATTCGTTGTGTTTATAATTTTTCTATCCTTTTGACAAATCAAAAGAAGGGTAAAATGAATGGTGATGTCAACAAGGTCAAACAAAGATACTAGTGGCCTCGTCACAGAGTGGTGAGGTGCAATCATATGAGGAGTCAACAAAGTGGCCCAGTTACAGTATGGAAAGGGTGGAAACTGCATGAGGAGTCAACACAGTGGCCCAGTTACATACTGGGGAGGGTGGCAAAAGCATGAGGAGTCAACAAAGTGGCCCAGTGACAGAGTAGTCATGTGGCAACCGCATGAGGAGTCAACACAGTGGCCCAGTTAAAGTATGCGTAGGGTGGAAACCACATGAGGAGTCAACATAGTGGTCAGTCACAGAGCAGTGAGGGTGGCAAATGAATGAGGAGTCAACACAGTGGCCCCGTCACAGAGTGGTGAGGGTGCAAACGCATGAGGAGTTGACATAGTGGTCCAGTCACAGAGTGGTGGGGGTGGCAAATGCATTAGGAGTCAACACAATGACCCAGTCACAGAGTAGTGAAGGTGGAAACACAATGGCCCAGTCACAGAGTTGTGAGCATGCAAAACGCATGAGGAGTCAACACAGTGGCCCAGTCACAGAATGGCAACTGCATGAGGAGTCAACATAGTGGTCCAGTCATAGAGTAGTGAGGGTGGAAAATGCATGAGGAGTCAACATAGTGGTCCAGTCACAGAAAGGTCGGGGTGGCAAATGCATGAGGAGTCAACACAATGACCCAGTCACAGAGTGGTGAAGTTAGAAACTGCATGAGGACTCAACACAGTGGCCCAGTCACAGAGTGGTGAGCGTGGCAAATGCATGAGGAGCCGACATAGTGGTCCAGTCACAGAGTGGTGGGGGTGGCAAATGCATGAGGAGTCAACACAATGACCCAGGTACAGAGTGGTGAAGGTGGAAACTGCAAGGGAAGTCAACACAGTGGCCCAGTCACAGAGTGGTGAGCGTGGCAAATGCATGAGGAGTCAACATAGTGCTCCAGTCATAAAGTAGTGAGGGTGGCAAATGCATGAGAAGTCAACATAGTGGTCAGTCACAGAGTAGTGAGGGTGGCAAAAGTATGAGTCCACACAATGGCCCAGTTACAGTATGGGGAGGGTGGCAACCGCATGAGGAGTCAACACAGTGGCCAAGTCACAAAGTGGTGAGGTGACAACAGCATGAAGAGTCAACATAGTGGTCAGTCACAGAGTGGTGAGGTTGGCAAACGCAAGAAGAGTCCACACAACTGCCCAGTCATAGAGTGGTGAGAGTGGCAAAAGCATGAGGAGTCAACTTAGCGGTCAGTCACAGAGTGGTGAGCGTGTCAAATGCATGAGGAGTCAACACAATGGCCCAGTCACAGAGTGCTGAGGGTGGAAACCGCATGAGGAGTCAACATAGTGGTCCAGTCATAGAGTGGTAAGGGTGGCAAATGCATGAGGAGTCAACATAATGGTTAGTCACAGAGTGGTGAGGGTGGAAAATGTATAAGGACTCAACACAATGGCCCAGTCACAAAGTGGTGAGGTGGCAACTGCATTAGGAGTCAACATAGTGGTCAGTCATTGAGTGGTGAGGATGGCAAACGCATGAGGAGTCAACACAATGGCCTAGTCAAAGAGTGGTAAGGGTGGTAACCGTATGAGGAGTCAACATAGTGGTCAGTTACAGAGTAGTAAGGGTGGCAAACGCATGAGAAGTCAACACAATGGCCCAGTCACAGAGTGGTGAGGTTGGCTACTGCATGAGGAGTCAACATAGTGGTCAGTCACAGAGTGGTAAGGTGGCAACCGTATGAGGAGTCAACATAGTGGTCAGTCACAGAGTGGTGAGGGTGGCAACAGCATGAGGAGTCAACATAGTGGTCAGTTACAGAGTGGTAAGGGTGGGAAATGCATGAGGAATCAACACAATGGCCCAGTCACAAAGTGGTGAGGGTGGCAAACACATGAAGAGTTAACATAGTGATCAGTAACAGAGTGGTGAGAGTGGCAAATGCATGAGGAGTCAACACAATGGCCCAGTCACAGAGTGGTGAGGTGGCAACCGCATGAGGAGTCAACATAGTTGTCAGTCACAGAGTGGTGAGGGTGGCAACAGCATGAGGAGTCCACACAGTGGCCCAGTCATATACTGGTGAGGGTGGCAACACAGTGGCCCCGTCACAGAGTGGTGAGGGTGCAAACGCATGAGGAGTTTACATAGTGGTCCAGTCACAGAGTGGTGGGGGTGGCAAATGCATTAGGAGTCAACACAATGACCCAGTCACAGAGTGGTGAAGGTGGAAACACAGTGGCCCAGTCACAGAGCTGTGAGCATGCAAAACGCATGAGGAGTCAACACAGTGGCCCAGTCACAGAATGGCAACTGCATGAGGAGTCAACATAGTGGTCCAGTCATAGAGTAGTGAGGGTGGCAAATGCATGAGGAGTCAACATAGTGGTCCAGTCACAGAAAGGTCGGGGTGGCAAATGCATGAGGAGTCAACACAATGACCCAGTCACAAAGTGGTGAGGTGGCAACCCCATGAGGAGTCAACATAGTGGTCAGTTACAGAGTGGTGAGGGTGGGAAAAAATTATATGCGAGGGCCTGCTGGTGAGCTGACCCTATAAAACATTATATGCAAGGGCCTGCTGGTGAGCTGACCTTGTAAAACATTATATGTGATGGCCTGCAGGTAAACTGACCCTGTAAAAGATAGTAGGTGAGGGCCTGCTGGTGAGCTTACCCTCTAAAAACATTATATGCGAGGGCCTGCTAGTGAGCTGACGCTGTAAAAGATTTTAGGTGCAGGCCTGCTGATGAGCTGACTCTGTAAAAGATTGTAGGTGAGAGCCTGCTGGTGAGCTTACCCTCTAAAGAAATTATATGCGAGGGCCTGCTGGTGAGCTGACCCTGTAAAACATTAACTGCGAGAGCCTGCAGGTGAGCTGCCCCTATAAAACATTGTAGGTGAGAGCCTGCTGGTGAGATGACCCTCTAAAAATTTATATGCAAGGGCCTGCAGCTGAGCTGACCCTCTAAAAAGTTATATGCAAGGGCCTGCTGGTGAGCTGACCCTATAAAAGATTGTATGTGAAGACCTGCCAGTGAGCTGACCCTCTAAAAAATTATATGCGAGTACCTGCAGGTGAGCTGACCCTGTAAAAGATTTTAGGTGCGGGCCTGCTGGTGAGCTGACCCTGTAAAAGATTTTAGGTGCGGGCCTGCTGGTGAGCTGACCCTGTAAAAGATTTTAAGTGCGGGCCTGCTGCTGAGCTGACCCTGTAAAAGATTGTAGGTGAGGGCCTGCTTGTGAGCTGACCCTCTAAAAAATTATATGCGAGGGCATGCTGGTGAGCTGACCCTGTGAAACATTATATGCAAGAGCACGCTGGTGTGCTGACCCTGTAAAGGATTTTAGGTGCGGGCCTGCTGGTGAACTGACCATGTAAAAGATTGTAGGTGAGGGCCTGCTGGTGAGCTGACCCTCTACAAAATTATATGCGAGGGCCTGCAGCTGAGCTGACCCTGTAAAAGATTGTAGGTGAGGGCCTGCTGGTGATCTGACCCTCTAAAAAATTACATGCGAGGGCCTGCAGCTGAGCTGACTCTCTAAAAAATGATATGTGAGGCCTGCTGGTGAGCTGACCCCGTAAAAGATTTTAGGTGCGGGCCTGCTGCTGAGCTGACCCTCTAAAAGAATGTAGGTGAGGGCCTGCTGGTGAGCTAACCCTCTAAAAAATTATGTGCGAGGGCATGCTGGTGAGCTGACCCTGTGAAACATTATATGCAAGAGCACGCTGGTGTGCTGACCCTGTAAAGGATTTTAGGTGCGGGCCTGCTGGTGAACTGACCATGTAAAAGATTGTAGGTGAGGGCCTGTTGGTGATCTGACCCTCTACAAAATTATATGCAAGGGCCTGCAGGTGAGCTAACCCTGTAAAAGATTGTAGGTGAGGGCCTGCTGGTGAGCTGATCCTCTAACAAATTATATGCGAGGGCCTGCAGCTGAGCTGACCCTCTAAAAAATGATAAGCGAGGGCCTGCAGGTGAGCTGACCCTGTAAAAGATTGTAGGTGAGGGCCTGATAGTGAGCTGACCCTCTAAAAAATTATATGCGAGGGCCTGCAGCTGAGCTGACCCTGTAAAACATTATATGCGAAGGTCATATATGCGAGGGCATTATATGCGAGGGCATTATATGCGACGAATAAGCATGTTGATATGATAGAAGAGGAGGAGGAGGATGAGAAAAGGAAGATTCAACCATATACCCTTGTTTGTGGTAGAAGGGGTGCATTGAAATACAGTGCTTTCAGAACATTATAAACAACACATTTAAAGTGCCTTTATGTTCATTAGAGATGTCCCGAACTATTCGCCGGCGAACATCGCTTGTTCGCGTTCGCCGCGGAAAGTGAACTTATGCGATGTTCGGTCCGCCCCCCTATACGTCATCATTGAGCAAACTTTGACCCTGTACCTCACAGTCATCAGACACATTTCAGCCAATCAGCAGCATACCCTCCCTCCCAGACCCTCCCACCTCCTATCAAAAAGCAAGGACAGCATCCATCTTAGATTCATTCGGAAGCTGCAGTGTTAGTGAGAGCAGGGACAGTGCAGCTGCTGCTGATTTAATAGGGAAATCGTTAGCTAGGCCAGTGTTCTGTGTCCACTCCAGTCCTCAAAGACTCATCTGATCTGCTGCGTCCCGACAGCACCCCAAAAAGCCCTTTTTAGGGCTAGTACATCAGTCTGCTTTTTTCTTCTTTTTTTTTTCTCTGTAATATAATTGCAGTTGCCTGCCAGCATTTGTCAGGCCCACAGAGTGTACTGTGCCCACCACTGCCAGTGCCCACCACTCATATCTGGCGGCACAGTAGCTTGCATTTAAAACAGTAAAACAATTTTTTCTCTGTAATATAATTGCAGTTGCCTGCCAGCGTGTGTCAGGCCCACAGCGTGTACTGTGCCCACTACTGCCAGTGCCCACCACTCATATCTGGTGGCACAGTAGCTTGCATTTAAAACAGTAAAACAATTTTTTCTCTGTAATATAATTGCAGTTGCCTGCCAGCATGTGTCAGGCCCACAGCATGTACTGTGCCAACTACTGCCAGTGCCCACCACTCATATCTGGTGTCACAGTAGCTTGCATTTAAAACATTAAAAATAAAAATCTCTGTAAATTAATTGCAGTTGCCTGCCATTGTGTGTCAGGCCCACAGCGTGTACTGTGCCCACTACTGCCAGTGCCCACCACTCATATCTGGTGTCACAGTAGCTTGCATTTAAAACAGTAAAATAATTTTTTCTCTGTAATATAATTGCAGTTGCCTGCCAGCGTGTGTCAGGCCCACAGAGTGTACTGTGCCCACTACTGCCAGTGCCCACCACTCATATCTGGTGTCACAGTAGCTTGCATTTAAAACAGTAAAACTATTTTTTCTCTGTAATATAATTGCAGTTGCCTGCCAGCGTGTGTCAGGCCCACAGAGTGTACTGTGCCCACTACTGACAGTGCCCACCACTCATATCTGGTGTCACAGTAGCTTGCATTTAAAACAGTAAAAAACAACAACTCTGTAATATTATTGCAGTTGCCTGCCAGCGTGTGTCAGGCCCACAGCGTGTACTGTGCCCACTACTGACAGTGCCCACCACTCATATCTGGTGTCACAGTAGCTTGCATTTAAAACAGTAAAACAATTTTTTCTCTGTAATATAATTGCAGTTGCCTGCCAGCGTGTGTCAGGCCCATAGAGTGTACTGTGCCCACTGCCCACCACTCATATCGGGTGGCACAGTACCTTGCACGCATAGTACCACTAATCTAAAAAAAAATGACCGGCAGAGGCAGGCCACCCCGCAGGTGCCGTCGTGGTCGTGGTGCTGTGATTTCCTTTGGCCCTAAAATAATGCCCAGTGTTCAGAGGCCACGTACCCTGAACTCGAAAAGTTCTGAGGACATAGTTGACTGGCTAACACAGGACACCCAATCTTCTACAGCTTCCGCTCGGAACCTTGACGCACCATCCTCCTCCAGCTCAGCTTCAGGCACCTCTCAAGTTACCACTCGCCCGCCTGCTGCCACCACCAACACTAGCACCACAGCTGCTTCACTTGATCTGTCAGAGGAGTTATTTACACATCAGTTGGAGGAAATGAGTGATGTGCAACCATTATTGCCAGAGGCTGTAGATAACAGGGATATGTCTCAGTCAGGCAGCATTACACACATGGACGTATGGTGTGATGATGATGATGTTGTACCCGCTGCTGCTTCCTTTGCTGAGTTGTCAGATACAAGTGAAGCGGTTGATGATGACGATGTGTCCATGGATGTCACGTGGGTGCCCGCTCGAAGAGAAGAAGAACAGGGGGAAAGTTCAGATGGGGAGACAGAGAGGAGGAGGGGACAAGTTGGAAGCAGGGGGAGGTCGTTGCAAGGAGCTAGTGGCACAGTCAGACAGCATGTATCGGCACCCGAGGCCAGCCAGACAGCACGCCAATCAACGCATGCTGTTGCCACCACCAGAATGCCGTCATTGCAAAGCTCAGCAGTGTGTCATTTTTTTTGTGTGTCTGCCTCTGATAACAGCAATGCCATTTGCAACCTGTGCCAAAAGAAACTGAGTAGTGGGAAGTCCAACACCCACCTAGGTACAACTGCTTTGCGAAGGCACATGATCTCACATCACAAACGCCTATGGGATCAGCACATGATGAGTACAAGCAGCACACAAACTCAAAGCCACCATCCTCCTTCTGGTCCAGCATCTTCAGCCACGTCAACCACTGCTGTCCTCCTTGCCCCCTCTCAACCATCCGCCACTCCGCCTCTCACCTTCAGCAGTTCCTGCTCATCTGCCCACAGTCAGGTGTCTGTCAAGGAAATGTTTTAACGTAAGAAGCCAATGTCACAGAGTCACCCCCTTGCCCGGCGTCTGACAGCTGGCTTGTCGGAACTCTTAGCCCGCCAGCTTTTACCATACAAGCTGGTGGAGTCTGAGGCCTTCAAAAAAATTTTAGCTATTGGGACACCGCAGTGGAAGGTACCCGGCCGAAATTTTTTTTCACAGAAGGCAATCCCCAACCTGTACTCTATTGTGGAAAAGGAAGTCATGGCATGTATGGCACACAGTGTTGGGGCAAGGGTCCATCTGACCACTGATACCTGGTCTGCAAAGCACAGTCAGGGCAGGTATATCACGTACACTGCGCATTGGGTAAACCTGCTGACGGCTGCCAAGCATGGAATGCGTGGCTCTGCAGAGGAGTTGGTGACACCGCCACGACTTGCAGGCAGGCCTGCTGCCACCTCCTCTACTCCTCCGACTCCATCCTCTTCGCTAACCTCCTTGGCTGAGTCCTCTTCTGCTGCTGCGTCTTGCTCCACATCAACTGCACCCCCCTTGCTCCCCAGGGGCTATTCCACTACCCGGATTCGACAGTGTCACGCCGTCTTGGGGTTGACTTGCCTGAAAGCAGAGAGTCACACCGGACCAGCACTCCTGTCCGCCCTGAACGCACAGGTGGATCAGTGGCTGACTCCGCACCAACTGGAGATCGGCAAAGTGGTGTGTGACAGCGGAAGCAATTTGTTGGCGGCATTGAATTTGGGCAAGTTGACACATGTGCCGTGCATGGCACATGTGTTGAATCTGATCGTACAACGCTTTGTGCATAAGTGCCCAGGCTTACAGGATGTCCTCAAGCAGGCCAGGAAGGTTTGTGGCCATTTCAGGCGTTCCTACACGGCCATGGCGCACTTTTCCGATATTCAGCGGCGAAACAACATGCCAGTGAGGCGCTTGATTTGCGACAGCCCGACACATTGGAATTTAACACTCCTAATGTTCGACCGCCTGCTCCAACAAGAAATAGCCGTCAACGAATATTTGTATGACCGGGGTACTAGGATAGCCTCTGCAGAGCTGGGTATTTTTTTGCCACGTTACTGGACGCTCATGCGCAATGCCTGTAGGCTCATGCGTCCTTTTGAGGAGGTGACAAACCTAGTCAGTCGCACCGAAGGCACCATCAGCGACATCATCCCATTTGTTTTCTTCCTGGAGTGTGCCCTGCAAAGAGTGCTGGATCAGGCCGAGATGAGCGTGAAGAGGAAGAGTTGTGGTCACCATCACCACCAGAAACAGCCTTATCAGCATCGCTTGCTGGACCTGCGGCAACGCTGGAAGAGGAGTCTGAGGAAGAGGAGTCAGAGGAGGAATGTGGCTTTGAGGAGGAGGAAGACCAACCACAGCAGGCATCCCAGGGTGCTCGTTGTCACCTATCTGGTACCCGTGGTGTTGTACGTGGCTGGGGGGAAGAACAGACCTTCAATGAGATCAGTGAGGACGAGGAACGGGACATGAGTAGCTCGGGCATCCAACCTTGTGCAAATGGGGTCTTTCATGCTGTCATGCCTGTTGAGGGACCCTCATATAAAAAGGCTGAAGGAGAACGACCTGTACTGGGTGGCCACGCTACTAGACCCCCGGTATAAGCAGAAAGTGCCTGAAATGTTACCGAATTACCAGAAGTCGGAAAGGATGCAGCAGTTCCAAAACAAGTTAAAAAGTATGCTTTACACAGCGTGACAGCGTATACGGGTGATGTCACAGCACAACGGGAATCTAACAGGGGAAGAGGTGAAAGTAATCCTCCTCCTACCACCACCGCGCCGGCAAGGACAGGACGCTTTACAGACGTATTGTTGATGGAGGACATGCAGAGCTTTTTAAGTCCTACGCATCGCCACAGCCCTTCAGGGTACACCCTCAGAGAACGACTCGACCGACAGGTAGCAGACTACCTTGCCTTAACTGCAGAATTCGACACTCTGAGGAGCGATGAACCCCTTGACTACTGGGTGTGCAGGCTTGACCTGTGGCCTGAGCTATCCCAATTTGCGATAGAACTTCTGGCCTTCCCCGCTTCAAGTGTCCTGTCAGAAAGGACCTTCATCTCAGCAGGAGGTATTGTCACTGAGAAGAGAAGTCGCCTAGGTCAAAAAAGTCTAGATTACCTCACCTTTATTAAGATGAATGAGGCATGGATCCCGAAGGAACTGACAGTGGTCGATACATTTGACTAAAAAAGGCCTGATGAGATGAGCTGCCTTGGGCTAAAAATGGTCCACACGCTGCTGTATTTTATCTCTGCATGCCGGATGACTTGCGGGACTTATCCGCCACCAACTAGGGTTCAAGCCGCAATGTTTTAGTGCACTTTCTGCCTGGAAAACATTGGCTGCAACAATACCAAATTTTTCAGGCATGTGTGCATGCCTAATTTTTCTGGCCTCTGGTGCTGCACTGTGGCTGCAAAAACAAAACAAAAAAAAAAGGCACATACATGTGTCAATTCCCCTTCCTGATCGTTACCCTGTTGTGGTGAAGGGGCTTGCGTATCACAATGAAGCAATCACCTCTATGCTGATAGGGGACGTAACAGGGATTAAACTGATAGGAATAGTACTACTTAACATACCACTCATATCTGGTAGCACAGTACATTGCAAGGCGTACGCGCAGTGCCCCAAATTGGAAGTAAGAAGACCGACCAAGCATCTTTTTCCATCTCCCGGTTCCTAAAATCTATTCCATAGACCGGCCCCTGATAGGGGACGTAACAGGGATTAAACTGATAGGAATAGTACTACTTAACATACCACCCACATTTGGTAGCACAGTACATTGCACGGCGCACACGCAGTGCCCCAAATTTAAAGTAAGAGCACCGACCAAGCATCTTTTTCCATCTCCCGTTCCTAAAATCTATTCCATACACCGGCCCCTGATAGGGGACAAAACAGAGATTAAACTGTTAGGAACAGATTTTTTTTAATTTAAAAAAAAGAAGACAGCCTCTGCGGAGCTGGGTATTTTTTGGCCGCGTTACTGAACGCTCATGCACAATAGCTGTAGGCTCATGCGTCCTTTTGCGGAGGTGACAAACCTGGTCAGTCAAACCCAAGGCAACATCATCGACCTCATCCCATATGCGTTATTTCTGGAGCGTGCCCTGCGAAGAGTGCTGGATCAGGCTGTAGATGAGCATGAAGAGGAAGAGTTGTGGTCACCATCACCACCAGAAACAGCCTTGTCGTTGTCGATTGCTGGACCTGCGGCAACGCAGAGAGAGGAGTCTGAAGAAGAGGAGTCACAGGAGGAAGGTGGCTTTGAGGAGGTGGAAGACCAACCACAGCAGGGGTCCCAGGGGGCTTGTTGTCACTTTTCGGGGACCATTGGTGTTGTACGTGGCTGGGTGGAGGAAGAGACCTTCAATAACGTCAGTGAGGACAAGGAACGGGACATGGCTAGCTTGGTATCCAACCTTGTGCAAATGGGGAGTTTGCGGTTGTGCAAATGGACTATTGGCGGTTGTTTGCGGTGCTTTAAACGGGGAGTTTGGTCTGTCATAGTTTGGTCTGTCACTGTGAAGCGTGCGTAACCCTTACACTACCTGATCGATACAACATCATACCTGATGTTTTAAAGCACGTTATTCCAAACAATTTAGGAATGTTAGGTGATTTATGCCCTTTATGGATTAAAACCCGACTCTGCGTCAACTACGTAATTTTCCATGGGAGTTTTGCCATAGATCCCCCTCCGGCATGCCACAGTCCAGGTGTTAGTCCCCTTGAAACAACTTTTCCATCACTATTGTGGACAGAAAGAGTCCCTGTGGGTTTTAAAATTCGCCTGCCTATTGAAGTCTATGGCGGTTCGCCCCGGTTCGCCCGTTCGCGAACATTTGCGGAAATTCGCGTTCGCCGTTCGCGAACGGAAAATTTTATGTTCGCGACATCTCTACTTATAACATGATTATAAGGGAAAATAATAGCATTCTTAATACAGAATTCATAGTACAATAGCGCTGGAGGGGTTAAAAAAAATAAAAAATAATTTAACTCACCTTAATCCACTTGCTCGCGCAGCCCGGCTTCTCTTCTGTCTTCTTCTTTGCTGTGTGCAGGAAAAGGACCTGTGGTGACATCACTCCAGTCATCACATGGTCCGTCACATGATCTTTTACCATGGTGATGGATCATGTGATGACCGGAGTGATGTCACCACAGGTCCTTTTCCTGCACACAGCAAAGAAGAAGACAGAAGAGAAGCCGGGCTGCGCGATCAAGTGGATTAAGTTAAATTATTTTTTTTTTTTTAACCCCCCAGCGCTATTGTACTATGCATTCTGTATTCAGAATGCTATTATTTTCCCTTATAACCATGTTATAAGGGAAAATAATAATGATCGGGTCTCCATCCCGATCGTCTCCTAGCAACCGTGCGTGAAAATCGCACCGCATCCGCACTTGCTTGCGGATGCTTGCAATTTTCACGCAGCCCAATTCACTTCTATGGGGCCTGCGTTGCGTGGAAATCGCACAATATAGAGCATGCTGCGATTTTCACGCAACGCACAAGTGATGCGTGAAAATCACCGCTCGTGTGCACAGCCCCATAGAAATGAATTCCGCGCTGAATACTCGCCTGTGTGAAAGGGGCCTAATATTTATTTAAATAGACCATATTGTTCGCTGTAGGAACTAGATTGATTAGAGATAATTGTACCTGCAGCAACAATGGTGTCTTTTCAATCTAGGGAGATTAATCTATACAATTAATATATATACAATTGTGTGATCTCCAGAGAACTGATTCTAGTTCTAGTCAGATGGTCTAATTGAATGGATATATATTATATAACATCGTAAAAGCCTAACTTTTCTTTGATACAGGAAAATCTGTTTGCTGTGAGAAATCAAGTGTCAATCTAAAGTTTTCTTTTGTGTCAGTTATTACCAAGATACCAGTTTGATTATTGATTATATCTATACACTATAAGTTATTTTGTCTTGATTGCATATCATTGCCACCAATTTTATATCGTCATATATATATATTTTTTTTATTGCACTGAAATATTATTAATAATTATATATATTTTGTATACAATTGTCTTCCTTTTGTCATCAATTTAGCACAAATCATGAGCTCTTGTTAGCTTTTTATTTGTGGAAAACAAGTTGTAATCTCCTCCATTATAGATCCTAACTGGTTTACATAAATAAATTAAACTGTTTATCAGAGCAGTATAAATATTCTGACAGATTAATCTTGCACAACAAGTTCTTAATGGAACTCTAAAATCTCTGGATCTCAAAACACTTCCAAGTATGCATTAATGTTCTTATAGCATGTGAACAATGCCAGCAGAGATTGCAAACTTGTGGGTAAATCTTAGAAACTTTATAAGGTATATAGTACTGTTGGAAATTGGGCATAGCAACAAAAAACTTCTTTGAAAAGATTCTTTTGTTTATTCAGAGACAAGAGCGGCAAGACAGAATTGAAATAAATATAAAAGTCAGGCAGATTATGGCATAAGAGATAGATGGAAATGTGAACCAGCAGTAGCAAAAGGCAGTGTCTGGTTTAAGTCCCCAGACATGGTCTTTTGAACCCTGAGAACAAAGGAAGAATTAGTATTATAATTTAAGTTTTCCGCAGTATGTCGCAGTCCATAGACATCAATGTTACTTACACAGATTACATAATTTTTTTTATACGTAACCATTGATATACAACAACTTCTAATTGGACAAAAGTTTCTTATCACGAATATTCAATGCGGACATAATTTGTTCCTTAAACCTTCCATTAATCCTCTCTAATTTTAGTACCAATCTCTATTCTTCTTTCCAAAGAGCCATATGGGCCATGAAACCAAAATAGGTCCCTTCATTCATCACCTATCCCAACACCAAGGATCAAACATGATCATAAACATGCTAACAGCCTTAAGTTTCAAAAGGCAAGTACATTTATCCTGGGCAAAACCTCCTCCACTAATGTAAATATTATCTACTTTCTAAACCCACCATTACATCATGACCCTTTTGATCGATTACTTAAGGACCTCTATTTTATTAATCAAAGTATATCAGGATTATTCACTAACCAAGCCATTTCTTCACTTAAACTCTTTGCTAAACTTCTTCCTGAGATGAGAACACAAGTTGTCTGCCTAATACAACTTGGCTGACCATCAGATCTAATCCTGATTCTGTAACAAGCCTACCTTTTTGTACTTTTTTATTTTTTCAAAAGTACAAACTTCAAACAAAGAATTCATGCACAGATTCTCCTCCCCAATGATCATTATGAAGTTTAGCAGTATGCTCTCTAAGTAATCTCATATTCTCATAAACGTTTTCCAAAAGGGAATGTTTAAATATAGCCTATTCTGTAATTGGAGAAATTCTTTTATGTCGTATAATTATTTTATCAATTTCCTAATACTCTACAGAACCCATAAAGAGATATTAACTTTTACCAGAATACACATAACCCATATAATCAGCTAAGACGTTGTATGAGAAAGGGACTTGGCTATACCATAAGGGCATATAAAATCAAATTACTCCTTACCACATAAAACTGCAAATATCTTTTAAAATGTCCTGTTCCCTGATAACTCTGGCATTTTTATCACCGGGAGTTCTAATCCCTAAATTATCATAAACTAACCCCATGTATAACTAATTATAGAGATGATAAACATTACCCTGCATAGGTATTAAAACAACAAATATACAATAATAATGAATAGCAGCAGGAAATTACATATAAACACAATCAATGACAATCCTTTATAGAACAGTCCTTATACTGTCCATTTTTTCTGAATTTCCTCAACCGGTCTTGCTTTATTATTCAACCATGAAAAATCCTCTCCTCCTCTCTCCATGACTATATCTCCATAAGGACAATTTTTCACTCACAATGCTGAAAAAGAAAATAGTGTGGTATCAGTCCTTATCATAATAAGGATACTTTACCAATTTTTTTTAATTAGTTGGGAACTATTAACTTTTTTGTCTATTTTCTGTAAGCCTTTTTACTCCCAACACTATAGAACTATGAATTTTAATAATAACAGACTAAAGAAATTTAGATTAAAAAAAAATCTCATTAGGGTTTATGCAATCTTTGTCATATAAACCATCATACTATTAAGGATCCTAAATGTCCTTTTGAACTTTGGAACTTGGTAAGTGAAACACTGCCATTCAGAAAATGTACAAGCCTTTATCTCCCTGATACAGTGAGGAACAGAAGTATTTAAACACCATGTGATTTTGCAAGTTCTCCCACTTAGAAATCATGGAGGGGTCTGAAATTCACATTGTAGGTGCATTCCCACTCTGAGAGACAAAATAAAAAAATCCGGAAATCACATTGTATGATTTTTAAAAAATTTATTTGTCTTGCACTGCTGAACATAAGTATTTGAACACCTGATAAAATCACTGTTAATATTTAGTACAAAAGCCTTTGTTTGCAATTACAGAGGTCAAACGTTTCCTGTAGTTCTTGACCTGGTTTGCACACACTGCAACAGGGATTTTGGCCCACTCCTCCACACAGATCTCCTCTAGATCTGTCAGGTTTCGGGGCTGTCGCTGAGCAACACAGAGTTTCAGCTCCCTCCAAAGATGTTCTATTGGATTTAGGTCTGGAGACTGGCTAGGCCACTCCAGAACCTTGATATGCTTTTTACGGAGCAACTCCTTGGTTATCCTGGCTGTGTGTTCGGGTCATTGTCATATAGGAAGACCCAGTCATGACCCATCTTCTATGCTCTGACTGAGGGAAGGAGGTTGTTGCTCAAAATCTCACAATAAATGACCCCATTTATCCTCTCCTTAACTCTCCTTAATACAGTGCAGTCGCCCTGTCCTCTTCGTAGATTAGCACCCCCAAAGCATGATGTTACCACCCCCATGCTTCACAGTAGGGATGGTGTTCTTGGGATGCAACTCATCCTTCTTTTTCCTCCAAACATGATGAGTGAAGTTGAGACCAAAAAGTTCTACTTTGGTCTCATCTGACCACATGACTTTCTCCCATGCCTCCTCTGCATCATCCAGATGGTCATTGGCAAACTTCAGACGGGACTTGACATGTGATGACTTGAGCAGGGGAACCTTCCACAAATGCATGATTTGAAACCATGACGGCGTAGTGTTCTACCGACAGTGACCTTTGAAACTGTGGTCCCAGCTCTCTTCATGTCATTGACCAGCTGCTCCATTGTAGTTCTGGGCTGATTCCTCACCTTTCTTATCATCAGTGATACCCCACCAGGTGAGATCTTGCATGGAGCCCCAGTCCGAGGGAGACTGACAGTCGATGGAGGCCTCTTTAATTTTCTAACAATTGCTCCAACATTTTATATATTTTCACCAAGTTGCTTGGCAATTGCCCCGTAGCATTTTCCAGCCTTGTGGAGGTCCACAATTTTGTCTCTGGTGTCTTTTGACAGCTCTTTGGTCTTGACCATGGTAGTAGTTGGCGTCTGACTGACTGTGGGGTGGAAAGGTGTCTTTAAAGAGCTCAGACAGGTGCTACTAAGTTAGATTAAAGAGTGGAGTTGAGGTGGACTTTTTAAAGGTACAGTAACAGGTCTTTGAGAGCCAGAATTCTTGCTGTATCTCAGGTTTTTAAATACTTATGTTCAACCGTGCAAAACAAATACATTCTTTAAAAATCCTTATTTTTATTTATTTATTCTGTCTCTCAGAGTGGGAATGCACCTACAATGTGAATTTAAGACCCCTCCATGATTTCTAAGTGGGAGAACTTGCAAAATTGCAGGATGTTCAAATACTTCTGTTCCTCACTGTAAATCAAATCAAAGGAGAAAATCCTATATTTTTAAATAATATTACACAAATGACTAACAATATAACTAGTACATAATTCAATCAGTGCATTTTCCCTAAATCAATATTGTGACGAATCAATATTGTGACGAATATTGTGACGAATTTCCCTAAATCAATATTGTGACATTTTCGCCCTCCTGGAGGAGCGGATTAGGTCAGTCTTGGTACAGTTTTCACAGACTCCTGTCCACACAGGCACAGAGAGGCAACAAGCTGAGAGAGCCTTTTCACTGCCCCAGTGAAACAGCACGTTCTCAGCCGGGAAGACTGCCACCAGTTCCTTGTTTGATATAAGCCCGGTACGCTAACGGGATTATATAGGGTAAGAAACCAACCGGTAGAGTATAACTAGGCCGAAACACGGATGTGGGGATTCGTGATCAAGATACAAGACAGCACAAGATTAAATTATATATTTAATCGCCTTAAGGGCTCACTAGAAAATACCCTATACACATAAGGATATATACAGTGGTCTGAGGTTACAAATACAGGTGGTATGGTACAAACAGGATTAAACAGAGCAAAAGTCAGTTTACCAGATGGATGAGTCCTTTTGGGATGTGATGAGTCCTTTGCTGTAGTCACATGGAGGGCAGTGATGTCAGCAGGTTACAGGTCCCTCTAAACACATAGCACAATGTGACCCTCCTTCAGAGAAAAGACACTCCCGCTTGCTGGCGCAAGCCTTTTAAACTGTAGCCGGCCCCTCCCCTCCCAGCCGGCCACTCCCCCTCTGCTGGGCTGGCAGCAATTGAGCCACAAAACCGATTAGGTCTCATGACTCCAGACCAGAATGTTACAGGGAGGTGGTTCTGGGACAAATGGGTCCGCCTGGGTTTCGGCTACGAGTAGAGTCCAAGCATGGTACCGTTATTTGGTTTCTGTGGGGAGATATGTATATCTCCCCTGCCTGGCATCCCACCACCAAGCTATGACCACGGCCTGTTCATCGTGGCCATAGGGACACAAATATGTATTTGGTTTATGTCTGGGATGGACGGGCTATTCATAATTCCTTATGAACCGCCGGTTCCATGCTGTCTGCTAAATTTTATTGAATTGGAGAATGGCCTAGACCCCTGCAAAGAGGTTTTTCCTGTTCCATTAGCTGGGTTCCTGGCTGGCTGAATGGAGGTGAGAAATTGTAATCAAAAGGTGGACTGCTAGAGGCTGGCTTTGAAGCAGGGCCTGCCCCCTGTGGAGCTCACTACCTCTGCTGCCTTTCAGCAGATGGTTGGTGTGGGAACATGGCTGACAGTAACTATTAATCCAAATTCCTCACAAATATAGACAATTTTGATTTCAGTATACAATTCATGTACTTAAAGGGGCCGTCTCACTTCAGCAAGTGGAATTTATTATGTAGAGAAAGTTAATACAAGACACTTACTAATTTATTGTGATTGTCCATATTGCTTCCTTTGCTGGCTGGATTCATTTTTCCCTCACAATATACACTTGTTGTTTCCATGGTTACGACCACCCTGCAATCCATCAACAGTGGCCATGCTTGCACACTTTAGGAAAATGTGCTGGCCTCTATGGTGGCCAGGACCGTGGAAGCTCACATAGGCTGGTGATTGTTTCTTTGGCTGTGGTGGGGGGCTGGGTGACCTTTGGTGACCTTTCAATAAATGGTTGATAACTCAAAAATGAAAGGAGATAGAATGGAGATTTACACAGCACAAACCAGCACAAACGTAGCACTAACCATCCAGCAAGTTTCATGTATTTTTGCTGTTGTAGGGGGGCTGGTGATGTCATCATCTTGAAACAAACAATTGCTATTATCTTTAAAACAAAAGAAGCACAAATGTTAATTTTTGCGGCACAAAACAGCACAAACGTAGCACTAAAGAAACACACTGGAGTTTTTGTTTGTGCCGATTGAAGGGGGGCCAGCTTTGCACAGCTTTATAGCTCAGCTGAAGATACTTTACATGCCATTGTCTATATGATTGAGTGTTTTGGGGACGTTAACTACTATAAAATCAATGCCACCGACTCCCTGCTTCTGGACACGGGATTGTCACCTACAATTAAATCTACATTGTTAAGTCAATTTCCCTTTAAATTGGCTATTGATAATGTTCCATATTTGGGCATTAACCTTATTTTCCCTCCCCGACACCTGCAAAAGGCAATATTGCAAAGCTCTACTTTCGCAAATCCTTAACCTCTTCTCGACCAGTGCCATACTAGTACAGAGCTGGCCGAGTCTTTAAAGATGGTCACCAGCTCCTGAGCGGAGCGGGCGCCGTAGCCACAGGGTGCCTGCTGTTTCATACAGCAGACACCCTGTGGCTCATATCTGCGACTGGCAATAATGCCGGTTGCGGACATTTAACAAACACTTTAGATGCTGTCATCTGATCAGGTATTACTGGAATCACCTGCTTCCGGGTATGTTCCAGCTCCACCGTGTGGCGATCAGAGGAGCCGAACCTTGAATGCAGAGGCCCCTATCATAGAGAATGGCAGGAGGCTGCTGCATAGTGTTTCCTATGGAGCTCTTGTCTGTAGCAGTGCTCCATAGAAAACTAGTACCTTTCTCATAGACTCCAATGATAGTTAGTGTTTATTTTTTTCGCTGTAGCTATAATCATTCTTTCCTCAAGTGATGTCAGTCCATATTAACTTGTCTTACTACCTGTGTAAAGTAAGTATGCTTCAGCCCTGTTAATGGAGTTAATTTTTACAGCACAAACCAGCACAAACGTAGCACTAACCAACCAGCCTGGTTTCGTGTATTTTGGCTGTGGTGGGGGGCTGGGTGACCTTTGGTGACCTTTCAATAAATGGTTAATAACTCGAAAAACGAAAGGAGGTAGAATGTAAATTTAAATGGCACAAACCAGCACAAACGTAGCACTAACCAACCAGGCCAGTTTTGTGTCTTTTGGCTATGGTGGGGGGCTGGGTGACCCTTGGTGACCTTTTAATAAATGGTAACTTGACAACGAAAGGAGATAGAATGGAGATTTAAACGGCACAAACCAGCACAAACGTAGCACTAACCATCCAGCAAGTTTCATGTATTTTTGCTGTTGTAGGGGGGCTGGTGATGTCATCATCTTGAAACAAACAATTGGTATTATCTTTAAAATAAAAGCAGCACAAATGTTAATTTTTGCGGCACACAACAGCACAAACGTAGCACTAAAGAAACACACTGGAGTTTTTGTTTGTGCCGATTGAAGGGGGGCCAGCTTTGCCCAGCTGAGCTATAACATATCAGAACATCATTGGCAAATAGGCCACATTGCCTATGCTTCTACCAGCGACCCTCAGGGACGATCGGATAAGGGCGCATTCTCACGACCGCGCCGTGTCTTGTGGACCGAAAATTGTGGAGCCGCCCATTATACACTGAGCAAAAATATAAACGCAACACTTTCGGTTTTGCTCCCATTTTGCATGAGCTGAACTCAAAGATCTGAAACATTTTCCACATACACAAAAGACCCATTACTCTCAAATATTGTGTTAGTGAGCACTTCTTCTTTGTCGAGGTGGGATGGATTATCTTGACAAAGGAGAATTGCTCACTAACACAGATTTAGACAGATTTGTGAACAATATTTGAGAGTAATGGATCTTTTGTGTATGTAGAAAATGTTTCAGATCTTTGAGTGTTGCGTTTAGATTTTTGCTCAGTGTAGAAATTCCTATTCTTGTTCTATCTTTTTTTACGGGGCCATGGAAAGGAGCAATGGATGTGGACAGCACACGATGAGCTATCCTCATAGCAGAACCGATGTGGATCCATTCATTCGGTTGTGTGAATGAGCCCTAAGTTGCGCAAAGGGTTCCATGGTCAATGAAAAAAACAAGTGGAGATAGGGGACATCCCTACCTTGTGCTATTTGTAATTTGGAAGGGTTGAGACGGGGATCCAGAGGTAGCAAAAAGAATAGGTGTATAAAGACATGATAGACTTAACCAAAAGAGAGGTAAAACCAAACTTATAAAGGACTGCAAAGACATAGCCCCAATGGACATGATCGAACCCCTTCTCTGCATCCAGAGAAAGTAGCAGAGAAGGTGTTTGGGTTATTCCCCCCTCCCCCATCTGATGTCTGACAGCCCTTCATGAATCCAACCTGATCACCATCAATGAGGGTAGGTAAGATAGTAGATAGGCAATTAGCCAGTAATTTACAATAAAGTTTAAGTTCTGTGTTCAGTAAGGAAATAGGACAATAATTGGCTGGAGTAATAGGGCTGGTTTACAATTCCAGCCTCTAACATTTCTGGTGGGAAGGAGCCAGTGTGAGAGACTATGAGTTAAAGAGTCTAGTCAAATATAGGAATAAAAGTGATTTATGTTTTATAAAACTAATTGTTGAATTGAATTTTTTGAGTTTTGTAAAGTTTTAACAAGGCAAGTGTCATAACTTCGCATTTGGAAAATTATTGAGCAAGAAATTGTATTTGAGTGGATGATATCTGTGGTAGGAAGATTGGAGAAAGGAAGGACTCAATCATACAATGATCAGGTTGGACAATGGAATGATCCTATTTCAGATTATATAAGAAAGCATAACATATTAATCAATTAAGTGGTTCGCAATACTTTGGGGATCCATAATTTTAGTTCCATTAGTATGTTGTAAATAAGGAATTCGATTCAATTTAATCGATTGGGATTTAAGCTGACGAGCCAGTAGGGAGCCAGACCTATTCACATACCAATAATGGTTGAGTTTAATTAGACAAACCTACCCTCGCTATCCACCATCTTTTAAGTAAGAGAAAATGCAAGTGTTTTAATAGGAAAAGTGACACCTCTTTACTTATGTATAGCTGGAGCTGAAAAGACATGAGGAAATCGAGTGTGTTTTAGTCTACATAGATCTTCAGAATTGAAATGAGTATATCAGCCCCTTATTTAAGAGATTCCTTGGAATGTTTATATGGGGAGTTAAGCCGCTTATATATATTAGCAATGTTGCAAATAACAAGGCATAGCATTGTAGAAACAAAGATCCCCATTAGGTAATAAAAGTGTGGCATGGTAGTCATATAAACTTCAACCTTTAGAAACAATAAGAAAAAATAAATAAAAAGCAAAGGAAGTCCCAAGATGTGTAGTATATGAGTCTGTTGAGGGAATCAGAATAAAACACTCCAATCAAAACTTCCAGAGACAGAGGAAGCCCATAATAAGTGCAAACTGTGCCAGGCTATGGTAGTAAACTGCTACTGGATAACAAAACATAACATAGGAACAGTCAGGAGAAACCACTCACCACTCCAGTATAGAAGTAGGCCACTAGGAAAGTCATAGATGTTAAATAAAAGTATCAGACTGTGCGATGTTTTCTTTAGGTAACTGTTTTCTACTTCTCCAGAACATGTTGAGGTGCGCTTCTATTGTGAGTAGTATCTAGGTCTTCTCCAGGAGAAAGTTACAAGTGTCAGCAGATGCACAGTGCTTCTTTAGGTGAGGAGGCCAGATGTTCACTGCCATTTTTAGTAATGAGCTTTACTGGTAAGTCCCAATGATAGGAAATGTTATGGTCTCTCAGGATCTTCGCCCCTGCTCTAAATTTGCGACGTCTGGTCAAAGTAGATGCAAAAAGTGAGATATTCTTGAATCTGTCTGGTAGAGATGGGTGATTGCGTGAGCCTTCTTCAACTTTTATTTAATATGAAAAAAATTATTACGAGCAATGATGTCTCGCAGAGTTGACGCAGGGACAGATTTAGGTTTTGGTAATCTATGCACTCTATCCAAAATAAAATCAGTGGTGGAGGCCTGTGGCAGTACATATCTATAAGAAAGTCCTGTAATTCCTCAGTTTTTATAGATTCAGGAGACATCAACGATCTCATTGTGGGCAGAGGTCAATTTAGCCATTTTATTTTCCACATGTGATATTTGTCCACCAAGGGATGTAATTTCATGTGTTAAATTAGAGGATGCTGTTTGCAGATCTTGCTGAATAGAAGCTTTAAGGTCAGCTAATAGTGACTTCATGAGAGATTCAGGAGATGCTTGAGCTCCAGGCGAGGCAGGATAGGGTGAGGATTGCAGTATCATAGAAGAGCTCTTTTGGAAGTTAGAGCCATGATTCTTCTTTACAGAAGGTCAACCAATATTAACCGGACAGAATAAATATCGAATAAATCGAAAAAACGGACCCCCAAGGAGTCATAATAATCACCAAAAAATGAGACTTTCGTATATATGAAAATCCAAAAGACTTTATTATAAATATATATGAACAATACATACATGCATGATAAAAGAAGGCAGCACAAGGCAGGACACACAGATGAGGAGCAGGACCCAAGGAGAGGCCGGGAGATCAGTGCATGAAAATAACAACAGGTAAAAAAGTATCTACTCCCTAAAGTTCACAAAAATGAGACAAGCCCCCCTAGTCGCCCTATCGTATCAGGGAAGGGGAACCTGTGTGAACCAGCTTGCAAATACATTGATTTTATTTTACAGCCACTTGTAGAACAACTTCCATCATTCGTCAAAGATACGACCGACTTTTTACGTCGTCTGAATGACCTTCACCTTGAATCAGACATGTGGATCGCCTCATGTGACGTCGAATCGCTATATACCAGTATCCGTCACAGGGACGGTTTGGAGGCGGTCCGGTTCTTTCTATCCATGTCTAATATTGAGGAAGATCTGGGTGAGTTTGTCGTTGAGATTCTTGAGTTTGTTTTAACGCATAATTTCTTTCTTTTTGGGGACGCCTTCTACCTGCAGCTCCAGGGAATGGCCATGGGGGCGGCCTGTGCACCGTCCTATGCTTGCCTGTTCCTGGGGCTGTGGGAGAGGGAGGTTTTCCTTGCAGAGGTCTACGGTGACATTGGCGGAGTCCAGATGTGGGCCCGCTACATTGACGATATCTTCGTCGTGTGGCAGGGCCCACAATCTGGATTCACCGAGTTGGTGGGGTTGCTCAATTGTAACAATCGTAATATTGTATTAACATCTAGGATCAGCAAGACGTACCTCGATTTTCTCGATGTACAGATTCGTGTAGACAAGTCCGGCAGGATATCCACAGACCTATTCCGTAAGGCAACGTCCACCAACTCTGTCCTACATGCGCAGTCTTGCCATTCGCAGAGCCTTATCCGCAGTATCCCATATGGCCAGTTCTTAAGGGCCAGGAGAATCTGTTCGACGGAAGAGGCATTCAACAGTCAGTCCCAGGACCTGCAAAAAAGATTTTCGGATCGTGGATATTCAGCGGCGAACATCACACAGTGTCACCAGAAAGCAAAACAAGCACAGAGAGATCCTCTCCTGGCATATAATCGCAAACGACACAGTCAAGCGGACAAGGTACGTTTTATCACCTTTTTTAATCCGCAGTGGAAATCCATTTGAGATACACTAGCCAAGTACTGGGAGATCTTACAACTAGATCCCATCTTGGTAAAAATCCTACCTACCTGTCCCTCCATTACGTACAGACGCACTAAAAACCTAAAAGATCTGTTGGTAAACAGTTACCATCCAGGCCATCAGATCAAATTAAATCCCGACTCAAAAGGTCCCAAATGGGGATGCACCCCATGCGGGAGGTGTGTGGCATGTCCTAATATCGACAGGACTACTTTCTTTAGCAATCCATTCACCAACGGCAAACAATACACTATCACACATGCTATCACCTGCAATACTCCAGGTGTGATATATGTGGGGAAGTGTCCATGCCAACGTATTTATGTTGGGCTGACATCTAGGGAGCTTAAGAGGAGGACACGTGAACATGTCCTGGGCATTGAGGCTGCCAAAGATGAAAATGATGTGACCTTATTAAAAACGATTCCCAAACATTTTAAATTGTTTCACGACTGATAGCTCGCAATTCAGAATTTGTGGGATCGATAGGGTAACCGTATATATGACACCACGCAGTGGTAACTGGAGGAAGATCTTGGCGCAAAAAGAAGTACGCTGGATTTATGATTTAGACAGTATGACACCTAGGGGGTTAAATGAGGACCTCTCCTTTGCCCCGTTTCTATAACGGATACGTCCCGTGATGGATGCCTCTACCAATATTTCCTGTCTCTGAGTTCTCTTGGGGTTCCTCTGCTCATCCCAGGTCCCTTGTTTTTTATTTTTTGTCTGTGGTTTTCCCCAGTTTTTAACATACTGTCCTCTCTTTATTTATCTCTAGCACTACCGATGACGCCTACTGAAGCGGAGGACCATACCAGTGGAGCCATGGTTCCACACAGAGTTTCTTTCTTTTTGTGCATCGTGCTGTTTGGATACATTATGGACCTGTTTGGGTCATATGCTGGTCGTATGACTATAATTGCTCCACCAATACTGCATAATAATTCCCTCTCCTTGAGATGTTCTGACAATATATACCCACCATGATGTACAATCTAATCTTCTCTTTTCTTTTATATCTATCACTGCACTGAGCACCCTACTCACCTGCTTATCACTTGTGTCTTTTCTTCTCTCGTGAAGTACATAATTACTTCGTTGTATTTTATTTTATCTATGTGTACCCTATTGGCACTTATTTTTGTGTATGATCAACATAATATTGTAGCAATTTAGCCCCCATGGTTGGGTGCCTCCATTAACACTTATGCTATATATATATATATATATATATATATATATATATATCTGCTTCACGCATTAGCACTTTATGTCAAGCTAAGTCAGCTGCTGCTTTGGGATACTGGCACTTGTGCCACTATTACCTTTCACAATATATGGTATGCACCCTTTTATTGTTTATTGTCCATGGTGTGATTTTGATTATGATGAGTTTGAACATGGTAATATATTGTAATATATCATCGCCATGTGGTGGGGTGTAATCCACCTGTCCACAGAGCAATGTAGTCACCTATTATCGAGTAGTATAATGAGGGGTTAACTATGTGTCTTGTTATACTGTTTTATTCTATCTTATGTTCAGCTCCTACCTGCCGGCACTGCGGTCATGTGATTGTTCACATGATCGCTCTGTCAGTCTAGTCCTGCCCCTACTAGGTGCTTTTGATTGGCTTTTCTGGTGGAGTCTGGGCGTGCCCTCTGACACATCTCTGACACTGCGGTCATGTGTTTGTTCACATGATCGCTCTGTCAGTCTAGTCTTGCCCCTACTAGGTGCTTTTAATTGGCTCTTCTGGTGGAGTCTGGGCGTGCCCTCTGACACATCTCTGACACTGCGGTCATGTGTTTGCTCACATGATCGCTCTGTGAGTCTAGTCCTGCCCCTACTAGGTGCTTTTGATTGGCTTTTCTGGTGGAGTCTGGGCGTGCCCTCTGACACATCTCTGACACTGCGGTCATGTGTTTGTTCACATGATCGCTCTGTCAGTCTAGTCTTGCCCCTACTAGGTGCTTTTGATTGGCTCTTCTGGTGGAGTCTGGGCGTGCCCTCTGACACATCTCTGACACTGCGGTCATGTGTTTGCTCACATGATCGCTCTGTGAGTCTAGTCCTGCCCCTACTAGGTGCTTTTGATTGGCTCTTCTGGTGGAGTCTGGGCGTGCCCTCTGACACATCTCTGACACTGCGGTCATGTGTTTGTTCACATGATCGCTCTGTCAGTCTAGTCTTGCCCCTACTAGGTGCTTTTGATTGGCTCTTCTGGTGGAGTCTGGGCGTGCCCTCTGACACATCTCTGACACTGCGGTCATGTGTTTGCTCACATGATCGCTCTGTGAGTCTAGTCCTGCCCCTACTAGGTGCTTTTGATTGGCTCTTCTGGTGGAGTCTGGGCGTGCCCTCTGACACATCTCTGACACTGCGGTCATGTGTTTGTTCACATGATCGCTCTGTCAGTCTAGTCTTGCCCCTACTAGGTGCTTTTGATTGGCTCTTCTGGTGGAGTCTGCGCGTGCCCTCTGACACATCTCTGACACTGCGGTCATGTGTTTGTTCACATGATCGCTCTGTCAGTCTAGTCCTGCCCCTACTAGGTGCTTTGGCCTCCACTGACTGGTCCTCAATTACTGGAGCTTCAACTCCATTGGTGGCGTCATTCAGGTCCTGCAATCTCAATTTTCTTCCACACACCTGTGTGGGCACTATATAGGGGAGAGGTTTTTACATGTTTCCATATCCCCGGAAGAAGCCAGGTTTACTGGCGAAACGGCATTGGGTCAGGAGTCGGCCGAGAGATCTTTGCACCACTCAGGGTATGTTTAATCTTGTCCTTGTACTTTAACCTCAATCTCTACAATTGGCTCCTTTGCACTTTGTTTGGGGCGTTGCTGTCATGAGGTTTTGAGGTATGCTTTTTTAGCTAGCATTCTTTTTTCCCTGTTGTTATTTTCGTGCATCGATCTCCCGGCCTCTCCTTGGGTCCTGCTCCTCATCTGTGTGTCCTGCCTTGTGCTGCCTTCTTTTATCATGCATGTATGTATTGTTCATATATATTTATAATAAAGTCTTTTGGATTTTCATATTTCTTTACAGAAGGGGCAGAGTTCTACAGTGAGAAGGGAGTGGAGTTCATCCTGGGTGTAGCCGAGTCTGGGCTAGCTGATGGGGACTCCAGTTGTGGGGAGCCACACACCTCTCCAAAGTATACATGACTGCTTGCGCTAGAAGGTTCGTTATGTGTGTCTGTGGCAGAGCAGGCTGCACCATCATGTGAGTTCTCTGTTGGGAGGAAGAATTCAGTGAGCTTCCATGTTCTTTTGTATGCCTTCCACTTCGCCATCTCCTCCGTAAGAATCCTGCAGATGTTCCAGGTAGCCAAAGTTTAAGCCGGTGTGTGCTGCTTTGGGCTATGTTACTCTGGAGCTGTGCACTCACACAACCTCTGGCATGCACTGGTAGCTCTGCCCACCTCGGGAAGAGTCTCCATAAGCAGCAGTGGCATCCCTTCACTGCTCAAGGAGGCTGGTTTTTTAATGAATTTGTTTTGTATAAACCGATTTGCTCATCACTAATAAAGACCATTTATATTGCATTGTATTGTGTGCTGCTTAAAAGGGTTCTCCAGGAATTAAGAAAATGAAAATACTCAAAAATTACTTTATTATAAATATATTGCCAAATACCTGTCATTAGTTATAATCGCTCGTTTTGTCTAGGGAGTAATCACAAGAAGAGATAAATTTGCTGCCATCCTATTAGTACACACAAAACCTGTCCTAACCACACACGAGGACAAGTTATTTCAGAACAGTAAGCTAAAGAGTTGCCTCTCTGCTCTACTTTTCAGGAATTATGATCCTGAGTACAGTTTGATATGATCTCCAGCTGAATCTCTGTAGGAATGGTTTCATGATGAGACATGAAGTACAGAGAGGATGGACAGGACAGACTGTGGTAATGTGGGGCTGTGGTAATGTAGACTGCATACAAGTGCTGCTGCTCATTAGCCACATTCCACCCTCCTCTTTGTACTTCATCTCTTCTCATGAACTTCATTCTAAACTGATCATATTAAACTGTATTCAGGATAATAATCGGTAGCAAGTAGAGCACATAGGATTAGTGATTAGGATTGTGTGATTAGGACAGGTTTTGTGTGCACTAATATGACAGTGGCCATTTTATTTCTCCTAACTATTGTTCCCCAGGCAAATTGAGCCATTGTAACTAATGAAAGGTATTTGGGAATATATTTATAATAAAGTAATACTTTCTTAATTCCCAGAGAACCCCTTTAATGATGAGGGAATTTCCCAAAATGGCCATCAGATTTTACTTGGTCTGAATTAAGGATGCGCAAATTTCTTGAAATTTTTTTCTGATTCAATTCTTTGAATTTTTTTTTAAAAAATTTATTCATTTCCAAATTAAAATATGCTCCAATTGGCCTGAAAATTGATATATGACACTCTGAGGTCTCTTAGGATTCCAATTGGGTTTCTGCTGTTTTAAACAGCAGAGGCCTGGGGCTAATGTTTGCTATAGATAATAATGCCATTAACAGACATTTAACCCAAATGTCATGGTCAACCTCTGATGTCATGGTGACCACGGCATCTGAGAGCTCTAAAACCAGAAGCTGCATGTTTCCCGGTCTGGGCTGCCTTCTCCTGGCTGACATTGGTAAAGGCA